>NC_083589.1:50509405-50823334 GCF_027579695.1 Neoarius graeffei
TGTTCTTTAAATAAAACAGGGTGCCCACTCACACCTGATTGTCATCCCATTGATTGAAAACACCTGACTCGAATTTCACCTTCAAATTAACTGCTAATCCTAGAAGTTCACATACTTTTGCCACTCACAGATATGTAATATTGGCTCATTTTCCTCAGTAAATAAGTGACCAAGTATAATATTTTTGTCTCATTTGTTTAACTGGGTTCTCTTTATCTACTTTTAGGACTTGTGTGAAAATCTGATGATGTTTTAGGTCATATTTATGCAGAAATATAGAAAATTATAAAGGGTTCACAAACTTTCAAGCACCACTGTAAGTGCAGAAGGTGTATTTATTAATACAAGCAAAGACGGTAAACAATCCAGAATGGCCGGCAAAATCGTAAAACGGTGAAACAGGCAATAGGTCGAACGAGGCACAAACAGGCTATCTTAGACTCGGCAGAACCAAAGACGAGAAATAGGAAATCAGGGATCAGGAACCCAAACAAGGAAATAAGGCTCGGTAATGTGTCAGCAACGCAGCTCAATACTTCGCAAAGTAAGTCTGTTTTCACAGTTTTTATATAGGCACGCTGATTGCGCCTTAATCCTGTGCAGGTGCGAATTGTTTACGGGACGCGTGAGAGTCTGCTTGGCGTGTGTGCTGTCTGGAGCACGCCCGAGTGTCTGTCTGATGCATGTTCCAAGGTGCACAGGTGTGACATTCTTGCATGAAATTAGTACAAAAATTAATGTAGATATAAATATCTTATGCCAAATTATTATGGCATGTTACAAAAAATAAAGAAAAAATCAGAGTCCTCGTCTCTAATCTACGAGTCCAGGTCCGAGTCATCAGTGCTCAAGTCCAAGTCAAGTCAAGTCACGAGTCCGTAAAATTAGGGCACGAGTCCTGGACTCGAGTACTACAAGCCTGCATCAATCTTATTTTGTCATCAGTGAGACCTTGTGATAGAATGCACTGCTCAGCCCTAATGGTTTCATTATTGAGCTTTTGAAAAATATTGGACTTTATTGGAATAAGTAAGATTTTGATAGCTAAAGGACTCCTGTTTGTATAAAACTGATGCTGTAAGATGTGTTTACTGCCCTTTTCTTTGCTCTTGTCATCCTGCAGTACTTCTCCTGTTTGCTGGTGATATTCCTGATTGAACTTGTTGCTGGAGTTCTAGCATATGTGTATTATCAAAGGGTGAGCACACACACACACACACACACACACACACACACATGCACACGCGTGCGCAAAAAGGCACACAAATACGCATCACTGTAACTTCACCAGCTCTGAAGCAGTTAAACCAATTCACAGAAAATGGTAATATTTAATGAGTAAGTTGTGAGCATTATTGTGAAAAATATTAAATTAAAGTAAGCCACAGAATCTACCTCGTAATTATAATGTTCACAGATGACTAGATACCTGTTGGATACATGTGACTGTTGGAAATGTTAAGCAAATGAGTCAAACAAAGGTGTAAGCTTCATACGTGTAACTAATTATGTAAGAAACACCATAGCAAATTGCCAACAACAACACAATAGTCCTTTTTTTTTATCAGTTTATAGTTACATTTAATCTTGTGGAATGTTGAGACAAGTTAGTTCTGTTACAGCCCCATTTCCAAAAAAGTTGAGATGCTGTGTAAAAGCAGAACTTGATTTGCAAATCATGGAAATGCTATATTTAACTGAAAAGAGTACAAAGACAACACATTGAATGTTGCAACTAGAAATTTAATTGTTTTTTTTTCTTTCTGAAAGATTTTGAATTTGATGTCAGCAATATGTTTCATAAAGTTGGGACAGGGGCATGTTTACCACTGTGTTGCATCACCTCTGCTTTTTACAACACATTGTAAGTGTTTGGGAACTGAGGAGACCAATTGCTGTGGTTTTGAAAGAGAAATGTTGTCCCATTCTTGCCTGATATACAATTTCAGTTGCATATAACAGTTCAACGTCTGCATTGTCATATTTTGTGCTTCATAATGTGTCAAATGTTTTAAATGGGAAGCAGGTCTGGACTGCAGGCAGGCCAGTTTAGCACCCAGACTCTTTTACTACAGAGCCATGTAGTTTTAATATGTGCAGAAAGTGGTTTGGCATTGTCTTGCTGAAAGAAGGAAGGCCTTCCTTGAAAAAGATGTCATCTGGATGGTAACATATTGCTCTGAAACCTGTTTATCATTCAGCATTAATGTTGTCTTTTCAGATATACAAGCTGCCCATGTTATGTGAACTAATGCACTCCCATACCATCATCTATGATGAAGGTCTGCCTTGTTCTGTGATAGACTCTGGCTTTTGAACTATGCCCTGATAACAAGCCGAATGGTCCCTCTCCTCTTTAGCCTGCAGTCCATGATTTTCAAAAAGGGCAATTTTCCATGTTATCTCAGTCCATAAGTCCATCAGTCCGTTTCCGGTTGAGAGTATGTCGTGCGGGTTCTGGCTGCTGCTTCTCACCAGAGCTTTTTTATTTTTATTTCTTTTTCTATTTTCATTTTATTTATTTATTTTTTCTGTGTGTTTGTGTAGTTTGATGTCTGTTTGAGTGTTTTGTCCGCCGGTGGTGGTGTAGTTCCGGACCCAGTTTTGGGCGTCGGTTCCCTCCAGGCCTTGGTTCGCTGTGGGTGATGCCTGTGCTCCCAGCTGTGGACTGCAGTGAGCTCATTGCTCATTTTACATCGTGGTTGTCCAGCGCTCTGTGCTTTAATGCTTGGCGTGATGTTCTGAGCGATGTTGCTCGGTGGTGTCGCGGCGGCTGTGCAGGCAGTTTGGACATACCAGCACTTTGCATGGCGGAGCTTCTCTGCTTGCTTTGTGGATCCATGGCGTGGTGTTCGAGCGATGTTGCTGACGGCGTCACGGCGGCGGTGCTGGAGATGTGGGACTCGTTTTCGTGCGCCTTTTGGTGGGACTGTGGCTGCTACACAACTGGAATTACATCCTGACTCCTACTTGGTGGACTTTTTACTTTTTATTATTTATTTATTTATTTATTTATTTATTTATTATTTTTTAATTCTTTTTTTTGTTATTTTTTATTTATTTACTTTTTTCCTTGTCTATAATTGTAAAGCGTCCTTGGGTTTCTTGAAAGGCGCTATATAAATTTAACTTATTATTATTATTATTATTATAAATGAACTTGGGCCCAGAGAAGGTGGTGGTGTTTCTAGATCTTGTTGATATATGGTTTGAACTTGCATTGTGGATGCAGTAATGAACTGTTTTCACAGACGATAGTTTTCTGACCTTTTCCTGAGCACATACAGTAATTTCCATGACAGAATCGCGTTTGTTTTTTCAGTGTCACCTGAAGGCCTGAAGATCACAGCCATCCAGTGTTGTTTTTTGTCCTTGTTCCTTGTGTACAGAGATTTCTCCAGATGCTCTGAATCTTTTAATGATATTATGACCCATAGATGATGTGATCTTCAAATTCTTTGCAATTTTACATTCAGGCACACTATTCTTAAACTGTTGCACTGTTTGCTCACACAGTCTTTTGTTGCCTTTGTCCTGACTTTTTTGAAACATGTTGCTGGCACTAAATTCAAAATGAACATGTATATTTTTTTCCCAAAAAATATTAAGATTTCTCAGTTTTGATATTTGTTGTGTCGTTTTTGTACTATTTTTCAATGAAATATAGGGTTTCTATGATTTTGTAAATCAGAGCATTCTGATTTTATTTATATTTTACATAGCATCCAAACTTTTATGCAAAGAGGGTTGTATTACTTATGTTATAGCGGTTATAAACAGTCGTTTCCCTACCTGCTTCTCTGTTTCCTGTCTCAAAGTTAATAAAAATGCAGCTTGTCATGTTCCAGCGAAAGCGCCAAGTCCTCTGTCTTCCTGAAGACTCCCAAGGCAGAAAACTTACCAACCCTTACAAAGCTCTGACACTGGAGACTCCGACTATATCGACAGTTATGTTTTTCTTTGTTAAATAACAACACCGTTTTGTTTATATGGAGTGTCCACCATACTAGTTCCTGTGAAAAGACCAGCACTGTGGTATAAGTACTACGACGACAATGTACTATGTTATAGCAAACCTCCATCATAATCATTTTTAACTTCGGCATCGTAAAGCAACAGTTATAGCTGTATGCTTGTGGGGATTTCAGATAGCTCTCTCACCCGCTGCACTTCTTCTTTTCTCAGTTTCATACACTCAGTCCATCTCAAATGTCTCACACTCTTCTTGTACTTCAGTCTAAATCTCTTTCTCATGTCTGTCATTTAACTGAATCCCTTCTTCTTCAACTTTCTTTCAGTTGAGTGAGGAGCTGAAGCAGCACCTGAGTAAGACCATGACGGAGAACTACGCTCAGCCAGGGAAGGAGGGCATCACTCAGGCCGTGAACCGACTGCAGCAGGATGTAAGAAACTCCAAATCGAAATCCTGACCAAGTCATAGGGTCATAATTCAAAACTTTGTTGGGGGGTGTAATTTTTTTTTTTTACCGTTCACATAGACGCCTGTAGAGGTGTGACGATTCAGTTTTTTCACGATTCGATTCAAATCACGATTTTGACTTTCTGATTCGATTTGAATCCCGATTCGCATTTTTTGTCCTCTATTTTATAACCCCGATTCCAAAAAAGTTGGGACAAAGTACAAATTGTAAATAAAAACGGAATGCAATAATTTACAAATCTCAAAAACTGATATTGTATTCACAAGAGAACATGGACAACATATCAAATGTCGAAAGTGAGACATTTTGAAATTTCATGCCAAATATTGGCTCATTTGAAATTTCATGACAGCAACACATCTCAAAAAAGTTGGGACAGGGCAATAAGAGGCTGGAAAAGTTAAAGGTAGAAAAAAGGAACAGCTGGAGGACCAAATTGCAACTCATTAGGTCAATTGGCAATAGGTCATTAACATGACTGGGTATAAAAAGAGCATCTTGGAGTGGCAGCAGCTCTCAGAAGTAAAGATGGGAAGAAGATCACCAATCCCCCTAATTCTGCGCCGACAAATAGTGGAGCAATATCAGAAAGGAGTTCGACAGTGTAAAATTGCAAAGAGTTTGAACATATCATCATCTACAGTGCATAATATCATCAAAAGATTCAGAGAATCTGGAAGAATCTCTGTGTGTAAGGGTCAAGGCTGGAAAACCATACTGGGTGCCCGTGATCTTCGGGCCCTTAGACGGCACTGCATCACATACAGGCATGCTTCTGTATTGGAAATCACAAAATGGGCTCAGGAATATTTCCAGAGAACATTATCTGTGAACGCAATTTACCGTGCCATCCGCTGTTGCCAGCTAAAACTCTATAGTTCAAAGAAGAAGCCGTATCTAAACATGATCCAGAAGCGCAGACGTCTTCTCTGGACCAAGGCTCATTTAAAATGGACTGTGGCAAAGTGGAAAACTGTTCTGTGGTCAGACGAATCAAAATTTGAAGTTCTTTATGGAAATCAGGGACGCCGTGTCATTCGGACTAAAGAGGAGAAGGACGACCCAAGTTGTTATCAGCGCTCAGTTCAGAAGCCTTCATCTCTGATGGTATGTGGTTGCATTAGTGCGTGTGGCATGGGCAGCTTACACATCTGGAAAGACACCATCAATGCTGAAAGGTATATCCAGGTTCTAGAGCAACATATGCTCCCATCCAGACGACGTCTCTTTCAGGGAAGACCTTGCATTTTCCAACATGACGATGCCAAACCACATACTGCATCAATTACAGCATCATGGCTGTGTAGAAGAAGGGTCCGGGTACTGAACTGGCCAGCCTGCAGTCCAGATCTTTCACCCATAGAAAACATTTGGCGTATCATAAAATGGAAGATACGACCAAAAAGACCTAAGACAGTTGAGCAACTAGAATCCTACATTAGACAAGAATGGGTTAACATTCCTATCCCTAAACTTGAGCAACTTGTCTCCTCAGTCCCCAGACGTTTACAGACTGTTGTAAAGAGAAAAGGGGATGTCTCACAGTGGTAAACATGGCCTTGTCCCAACTATTTGAGACGTGTTGTTGTCATGAAATTTAAAATCACCTAATTTTTCTCTTTAAACGATAAATTTTCTCAGTTTAAACATTTGATATGTCATCTGTGTTCTATTCTGAATAAAACATGGAATTTTGAAACTTCCACATCATTGCATTCTGTTTTTATTTTCAATTTGTACTTTGTCCCAACTTTTTTGGAATCAGGGTTGTATAACTGATGCAAATCATTGTCAGTATTCTGTTAACTGTCAGCCTAGAAATGTTGAGCAATAAAAAAAAAACAAGTAGTGTTGCTTTTGTAGTCTTTATTCAGACTCCAGTCATTCCATTGACTTTGAATGTAACTATGACTGTATCTCAGTTCAGTCATTTTGGCACATTTTAATTTTCAAACCGCAAAACACGAAGAAACAAAAAAAGCAATGAAAACTTCATGACTTTTGTCTCAATCTTTTAAAACATAAAAATACAGTCACTTGTGTTAAAGTGAATGCCACCTCTCGAGACACAACATTCATTGACCAGAGAGTACAAAAGGCGCTGAGATTCAATAAGTTACATTTACATTACATTTATTCATTTAGCAGACGCTTTTATCCAAAGCAACTTACAAAAAGAAAATTAACAATCAAGATACATAAAAGAAGTCTTAAAAGAAATATCACTAAAGGGAGCTTTAGAGTGTGAGTACAAAAATGGAATCAAGTGCAAGATGAGTGCAGTAGAGAGGAGGGGAGGTGTAAAGTCTAAAACTTTACAGTTCTGAGACAACAATAATTTATTGTCATGATGAGGAAACTTGGACTCGCACCTCTTACACAACACTTGTTTTCTGTCACGAGATGGTAAGAAATGCCGCTAAACTGGGCTTTTAAAACCCGGTGGCTTCAGGAATTCCGAGTTGTCCGCCATGCTGTTCAGAAAGCAACGCATGATCTCGCAAGATTGCTATAGCAACCACAAACATGGCTGCGCCCACGTACAGCTCCAGATACTGAACTGAATTTTCGTCTCGTCTCGTCTCGTCTTCTTCCGCTTATCCGGGACCGGGTCGCGGAGGCAGCAGTCTAAGCATGGAAGCCCAAACTTCCCTTTCCCCAGACACCTCGGCCAGCTCCTCGGGAAGAACACCGAGGCGTTCCCAGGCCAGCCGAGAGACATAGTCCCTCCAGCGTGTCCTGGGTCTTCCCCGGGGCCTCCTCCCGGGGGGACATGCCTGGAACACCTCCCCAGGGAGGCGTCCAGGAGGCATCCGAAAAAGATGCCCGAGCCACCTCAGCTGGTTCCTCTTGATGTGGAGGAGCAGCGGCTCTACTCCAAGCTCCTCCCGAGTGACTGTGCTTCTCACCCTATCTCTAAGGGAGCGCCCAGCCACCCTGCGAAGGAAACTCATTTCGGCCGCTTGTATCCGCGATCTTGTTCTTTCTGTCATTACCCAAAGCTCATGACCATAGGTGAGAGTCGGAACGTAGATCGACCGGTAAATTGAGAGCTTCGCCTTTTGGCTCAGCTCCTTCTTCACCACGACGGACCGGTAAAGCGACCGCATCACTGTGGAGGCTGCACCGATCCGCCTGTCGATCTCACGCTCCATCCTTCCCTCACTCGTGAACAAGATCCCGAGATACTTAAACTCCTCCACTTGAGGCAGGACTTCTCCACCAACCTGGAGAGGGCAAGCCACCCTTTTCCGGTCGAGAACCATGGCCTCGGACTTGGAGGTGCTGATTCTCATCCCAGCCGCTTCACACTCGACTGCAAACCGCCCCAGTGCATGCTGAAGGTCCTGGTTTGAAGAAGCCAACAGGACAACATCATCCGCAAAAAGCAGAGATGAAATCCTGTGGTTCCCAAACAGGATTCCTTCCGGCCCCTGGCTGCGCCTAGAAATTCTGTCCATAAAAATTATGAACAGAACCGGTGACAAAGGGCAGCCCTGCCGGAGTCCAACATGCACTGGGAACAGGTCTGACTTACTGCCGGCAATGTGAACCAGACTCCTGCTCCGTTCGTACAGGGACCGGACAGCCCTTAGCAAAGAGCCCCGAACCCCATACTCCCGAAGCACCCCCCACAGAATACCACGGGGGACACGGTCGAATGCCTTCTCCAGATCCACGAAGCACATGTGGACTGGTTGGGCAAACTCCCATGAACCCTCGAGCAACCTATGAAGGGTATAGAGCTGGTCCAGTGTTCCGCGACCAGGACGAAAACCGCATTGTTCCTCCTGGATCTGAGGTTCGACTATTGGTCGAATTCTCCTCTCCAGTACCCTGGAGTAAACTTTCCCTGGGAGGCTGAGAAGTGTGACTCCCCTATAATTGGAGCACACTCTCCGGTCCCCTTTCTTAAAAAGAGGGACCACCACCCCAGTCTGCCACTCCAGAGGCACTGTCCCCGACCGCCACGCGATGTTGCAGAGGCGTGTCAACCAAGACAGCCCCACAACATCCAGAGACTTGAGATACTCAGGGCGGATCTCATCCACCCCCGGTGCCTTGCCACCGAGGAGCTTGCAAACCACCTCAGTGACTTCGGCTTGGGTAATGGACGAGTCCACCTCTGAGTCATCAGCCTCAGTCTCCTCAGTGGAAGACATGACGGTGGGATTGAGGAGATCCTCAAAGTATTCCTTCCACCGCCCGACAATGTCCCCAGTCGAGGTCAACAGCTCCCCACCCGCACTGTAAACAGTGTTGGCAGAGTACTGCTTCCCCCTCCTGAGGCGCCGGACGGTTTGCCAGAATTTCTTCGAGGCCGACCGATAGTCCTTCTCCATGGCCTCCCCGAACTCCTCCCAGTTCCGAGTTTTTGCCTCCGCAACTGCCCGAGCTGCAGCACGCCTGGCCTGCCGATACCCGTCGGCTGCCTCAGGAGTCCCGGAGGTCAAGATGGCCCGATAGGACTCCTTCTTCAGCTTGACGGCATCCCTTACTTCCAGTGTCCACCACCGGGTTCGGGGATTGCCGCCACGACAGGCACCGGAGACCTTGCGGCCACAGCTCCGAACAGCTGCGTCCACAATGGAGGTAGAGAACATGGTCCACTCTGACTCAATGTCCCCCGCCTCCCTCGGAAGCTGGGAAAAGCTCTCCTGGAGGTGGGAGTTAAAGACCTCCCCAACAGAGTGCTCGGCCAGACGTTCCCAGCAGACCCTCACCATACGTTTAGGCCTGCCAGGTCTGTCCAGCTTCCTCCTCCGCCAGCGGATCCAACTCACCACCAGGTGGTGATCAGTTGACAGCTCAGCCCCTCTCTTCACCCGAGTGTCCAAGACATAGGGCCGGAGATCAGATGAAACGACTACAAAGTCGATCATCGACCTCCGACCTAAGGTGTCCTGGTGCCACGTGCACTTATGGACACCCCTATGCTCGAACATGGTGTTCGTTATGGACAAACCGTGACTAGCACAGAAGTCCAATAACAAAACACCACTCGGGTTCAGATCGGGGAGGCCGTTCCTCCCAACCACGCCCCTCCAGGTGTCACTGTCGTCGCCCACGTGAGCATTGAAGTCCCCCAGTAGCACAATGGAGTCCCCAGTCTGAGCACCCCTCAGTACCTCTCCCAGGGACTCCAAGAAGGCCGGATACTCTATACTGCTATTTGGCCCGTAGGCACAAACAACAGCAAGAGCCCTCTCCCCAATCCGAAGGCGCAGAGAGGCGACCCTCTCGTTCACTGGGGTAAACTCCAACACATGGCGGCTGAGCTGGGGAGCTATAAGCAAGCCCACACCAGCCCGCCGCCGCTCACCACGGGCGACTCCAGAGAAGTGGAAAGTCCAGCCCCTCTCGAGGAGCTGGGTTCCAGAGCCCAAGCTATGCGTGGAGGTGAGCCCGACTATCTCTAGCCGGTACCTCTCAACCTCCCGCACAAGCTCAGGCTCCTTCCCCCCCAGCGACCTGACATTCCATGTCCCAACAGCCAGCCGCTGTGTCCGGGGATCAGGTCGTCGAGGCCCCTGCCTTCGACTGCCACCCAATCCACATTGCACCAAACCCCTACTGCTACCTCTGTGGGTGGTGAACCCACAGGAGGTCGGGCCCACGTCACCTCTTCGGGCTGAGCCCGGCCGGGCCCCATGGGCAAAGGCCCGGCCACCAAGCGCTCGCATACGAGCCCCAACCCCGGGCCTGGCTCCAGGGTGGGGCCCCGGCTGCGTCCTACCGGGCGACGTCACGGTCCTGGATTTTTTTCTCCATAGGGGGTTTTTGGTGAACTGCTCTTGGTCTGGCCTGTCACCTAGGACCTGTCTGCCTTGGGAAACCCTACCAGGGGCATAATGCCCCCGACAACATAGCTCCTAGGATCATTCAAGCACACAAACCCCTCCACCACAATAAGGTGACAGTTCTAGGAGGGGGAACTGAATTTTTAATATCAAAATTATGCCGTTGAAATTTGTTGTGCATCTCGGGTTATCGGGATGAAATTAGGTATAGTTAGTGAATCGTCAATGAATCACGGTTTGTTAAATTTTAATCGATTTTTGAATCGCGGATTGAAATGGATCGATAGCTCGGGGACTGATTAATCGTCACACCTCTAGACGCCAGTATGATGTCAGGATAAGCATGTAATTTGACTACTGCAGAGTCCGTTTGTGTGAATGTTGGGGCTTGGTTTTGACCACAGTTAAAGCAAACAATTTTTCAGGCCCACTAAAAGCTTATTAAATTGATATCAATTGAAACAAGGACATTTCAACATAAAATCTAACATATTTATGGAAAACAGAATTAACACTGCATTCTGTTGTCAGGTTTTATTTTTTATTAGTTTATTACTTGATAGTTTTTATTGTAATTTCTTTTTGTTCACTGAGATCTTAACAGTTAATAACACATTTGTTCAGCTCTACTAAAATCTTATTCAGGGAAGAGCAATTAAAAGAAGGAAATATTGACAAGGAAAATCAAAGCAAAATTAGGAAAAGTAACACTACCTTTGATTGCCAGTTTACCTTAGATTTTATTAATTTCTTTCCTTATTATTTTATTTCTCTTTTTATTTTTAAGTTATATATTTATTATACTCTGTGTAATATCACAGCACTAGCTTAAAAACAAAAATAATTGAAGTTAGCTAGTGTTTTAATGAATAATTCATATTAGTAATAGTAGTTACTAGATAGGCGGCGTGGTGGTGTAGTGGTTAGCACTGTCACCTCACAGCAAGAAGGTCCTGGATTCGAGCCCAGCGACCGGCGAGGGCCTTTCTGTGCGGAATTTGCATGTTCTCCCCGTGTCCGCGTGGGTTTCCTCCGGGTGCTCCGGTTTCCCCCACAGTCCAAAGACATGCAGGTTAGGTTAACTGGTGACTCTAAATTGACCGTAGGTGTGAATGTGAGTGTGAATGGTTGTTTGTCTCTGTGTCAGCCCTGTGATGACCTGGCGACTTGTCCAGGGTGTACCCCGCCTTTCGCCCGTAGTCAGCTGGGATAGGCTCCAGCTTGCCTGCGACCCTGTAGAACAGGATAAAGTGGCTACAGATAATGGATTGATAGTTACTAGATAATGTGTTTGAATGAGTAACTGAACAATAAACTGAGACTTTAAAGGATAAAGTAAAACCAAAAAAAAAAAGTTTTAAGATAGTTGAACTATCTCAGATTTTATTTGACAAATTCACAACAAAAGCCTCCAAGTTTAAACATCAAACTTTATGCTTGAGTGTTACTTGTGTTGAAGTCAACTCAGATTTACACACACAAAAACAAAGACACACTGTGAGAGGAAACACAGCTATCAGCTTTCTCTATTTTTAACCTGTTTTCCAGATTTTTTTTTTCATTGTTGGCGCTAACAAAAGTGTGTGGGTTTTTTCTTTGTATAAAAAAAAAAAAGATGACTGAGGCACTTTGTAACCAATTTCATCTACATGCACACTAACACAGACAGTACACATTATCCAATTTTGATTCTTACTATGTTTCTCAATTTATCATGTAAACAGAATTCCAGATGTAAGGAACAGTCGAAGCCAAATTACTCTTACTACTCCAAGGTTGATTATTTATCTCAATCAGATATCTTCTTTCACCTTTAATGCAGTACAACGACCAACAAAATTCAAGTGAAAAGATCAGATATACATTATTGTTGTTCTGAAGGAAATTTGTCTCGGATGCATACAGTATCTGCTGTTAATATACAAATAACATACATACATTGGTGCTTGGCGGCACGGTGGTGTAGTGGTTAGCGCTGTCGCCTCACAGCAAGAAGGTCCGGGTTCGAGCCCCGTGGCCGGCGAGGGCCTTTCTGTGCGGAGTTTGCATGTTCTCCCCGTGTCCGCGTGGGTTTCCTCCGGGTGCTCCGGTTTCCCCCACAGTCCAAAGACATGCAGGTTAGGTTAACTGGTGACTGGTGACTCTAAATTGAGCGTAGGTGTGAATGTGAGTGTGAATGGTTGTCTGTGTCTATGTGTCAGCCCTGTGATGACCTGGCGACTTGTCCAGGGTGTACCCTGCCTTTCGCCCGTAGTCAGCTGGGATAGGCTCCAGCTTGCCTGCGACCCTGTAGAAGGATAAAGCGGCTAGAGATAATGTGATGTGTGATGTGACATTGGTGCTTGAAAGTTTGTGAACTTTCAAGCACCAATTAGAATTTTCGATATTTCTGCATAAATATGACCTAAAACATCATCAGATTTTCACACAAGTCCTAAAAGTAGATAAAGAGAACCCAGTTAAACAAATGAGACAAAAATATTATACTTGGTCATGTATTTATTGAGGAAAATGATCCAGTATTACATATCTGTGAGAGGCAAAAGTATGTGAACCTCTAGGATTAGCAGTTAATTTGAAGGTGAAATTCAAGTCAGGTGTTTTCAATCAATGGGATGACAATCAGGTGTGAGTGGGCACCCTGTTTTATTTAAAGAACAGGGATCTATCAAAGTCTGATCTTCACAACACATGTTTGTGGAAGTGTATCATGGCATGAACAAAGGAGATGTCTGAGGACCTCAGAAAAAGCGTTGTTGATGCTCATCAGGCTGGAAAAGGTTACAAAACCATCTCTAAAGAGTTTGGATTCCACCAATCCACAGTCAGACAGATTGTGTACAAATGGAGGAAATTCAAGACCATTGTTACCCTCCCCAGGAGTGGTCGGCCAACAAAGATCACTCCAAGAGCAAGGCATGTAATAGTCAGCGAGGTCACAAAGGACCCCAGGGTAACTTATAAGCAACTGAAGGCCTCTCTCACTTTGGCTAATGTTAATGTTTATGAGTCCACCATCAGGAGAACACTGAACAACAATGGTGTGCATGGCAAGGTTTCAAGGAGAAAGCCACTGCTCTCCAAAAAGAACATTGCTGCTTGTCTGCAGTTTGCTAAAGATCACGTGGACAAGCCAGAAGGCTATTGGAAAAATGTTTTGTGGATGGATGAGACCAAAATAGAACTTGTTGGTTGAAATGAGAAGCGTTATGTTTGGAGAAAGGAAAACACTGCATTCCAGCATAAGAACCTTATCCCATCTGTGAAACATGGTGGTGGTAGTATCATGGTTTGGGCCTGTTTTGCTGCATCTGGGCCAGGATGGCTTGCCATCATTGATGGAACAATGAATTCTGAATTATACCAGCGAATTCTAAAGGAAAATGTCAGGACATCTGTCCATGAACTGAATCTCAAGAGAAGGTGGGTCATGCAGCAAGACAACAACCCTAAGCACACAAGTCGTTCTACCAAAGAATGGTTAAATAAGAATAAAAATGTTTAGGAATTGCCAAGTCAAAGTCCTGACCTTAATCCAGTTGAAATGTTGTGGAAGGACCTGAAGCGAGCAGTTCATGTGAGGAAACCCACCAACATCCCAGAGTTGAAGCTGTTCTGTACGGAGGAATGGGCTAAAATTCCTCCAAGCTGGTGTGCAGGACTGATCAACAGTTACCGCAAACGTTTAGTTGCAGTTATTGCTGCTCAAGGGGGTCACACCAGATACTAAAAGCAAAGGTTCACATACTTTTGCCACTCAGATATGTAATATTGGAGCATTTTCCTCAATAAATAAATGACCAAGTATAATATTTTTGTCTCATTTGTTTAACTGGGTTCTCTTTATCTACTTTTAAGACTTTTGTGTGAAAATCTGATGATTTTTTTCGGTCATATGGTATGGGCACATCCTGAAAAGAGATGCAGAGCATGTTGGAAGGAGAATGTTGAGGATGGAGCTGCCAGGCAAACGAAAATGAGGAAGGCCGAAGAGGAGATACATGGATGTGGTGAGAGAGGACATGAAAGTGGCAGATGTAGTAGAGAAGGATGCGGAAGACAGGGAGCAATGGAGACGAAAGATCCGCTGTGGCAACCCCTAATCGGGAGCAGCCAAAAGAAGAAGAAGAAGAAGAAAAGAAGTTAAATTTATATAGCATCTTTCATATACCCAAGGTCGCTTTACAATTGGGGGGGAGTCCACCAGAAGGAGGCCAGGATGTCATTCCAATGGTGTAGCTGCCACAGTCCCACCAAAAGGTGCACGGAAATAAGTCCCACACTGACTGCACAGCCGCTGCCGCGGGAGCAGCCAAAAGAAGAAGAAGATTTATGCAGAAATATAGAAAATTCTAAAGGGTTCACAAACTTTCAAGCACCACAGTGCACATTATATTTTGTACATGTACAGGCATTTGTCCACAAGCGTACATGCACAATACCTCTACCTATAGTGCATTCACAGACTTCTATCAACCAACAGATTGCACACTGCTCAATTGTACAACACTTAATAGTCCAATACTTAATATTTTTAGAAGGTGTAAGCAGCCTCAGCAATATTGAGTCATCCTAAAGTGTACAGTACATGCGTACAGTTAATACCATCATTACAAGGGGGTTGCCTCTGGCTACTTGCTATTTAGGGTTATTGATGGACATTGGGACAAAGGAATTGAGTCTGCACTGGGGGACTTTGAAGTGTCTGCCTCAGGGAAGAAGGTGGTACTCAGGATGGAGGGCATGTGTGGGATCAGAAATAATTTTTTGGGCCTTTTTGATGATTGTTTCATCAAAAACAGTTTGGAGTGTGAAGCATTGCTTGACTCCTATGATTTTGATAGCTCTCTGTGCTTTGGTGTCCACTGAGGTTGCCAAACCAGGCTGAGATGCCGTCCCTCAGGGTGCTCTCAACTACAGCATGGTAGAAGAGGAACAACACTCTCTGGCTGACACCAAAGCACCTCAGCCTATGAAGGAAGTGTAGCTGCTGTTGGACATTGTCAGACATTCTGTACCTGAACACTCCATGTTAGTTTATTGTCAATATGTATGTCCAGGTATCTGTAGGAGTCAACCTGGGCTATGCTCTGGTCATGGATAACCACTGGTGAGTAGTCTCTAATGGATTTGGGGTCAACCACCATTTCCTCTGTTTTCTTAGTTTTCAGGGTGAGGAAGTGTTTGTTGCAACACTGGACAAAGTTATCAAACTCATGTTTGTATATGGCTGTCTGATGTGTCAGACATGAGACCCAGGATAGCTCATCTCATCTCATTATCTCTAGCCGCTTTATCCTGTTCTACAGGGTCGCAGGCAAGCTGGAGCCTATCCCAGCTGACTACGGGCGAAAGGCGGGGTACACCCTGGACAAGTCGCCAGGTCATCACAGGGCTGACACACAGACACAGACAATCATTCACACTCACATTCACACCTACGGTCAATTTAGAGTCACCAGTTAACCTAACCTGCATGTCTTTGGACTGTGGGGGAAACCGGAGCACCCGGAGGAAACCCACGCGGACACGGGGAGAACATGCAAACTCCTCACAGAAAGGCCTTTGCCGGCCATGGGGCTCGAACCCGGACCTTCTTGCTGTGAGGCGACAGCGCTAACCACTACACCACCGTGCCGCCACCCAGGATAGCTGTCGTTGAAAAACTTAAACATGTAATGATTAGCAGTGCTACATGTGCCTTTACTGGTGAGCAGGACTAGAGAACTAATACACCATGCACAGCAAAATCCCCAGTGTTGAATTAACACCCAGAGTGTTGATTTAACACCCTACTGTGTTTATATAGGTCCAATTGGACACAAATGAACTCTGAAAGTGTTAAATCAACACTGAGGAATTTGCTGTATGGGGCCGCCAGTGCTGAAAAACAAATAAAAAATGTAATCCAAGTCTTAAAATCACATTTTGCTTGTAATATAGCACTCGGTATTTTTGGGTAAGAGTCTAACAACTTCAACAAATCTTCATTTGTCAATTTTATTCCACTGTTCTTTGTAAAAATCCTCCCTATCTATCAGGTGGTTCTTCTGTGTACAGTCCTGTTCAAGTTGTTCCACAGGTTTTTGATAGGATTTAGATCTGGGCTCTGATTGGGCCATTCCAAAACTTTGATCTTCTTTGGGTCATTATCATGCTGGAAGGTTAATTTTTTCTCCTTATCTTCAACCACCTAACCGATATCGCGAGTTGGTCTAGTGGTTAGCGTGTCTACCTCTCAAGCAGGAGATTGTGAGTTCTACTTACGGTTGGGACATACCAAAAACTATCTGGTCAGGCACGCTGCACTACAGATGTGAGTAGGGAGTCAAACTCTTGCAGTTACCAGAGGACCAGCCCTCCACTGTAACCCTACCTATTTAATAGGTAAGAGGACGACTGAGATGGAGCCTGATGTGCCTTGTGGCATGGGAAGGACTTTTGACCTAACAGAGGCCTGCAGGTTTTGTGCCAGCTGAAGAGAAACAGCCTCAAAATATTATGCTGCCACCACCATGCTTCACTGTGGTTATCGTGTTCTTTTATAATTATCCCCTGAAAATCTACCTTGTTGTCTTCAGACCATAACACATTTTGCAACATGTTTTGGGGTGATTGGATTGGCGATTTAGCTTGGGTATGTTTTTTTCTTCTTCTTCTTCTTCTTCTTGCCCTTTCGTCAACTTTGGAAGGATGTTCTGTTCATGGAAATGTTACTATGGTGCCCCACTTTCTCCAGTTGTTGATGATGGCCTTTATAATGTTTCATGAAACATTTTGGTACCCCTGTCCTTACTGATACCTTTTCAAAATGTGATCCTGTATATGCTTTGTAAGCTCTTTGCAGACCATGGCTTAAGCATTCGGATGAAATCAAGATGATGTCAAGAAAATCCTACAGAAACGGCTGATCTTTACTGTAGTTAATCAGAATCACTTCACTGAAGACAAGTGTATGATAATGACTTTAGAACATGAATTTGAAGCACAGTCACGTGCTACATTCCATTATAAAAGCATGTGCATGCTGGTTCTTTTTTTTTTATCCCTAAAATATTTCTATTTGATTCCACTTGAATTTTGTCGATTTCTGTTATCACATTAATGCTAATTCTTGTGGATATAGTCCTGGGTATGACTTTAAACTGTAACTGGTGGTGAGTCTCAGGTCCAGGAGGACTTGAGTATTGGGGAAAAGTGGGGTTACCCCTTAATCACCATTGCTCCCAGGTCCGCTCTGACCCGGAGTGGTAGCACCTGCCTGGGTTCCAGCTATGGGTTAAATAGTACATCACCAATAAAGTGCTGGCAGCAAGGCGCTTTTCAGAGCAACGTGGCAGATGAACCCAACAGGGTCAATGGCACACCACCAGATGGTATGCGGAAGAGCCGCACAAATGGCCAATGGATGGCATCAGTTGGCAATTCAGTTGTCACTGTGGGGCAAGTTCCATTCCCTTCAAGTCTGTGGTACTTTTGTGTACCACTTGGCATCAGGTCTGAAGGTCCAGAGAAACAACACGATGGGGGCACGACATCATTTGTCTTACCTTACCAAGGCGCTTCGTTAGGAGAGGAGAATAGTGTGCGAGAGCTCACGAGGCCAGAAATTCCATGGCGGCTCGGCCAGGCTGTTTGTGCTACTGCTGCAGGTGACTCTTTCGCTCTGGTGCGGCCCATCTGCGTTTTTGCACGTCCTAATGAAGCAGTTAGTGATAGTAATTGCTAGTGATAGACAGCTGACAACTAATCCTTGTGGATTAGCTTTTACTATAGAAAATATTATGTATTAGAATGAGCACATTAACATAAACCTGTGATTTAGCCAGCACTACAGTTAGAGCTGCTGTTATTGAGAATTAATTAACCCCTTCTAACCTTTCACATTGCAGTTTAAGTGCTGTGGAAGCAACAACTCCGATGATTGGCTGCACAGTATGTACGTCATGTCCTCCGAGGCTCAAAACAGGGTGGTTCCTGACAGCTGCTGCAAGACTGTGACCCATCAGTGTGGCCAGAGAGACCACCCTTCCAACATCTATAAAGTGGAGGTGGGTGTTAAAGTGAATATTGGTCTCATTCCCACAGAACCACGTATGTGATTTTAAATGAGGTAAATATCTAACCAGCTGAGCTGCTGCTTTGTTTGGTGGAGCTGTAATATTGCTGAACGCTGGAACTCCATAATTCTTTTAATACGCCACTTGGGGAAGATTTGGATGAGGACAGTACAGCTGCAAGTCCAGCAGGTGCTCATATTGACATTATAAAGAGACTCTCTGGACTGAAGAGAAGGTGCTAATGCTAGGGCTAATTCCCCACTGAGCCATATACAGTACTTTACGTTAGAAAATCAGTCCACAACCCGATTAGCCCCACGGGTGAGATTTAAGAGAAGGGTGTAGTCATACATCAAAATCCGTTAACTTAATGAAATCTTGTAATGTCAGATGATAAAGAGTAAATATTTGAACTCCCCAAATTCCCAGGACCTGTCAGCGGGTCCAGCCTTACTGTACTTACTCTTATAGCTACACAGCTTTCCAATTTGATTAACTGTTGTTATAACTGTTGTTATAATATGCTTTAAGAAAAGTAACTGAACAATCAGCCAGCTGTTTATGGGGTTAACGTGAGAGAGAAATTTGCGATTATTAGGCTAATAATTAATCAGCGACTTGCCATAATTGAAATTCACTACTTAACAAGCTAGTTAAAGTACAAACATTTGTTTTGTTTTAAGGGAAACGGTTACGCTGTTTGTACAGGACCGCAGAGTGAGTTTACTTGCGCTAGACATAGCCTGGTGTTCTAAACCCATGGTAGTGACCTAGTTGAGCAACTTGAGTTAGATAGCTAAAAGACAATTGAGAAAACTAAACTCTCATGCCTCATCACTTCTGGGGTGTGTATTTATCTCATCTCATCTCATTATCTCTAGCCGCTTTATCCTTCTACAGGGTCGCAGGCAAGCTGGAGCCTATCCCAGCTGACTATGGGCGAAAGGCGGGGTACACCCTGGACAAGTCGCCAGGTCATCACAGGGCTGACACATAGACACAGACAACCATTCACACCTACGGTCGATTTAGAGTCACCAGTTAACCAACCTGCATGTCTTTGGACTGTGGGGGAAACCGGAGCACCCGGAGGAAACCCACGCGGACACGGGGAGAACATGCAAACTCCACACAGAAAGGCCCTCGCCGGCCCCGGGGCTCGAACCCAGGACCTTCTTGCTGTGAGGCGACAGCGCTAACCACTACACCACCGTGCCGCCCTGTGTATTTATTTATTTATTTATTTATTTTTAATTTTCAGATCCATACATTTTATATCACGTGTATTTTATCCAATAATATTTGTTTTCCACAGGTTGCAGGACATATTTCTTTGTTAACTAGCTAACATTAGCTGACTTATTGTTTATTATTAACTTGGTATGATTTATCTGACTTGGTATATAACAAATGTGTCCTTTTAACCAGTAGCTATTAGAAAATTATTGAACATATATAAACTATTAGATTTTGAACAGTGAAAATCAGATGAAAATATAATCACTTTATGATGATTAGCTCATCTGGCCATAAGGCCGATGAGCTGTTGCCATGGCGTGGCGTCTGTCATCCACAATTCAGGTAAATCGTATCTCCTCCGTCAATTCTCCACGGATTTCCGTTCTGATTGTTTTGCGAGAAAGAACTCATCACTCTGCACAAAACTTGGTTGTTGTTTTGTCAAATTTTTTGCTAACGAGTTACTAATTAGGCCAAATTAATGAATTCTCCAGGCATCTCACTAGACTTATATCTCCTCAATGATTTCTCATCCGATTTCAGTTCTGATCGATATTTTGGGTAGATCTTCCCTTGAGGAACAAAACTTGGTCGTTTCTTTGTTGATTTTCCTGTTGTAAACAATTTGTTTACAACTTTGTTTATGTTCAGTTAAATCAGATCTCCTCCCTCAGTTCTCAATGGATTTCAGTTGTGATTGTTTTATTTGAAAGAACTAGTCCTTTTGCACAATGCCTGGTCATTGGATTGTCAAATTTTTGCTAACAAACTGCTAATCAGGTCACCTTAACGAGTTTTGGGACTTTTCACTAGAATTTTATCTCCTGAGAAATCAGTTCTCGCCCGATTTCAGTTCTGATCGATGTTTTTGGTAGATCTTCCCTCACGGAACAAACCTTGGTCATTTATTTGTTGATTTCCTTCTTGTAAACAAGTTGTTTACAACTTTGTTTATTTTCAGTTAAATCGTGTCTCCTTCCTCAGTTCTCGATGGATTGCAGTTCTGATCGTTTTATTTGAAAGAACTAGACCTTCTGCACAAAACTTGGTCATTGTGTTGTCAATTTTTTGCTAACAAATTAGTAATTAGATCAACTTAACACATTTTCTTCTGACTAGAATTGGATCTCCTCTCTCATTTATCATGCGAGTTCAGTTCTGATCGATGTTTTGGGTAGATCTTCCGTTGGGGAATAAAATTTAGTCCTTTGTTGATTTTCCTGTTGTTAACAATTTGTCGCAGAGGTTGGTCCTCTCTCACATTGTCACATTTCAGTTCTGTTTGATGTTTTGGTAGTCATGGTTGTTTCGATGGCAGGCCAGATGTGCTACTACGCCCTTGAGGTTCTGGTTTTATGAACTAGACCCCGAAGCCGCCGCCAGGCGCCGCTAAAACCGCCATTTAGAATTTGAGCTGCCGCCAGCCAATAATTTTGTAAGCCAATTTGAGCCGCTATCTAATAAAATTTGGCTGAGCCACTAAGAATTGTGTACATCAAATAATGGGTTTATCCACATCATGAGCTACAAGAAAAGTGACACAAACATGATCAACTGTACACACTAGTAGTAACACAATAGAGACGTATAGGCATACACTGTAGAGATTTAGAACTGATATCACAGCACAGAGAGCCACCACAAGCTTGCCGTTGTGACTACCTGTCTGGCTTCCCGCCCCTCACACCGTTACCACGATACACTGGGGAACCCGGGAACCCACCCAGAGCATCAATCGACTCCGATATCGACGAGATGGCTGCATTCTTTGCCGCTGCTGAGGGAAAGTGTAAAGGTATTTTTTTTTTGTTTGTTTGTTTGTTTCACATACTTCGAGATTGATTAAAAAAAAAAGTACTCCACCACTCTACTTTCATCATAGTAAGATAGCTGCCAGTCCTTCACTGGTCATTGCTAGTGAGAGTAGATAGCTAGATGCCTTCCTCGAACAATCCAGATTAGCTTATTATTAGCATTGAACTACAATCTTGCTAGATTTATATTTACAATGAAGTAAGAGACCAGGGGACCTGTGGTAATTTGCTATTTATTCCCCCCATTTGTTTGATCCGTTCGCCCGGATATATGCCACACAGTGACGTCCAGTATCAGCCATTTGTAGCCATAAACATTTTGGTGGCTGCAGCAGCCATTAAGGTTTTGGCTGAGTCAGCTAGCCAGCCAATAATTTCATCAGCCAGCCATTATCCTGAAAACAAACGGCTTCGGGGTCTATTATGAACAGTACGGTATAATTAACAATGTAATTTGTTCCCATCTTTGCTGTTCTTTTGTCCCTGGCACATTTCCTTCCATGTTATGTTAATATGAAATATTTCGTGTTACCTGGAGTAAATTCACACACACAAATCTGTGGCTTCAGCTTTTTGTCTTGAACCTTTGCTAAACTAGCAAAACAGAGAAGTACAAAAAGTGTTTATAAGAGGTTTTAGTGAATAAATGATATGGTATCTGATGAATGCAGGAAGTCTTTAACTTCTGTCTGATTGAGAAGAAAATCTGGTGCCAAGCTTCTAGAAAACAGTATAGTCTGCACAGAAAATAAATTAGGCATGTGTGTGTGTGTGCGCGCGTGAAGGTGACCTGCTATCACCCAACGACAGCACAGCACAGGCGCAGATTGCTGTTTGTAGCTGTTCTGTGGAGTTTAAAGTGCCGTTATGTCTCGCAGGGTGGCTGTATTACTAAGCTGGAACAGTTCCTGGCTGACCACCTGCTCATCATCGGCGCTGTGGGGATCGGTGTGGCCTGTCTACAGGTAATGCCTTCTTTATTAGAGCGCTGTAACTTTCTGATTGTCCACAGATGTTAATTGTCACCTTTATTTAACCTATTACAACTCCGAGTCCAAAAAAGTTGGGACGCTGGGTAAACAAAAACAGAATGCAATGATTTGCAAATCCTTTTTGACTTATATTCAGTTGAATACAATACAAAGACACGATATTTAATGCTCTACGTTTTACATAGATAGCATCCCAACTTTTTTGGGATCAGAGTTGTCGCAGATGTTTCCTCATTTCCACATTTTGATGTCATATCACATGTGTTTATCTATACTAAATAAGTCATGTGACACATTGCTGTAGTGTAAGTGGAATAAAACACTCTTGGACACACTGTTGATTATTTTCCTATAATAGCATTCCCTGCGGTGTTTTACTCCTTGCTTAACTCATCCATCGGACTATGGGTAGTATCTCACTGGGCTGCGACAGCCTGCGACTAGTTGGAGACACAACAATTGCGATAAAATATGCGAATTAGCGACAATTTTCACTTGGAATCACACTGAATTGATATTTGCATATTTTATCGCTATTGTTGTGTCTCCAACTAGTCGGAGGCTGTCGCAGCCCAGTGAGATACACTCGCACTTCCTGTCTCACGGAAACTGACTTGAGAAGGGTTCGTGACGGCTTTGCGACACCAGCGACGCATTTGCGGCTATTTTGAGAGAAATTTTGTCGCACGAATTTTTTGAACATGCTCAAAATTTCAGCGACGAAGGAGCGACACTTTGCGACTCATGCGAGGAAGTTGAGAAGCCCCGCGAATGTTTCAAGACACTTTTGAAACTCTCTCGCGAATGATGTTCGCAATTTGTCGCAAGCTGTCGCAGCCCAGTGAGATACTGGCTTATTTATCAAAACTATAAAGGCCAATAGTAATAGTAACTATTAAAATAAAGACAGTGGCTTTCAATCCACCTTTTATATCTTTATTTTTAAAACTATGTAGTGATGCTATTCAAAACATGGAACCCTGAATCTTTCCTGTGGTGCCCCAAGTAATTCCATCCTTAAATGGGTTCATTTACACTTACCGGCCACTTTATTAGGAACCCCATCCACCTGCTGTTTGATGCAGTTCTCTAATCAGCCGATCCTTTGACAGCAGCACAGTGCCTCAAATCATGCAGATGCAAATCAAGAGCTTCAGTGAATGTTCACTTCTTCAAACATCAGAATGGGAAAAACTGTGATCTCAAAGTGTGACTTTCTTTCACTGTGGCATGGGTGTTGGTTTGAGCCGGATGGACTGGTTTCTTTGAGTATTTTAGGAACTGCTGATCTCCTGGGGTTTTCACACACAACAGTCTGTAGATATGTAGTGGAAGTTCATTATGTCTAACTATTAAAGCTATTTTAAGTTCGTTTCTTAAGACAAGGATTTTTTAAGATGTTACCTTGTTGACAGTTTCGGCGGGAATCTTCCGCCTTCTTCAAAACAGTCACCAGATGTCGAGTGGTGACGTGCCTTATCAGCTGATGTTACGCTACGGAGGCGTGAACGTCCCGCCCAATTTGACAGGTAGTTCACGCCTCCTGCTGTCAGGTCGCTCCCCCAGGACTGCGCTCCAGGTGTGTGACAGCGCACCTCAGCAGCAACGTCATCTATGAAATCCCTTGCCGTACATGTAATAAAGTCTATATTGGTGAAACGGGCAGATGCTTCCATACTCGTAGGAAAGAACACCAAATAGAATGTGAAAAAGAAACAACAAAAAGACTCACAAGATCCGAAAAAGAAAAAGCAAACCAAGAAAACTTAAAATCAGCCATTTCAGACCACTGCAAACGACATAATCATATAATGAATTGGGAAGAGGCCAGAGTCATTCGCGCTGAAGAAAATAGATACCAGCGTTGGATTTTAGACGCAGTGGAGATACGCAAGCGGGCGCAGAGGACGATGAACCGGGATGAGGGAGCGTATGCGCTGTCACACACCTGGAGCGCAGTCCTGGGGCAGCGACCTGACAGCAGGAGGTGTGAACTACCTGTCAAATTGGGCGGGACGTTCATGCCTCCATAGTGTAACATCAGCTGATAAGGCACGTCACCACTCGACATCTGGTGACTGTTTTGAAGAAGGTGGAAGATTCCCGCCAAAACTGTCAACAAGATAACATCTTAAAAAATCCTTGTCTTAAGAAACGAACTTAAAATAACAGTCTGTAGAGTTACACAGAATGGTGCGAAAAACAAAAAACATTGAGTGAGTGACAGTTCTGTGGGTGGAAACAAACGCCTTGCTGATAAGAGAGGTCAGAGGAAAATGGCCAGATAAAATGGTTTGAGCTGCCAAGAAGGATATAGCAAGTCATAGCAACTCTTTACAACCGTGATGAGCTGAAAAGCATCTCAGCATGCAACAGCAGAAGACCACATTGGGTTCCAGTCCTGCCACCAAGAACAGGAGTCTCAGAATCAAGAACAAGTTCCTGTTAAAGTGGCCAGTGGGTGTATTTACTAATATTATTATTTTATCGATATGATAATAAAGATCTGAAATGTAATAAGCATTTACCATGGGGAGATTTAATTCAGGAAGATTGAACATAGGAATATTATGTTCTTAGCTTTTGTTTAATCAGAATTAAAAACTAGCTGATCATATCAGGTCAGTGACGTCTCCTTGTCAACATCAGCAGTTCTTTTGAGATTACATTTTATATGAACTATAATAAGGTTGTGTGAGTTGAAAATTGCTGTATTTACGAAGTAACTGGTGGATTTTCACTACCAAACAAAGATTAACTTAACTTAATTCATCTCATCTCATTATCTCTAGCCGCTTTATCCTGTTCTACAGGGTCGCAGGCAAGCTGGAGTCTATCCCAGCTGACTACGGGCGAGAGGCGGGGTACACCCTGGACAAGTCGCCAGGTCATCACAGGGCTGACACATAGACACAGACAACCATTCACACTCTCATTCACACCTACGGTCAATTTAGAGTCACCAGTTAACCTAACCTGCATGTCTTTGGACTGTGGGGGAAACCGGAGCACCCGGAGGAAACCCACGCGGACACGGGGAGAACATGCAAACTCCACACAGAAAGGCCCTCGCCGGCCACGGGGCTCGAACCCGGACCTTCTTGCTGTGAGGCGACAGCGCTAACCACTACACCAGGTGAAGTGGCTTTTAGGTCCAGTATACTTGTAATAAGACTGAACACCTAAACCACAAACCTATACAGAGCCACTGATTCAATACAATCAGGAACTTAAACATTGATTTGATGTTTAAGTGCCGACTAGAATAGACTGTTCCCTAGATCTATAGGTCAGTGTGAAATGGAAGACTATTCTTGCCTCAGACCTCAAGTAGGCAGTATTGACAGATTCCTCTCTATTTCAAGAAGAGAGAGAGAGCGAGAAGAGAAAGCTCTCATGGCTAAATGCAGCCTTCCATGATTAAACTTATGCTCACTGTTGGAGTATTGGCTGCTATTGATCCATTTGCTGTGAATAAAGTCTTTAAATAGACTCAGGCACTTATCTCTATTTGAGTTGGATTGCATTATACGTCAAGATCTTTGAGTTGTGGAAAGTATGATAGGTTTATTCCCTTTAATTACTTAAAGGATTATACTGTTCAGTGCATCCAACATTGTTTCTCACCATCTTGTAAAGATATATCTTTCAAGATGTGTGTACATACATAAAAGGGGAACTGAAGGCAAATTTTTTATTATCAAAATTCCATTTATCTCATTTGATAAAATGTAGGAATGCATTTCTGACAGCTATTTTGTCACTGCTATAGCAAGTTATGAGTGTTTGAAATATGCTATGTAATATATCAGTCCATATGTCAACGCGACGACCGTAAACAAGATTCGCCGAGACCTGTGCGAGACATCGTAGGACGGAAATAAAACATACAGCGGAAATCAAAGTGACCAACATCTGCCAGCGTTATCAAAAGACGCGCGCGCCCTCCTTCAAATGCTGACGTAATCAAGCCGGAAGTTTCCCGTGTCCGAAATCGCTCCCTACTCACTATATAGGGCATGATATAGTGGGGACGCCATTTTGTAGTGCTGTCCGAAACCCTAGTGAGGATTATGTGGGAAATGCGCTCAGTATAATATGTATTTATCACAAAAACACATGCATGTATTTATTATTTTGAAAACCAACCAGCCGCCTGATCTGGCACATTTTAATTGTGCGACAGTAATGACGTAAATACCAGCGCGACGGACTAGTCCTTATCCTGTCGTCTTTCCAGCTCTTCTCTACTCCACGTTGGTTCGAAGTCGTATGGAATCATCTCCATGTCACGTACGCGAGGGAGGCGGATGTATGTGCAGAAGTATACAGTTTAATAAAGTGCAGAATATACAGTATATGCAGTGAGACAATATATACACAGGCAAACAATCCAAAATGGCAGGCTAGATCAAAAACGAGAATACAGGCAAAAGGGTCGGTCGAGGCACATCAAAGGTTCATCAAAGGCCAAGCGAGGATAAGAGCGAGAAATGGGCACAAGGATCGCGAAACAGGGAATCAAGACAATGGGTAGAAAGGCTCGGTAATGCGTACAAGCGTATCGTAATACTTCGTGATGCAAATGCATCAGCACAGTCCTTAAATAGACAAACACATAGTTCCTTAATTGAGCTGAGTCAGTTTTCAAAATGTCGGCGCTGACACTTCACGTTTGAAGTCTCACACAAGTCTCGTGAAGATCGCGCGGATAAGCAATGCCTGCTGTGGACCAAATGAACTACATTCAACATGGCTAAAAACCGAAAAGGCTGATAAGTGTAATATAATATGCCAATATGAGTCATGATATAAGGTTAATAAAACTGAAAACGTAATTGAATAACACGTTAATTAAGAAATAAAGCAAGTTTAAAAATGACTTCAGTCCCCCTTTAACATTGTTGACAGGTGACAGATTAAAGGGAAAAAGCAGTACTGTTCTAATGAGGGAACATTTTTATTTTGCAGGTCTGGATTAGCTGAATATTTTTTTAACTTAGAGGAATGTACTGTATCACTGCAAATAAATACAAAGTTCTTCTGACTAGTCACGTTTATTCTACAGTGTGTTTAAAAAAATTGATGATATTTGAGATGTACAGTGGTGCTTGAAAGTTTGTGAACCCTTTAGAATTTTCTATATTTCTGCATAAATATGACCTAAAACATCAGATTTTCACACAAGTCCCAAAACTAGATAAAGGGAACCCAGTTAAACAAATGAGGCAAAAATATTGTACTTGGTCATTTATTTATTGAGGAAAATGATCCAATATTACATATCTGTCAGTGGCAAAAGTATGTGAACCTTTGCTTTCAGTATCTGGTGTGACCCCCTTGTGCAGCAATAACTGCAACTAAACATTTGCGGTAACTGTTGATCAGTCCTGCACACCGGCTTGGAGGAATTTTAGCCCATTCCTCTGTACAGAACAGCTTCAACTCTGGGATGTTGGTGGGTTTCCTCACATGAACTGCTCACTTCAGGTCCTTCCACAACATTTCCATTGGATTAAGGTCAAGACTTTGACTTGGCCATTCCAAAACACGAACTTTATTCTTCTTTAATCATTCTTTGGTGGAACGACTTGTGTGCTTAGGGTCGTTGTCTTGCTGCATGACCCACCTTCTCTTGAGATTCAGTTCATGGACAGATGTCCTGACATTTTCCTTTAGAATTCACTGGTATAATTCAGAATTCAATGTTCCATCAATGATGGCAAGCCATCCTGGCCCAGATGCAGCAAAACAGGCCCAAACCATGATACTACCACCACCATGTTTCACAGATGGGATAAGGTGCTTATGCTGGAATGCCGTGTTTTCCTTTCTCCAAAAATAACGCTTCTCATTTAAACCAAAAAGTTCTATTTTGATCTCATCTGTCCACAAAACATTTTTCTAATAGCCTTCTGGCTTGTCCTTGTGATCTTTAGCAAACTGCAGACAAGCAGCAATGTTCTTTTTGGAGAGCAGTGGCTTTCTCCTTGCAACCCTGCCATGCACACCATTGTTGTTCAGTGTTCTCCTGATGGTGGACTCATGAACATTAACATTTGCCAATGTGAGAGAGGCCTTCAGTTGCTTAGAAGTTACCCTGGGGTCCTTTGTGACCTGGCTGACTATTACACGCTTTGCTCTTGGAGTGATTTTTGTTGGTCGACCACTTCTGGGGAGGGTAATAATGGTCTTGAATTTCCTCCATTTGTACACAATCTGTCTGACTGTGGATTGGTGGCGTCCAAACTCTTTAGAGATGGTTTTGTAACCTTTTCTAGCCTGATGAGCATCAAAAACGCTTTTTCTGAAGTCCTCAGAAGTCTCCTTTGTTTGTGCCATGATACACTTCCACAAACATGTGTTGTGCAGATCAGACTTTGATAGATCCCTGTTCTTTAAATAAAACAGGGTGCCCACTCACACCTGATTGTCATCCCATTGATTGAAAACACCTGACTCTAATTTCACCTTCAAATTAACTGCTAATCCTAGAGGTTCACATACTTTTGCCACTCACAGATGTGTAATATTGGATCATTTTCCTCAATAAATAAATGACCAAGTATAATATTTCTGTCTCATTTGTTTAACTGGGTTCTCTTTATCTACTTTTAGGATTTGTGTGAAAATCTGATGATGTTTTAGGTCATATTTATGTAGAAATATAGAAAATTCTAAAGGGTTCACAAACTTTCAAGCACCACTGTAAATATCCCAGAAAATACATAGTCTAGGCAAATGAAACTGAACAGGCTTAATGTTGAGCAATGTAAGATTTATTCCTCAAAATTTGAATGAGAAATTCAAAAATATGTGGATTCCATGAACAATTTCACAAATTTTCAATATTCGTGAACCTGCTTGCTCGACCGTCTTTTCCGATGCTGATGGTCATCCAGATCCTTTTGCCCTGCACAGACAGCCTTCCTCTTTGAACTTTTTGTGCCGTGTCCAAATCTGCATTGCAGTTGGTGGATTTTTAGAGAATTCTCTTATAAACGCACGCTGCTTTCTTCGATTGTGCGTACTCGAGCGTACTCTAACACACAAAACGCCTTTTCTTTTCCAGTGAATGGTACCTAAAAAGATAAAAACAAAAAACATTAAACATAAAATTTTGACCTGTTTCCACACATGCCGTTAAAATTTGAGGTCAGTTGTACGAGAATTGGCAAAATTATTAGATTGTGAAATGATATCAAATTTTTTGAAACACCCTGTATAATGAAACATTTCTATCTTGATGGGGGTGGTCTCTTCAAAGGTAACCCCACCCCCATCCACAGGGCATGATCTCATCTCATCTCATCTCATTATCTCTAGCCGCTTTATCCTGTTCTACAGGGTCGCAGGCAAGCTGGAGCCTATCCCAGCTGACTACGGGCGAAAGGCGGAGTACACCCTGGACAAGTCGCCAGGTCATCACAGGGCTGACACATAGACACAGACAACCATTCACACTCACATTCACACCTACGGTCAATTTAGAGTCACCAGTTAACCTAACCTGCATGTCTTTGGACTGTGGGGGAAACCGGAGCACCCGGAGGAAACCCACGCGAACAACATGCAAACCCCGCACAGAAAGGCCCTCGTCGGCCACGGGGCTCGAACCCGGCCCTTCTTGCTGTGAGGCGACAGTGCTAACCACTACACCACTGTGCCACCCACGTCCTGGACTATATTTAGTTATTTATTTTATTTAACCTTTATTTAACCAGGTAAAGCTTATTGAGATATAACATCTCTTTTTCAAAAGTGACATGGCCAAGAGGCAGCAGATTTTATAGTACAAACAATAATACAAATAACAATCATACAATAAATAAAAATATCAGAAATAGATTAACATCTGTCACACATTTTAACATCTGAATTAAAAACAGTGACGAAGCCCAATGCTTTTGAGTTCCTTAGTTTTAAGAATTCTAACAAAGCTATCAAGAGGAATCAAATCCAACAATTTTAATTCATCTTGCAGAAAGTTCCATGCAGAGGGAGCAGCAAAGCGAAATGCCTTTTTCCCCAGTTCTGTGAAGACACGAGGGACAGTCAGAATACAACCCCGATTCCAAAAAAGTTGGGACAAAGTACAAATTGTAAATAAAAACGGAATGCAATGATGTGGAAGTTTCAAAATTCCATATTTTATTCAGAATAGAACATAGATGACATATCAAATGTTTAAACTGAGAAAATGTATCATTTAAAGAGAAAAATTAGGTGATTTTAAATTTCATGACAACAACACATCTCAAAAAAGTTGGGACAAGGCCATGTTTACCACTGTGAGACATCCCCTTTTCTCTTTACAACAGTCTGTAAACGTCTGGGGACTGAGGAGACAAGTTGATCAAGTTTAGGGATAGGAATGTTAACCCATTCTTGTCTAATGCAGGATTCTAGTTGCTCAACTGTCTTAGGTCTTTTTTGTCGTATCTTCCGTTTTATGATGCGCCAAATGTTTTCTATGGGTGAAAGATCAGGACTGCAGGCTGGCCAGTTCAGTACCCGGACCCTTCTTCTACGCAGCCATGATGCTGTAATTGATGCAGTATGTGGGTTGGCATTGTCATGTTGGAAAATGCAAGGTCTTCCCTGAAAGAGATGTTGTCTGGATGGGAGCATATGTTGCTCTAGAACCTGGATATACCTTTCAGCATTGATGGTGTCTTTCCAGATGTGTAAGCTGCCCATGCCACACAAACTAATGCAACCCCATACCATCAGAGATGCAGACTTCTGAACTGAGCGCTGATAACAACTTGGGTCGTCCTTCTCCTCTTTAGTTCAAATGACACGGCGTCCCTGATTTCCATAAAGAACTTCAAATTTTGATTCGTCTGACCACAGAACAGTTTTCCACTTTGCCACAGTCCATTTTAAATGAGCCTTGGCCCAGAGAAGACGTCTGCGCTTCTGGATCACGTTTAGATACAGCTTCTTCTTTGAACTATAGAGTTTTAGCTGGCAACGGCGGATGGCACGGTGAATTGTGTTCACAGATAATGTTCTCTGGAAATATTCCTGAGCCCATTTTGTGATTTCCAATACAGAAGCATGCCTGTATGTGATGCAGTGCCGTCTAAGGGCCCAAAGATCATGGGTACCCAGTATGGTTTTCCGGCCTTGACCCTTATGCACAGAGATTCTTCCAGATTCTCTGAATCTTTTGATGATATTATGCACTGTAGATGATGATATGTTCAAACTCTTTGCAATTTTACACTGTCGAACTCCTTTCTGATATTGCTCCACTATTTGTCGGCGCAGAATTAGGGGGATTGGTGATCCTCTTCCCATCTTTACTTCTGAGAGCCGCTGCCACTCCAAGATGCTCTTTTTATACCCAGTCATGTTAATGACCTATTGCCAATTGACCTAATGAGTTGCAATTTGGTCCTCCAGCTGTTCCTTTTTTGTACCTTTAACTTTTCCAGCCTCTTATTGCCCCTGTCCCAACTTTTTTGAGATGTGTTGCTGTCATGAAATTTCAAATGAGCCAATATTTGGCATGAAATTTCAAAATGTCTCACTTTCGACATTTGATATGTTGTCTATGTTCTATTGTGAATACAATATCAGTTTTTGAGATTTGTAAATTATTGCATTCCGTTTTTATTTACAATTTGTACTTTGTCCCAACTTTTTTGGAATCGGGGTTGTAAAAAAGCCAGTGGATCGTAGGCTGTAATGTCCATGATTCCTAACAAGGTAATTTCCGAGATAGGATGGGACCATACCAAGTAGAGCCTTATAAATAAAAGTCAACCAATGAGTGAATCTTCTAACAGACAGGGATGACCATTCAGCTTTTTTGTACAAAGTGCAATGATGGGTCAGATTCTTGCATCCAGTGACAAACCTCAGAGCACAATGATGTACAGTATCCAGAGAACGTAAACATGTAACTGGTGCATGCATGTACAGTACATCACCATAATCAAGCAGTGGAAGAAAGGTTGCTGACACAAGGTGTTTCCTGGCTCCAAGAGAGAAGCAAGATCTATTCCTAAAGTAAAAGCCCAATTTTACCCTAAGTTTAGAAACTAAACTTGAAATATGGTACAGTACTTAAAAGTTAAACATTCCTCAACATGGAAACCCAGGTACTTATACTGTAGGACAGGGGTCTTCAATCCTATCCACAAAGGGCCAGTGTGGCTGCAGGCTTTCATTCCAACCAAGCAGGAGCTACACCTGATTTCACTTGTTTAATCATTTCATCCTCGTCTCCAATCAACAATCAAGTGAGCCTCCAATTTGGCTGTAATGAAAGCCTGCAGCTACACCGGCCCTTTGCGGATAGGATTGAAGACCCCTGCTGTAGGACGAGACCAGCTCAATGGCTGTACCCTGGCAAGTTAAAACGGGGAGATTTTTTGACAGCACAGTAGCCCTGGAAAACAGCATGACCTTCATCTTATCAGTGTTCAAAACCAGCTTCAGCCTTTGCAGACGGGCCTGAACAACGAAAGCTTGCACAACAGATGATGCAAAACAATAAATTATTGTGTCATCTGCATAAAAATGATACAAAGCATCTGACAAATCATTGCAAAGATCATTTATATAGATTGAAAACAAAATGGGCCCTAACACCGACCCTTGTGGTACCCCCTTTGAAACCGTCAAAAATGTTGATGAGGACCCTGCCATCTGGACACATTGTGATCTACCCGATAAGTAATTTCGGCTATAATTCACTCCACATTCTTTACTGTTCCTTGGTTTTACTGTAGTTAAATTACTGCTCAGTGGTGTGGAGAAATACGTATAAATGTTCACTTCATGTAATAACTATACTTCAAAAAAGAGCTATAAGAATAATTTGTAGTGCTGGTTACCGAGAGCATACTAATTCACTATTCTTAAATTCAAAATGTTTAAAATTCAGGGATATTATAGAATATAAAACTGCCTTAATAATGTACAAAGTAAGGAATTATAAAGTACCAAGGAATGTTCAAACAATGTTCTCGGATAGAGAGGGGGGCTATAATTTTAGGGGGAAATTGAAATTTAAAACTCGCAGTGCTAGGACAACATTAAAAATGTTCAGTATTTCTATTTGTGGAGTAAAGCTATAGAACAGTTTGAATGTAGAGCTCATGAAATGTAAAACTATAAACCAGTTCAAAAAAGGTATAAGGAACAGATCTTTATGAGGTATAGGGAGGAGGAATTACAATAACATTCTAATGATAATATAAGTGTATATATGTGTGTATGGGTATGTACGGATATATATTTATATCATCATGAGTATTGTGTGTGTGTGTATATATATGAGTGATTCCACGCTTATGGGTACTGAAATGGGGACATGAACTTATTTTTAAAAATTCACCTAAAACCATTTCTTTTTTTACCATCAGGTCGCAAAACATGTAATCTTTAATGAATGATATGTTAAAAGATAACTTTAATTTTCTGAGATGTAATAAAAACATATTTATATGCCAAAGTCAAGCCTATGAGTTCCAAAATGATGTCTGTTACATTACTTCTGTTACGATTGTCCATCTCGCGTCTGTTACAAATTAATTACAATCTAGCTCTATACCATGTTAATCTTATTGAAAGAATGTGTATGTTTATTCTACTACACATGTTTATTAATTATATTTGCTAAAACATCACCTTCCTATGTTTCAAAAAGTAATTCTACATTGTTAAAATTGAGAATATATATGTCCACAACACTTCTGTTACATTCTGACTTTGGCATATAAATATGTTTTTATTACATCTCAGAAAATTAAAGTTATCTTTTAACATATCATTCATTAAAGATTACATGTTTTGTGACCTGATGGTAAAAAAAGAAATGGTTTTAGGTGAATTTTTAAAAATAAGTTCATGTCCCCATTTCAGTACCCATAAGCGTGGAATCACTCATATATATATATATATATATATATATATATATATATATATATATATATATATATATAATATGCATAATGATATGTGAATGTGTATAGTTATATGTATGTGTACATGTATGTACTGTATATATGTATTGTATGTGTATATATGTATAACATAATAAGTATCTGTATATATGATTTGATTTGGTCTATATTATACCATGTTGGTATGTTTTCTTTTTTGTTTGTTGCTTTTGTTTTCTTTTATATATATTTTTATTATGGCAGAAAGTGACGTTTGATTAGCGGTGGTATAGAGGGTTAGGATTTGATAAGTTATTTACTTCTTCCTAATCCTTTCCGAACATTATTATGTTATTGCCTTGTGGCTATGCTATTCTGTTTGTTCATGACAATGTTTTGATTATTGCATATTTTTTATTATTATTATTATTTTTTCTTCTTTACTGTTCGGAATCAATCAATCAATCAATCAATCAATCAATCAATCAATCAATCAACATACACTATTTAACCATTTATGTTACTTGATAATGAGGAACTGTGAAACCTAAGATGCTAAGTGCCTTGTTGAATTTTTTTTATACCCTCCGCAAATAAAGTTTGGGGGGGGGGGGGATATATAGGAATCACCCTGTCCGTCCATCCGTCTGTCCATGTGTCTTGTAAGCACAGCTCCTCCTAAATTGTTTGGTGGATTTTGATGAAACTTTACACAGTTGCAGTATACCACCTGAAGATGTGCATGAAGGAAAATAATCCCGGTCCGATGTTTCAAAGGGGAGATAATTCAACTTGTTCCCTTCCATATGGCAATATATGATGACAGACTTGTGGGGGGGGGGGATTCTATCGTGAGTTTACTCGCAGTTCTAGTTTTAAATTGTTCTAAGGGTATACAAACTTTTGCTCTCATTGGTATATTAGATGTCTTTTGTTATCAGCATCTACATTACACTTAGCACAGCTGTCTAATAAAGTGAGATTGAATTTATGCATGGACTTGTCTTACCAAGCTCTTTTTTTTTTTTTTTTTTTTAGACGGCCTTTACAGCATTATTTTGTTTTTAGGTCACGATAAATAGAACTTTTTTACTGATAAGGTTACAATAATCAGTTCATAATAAATCAGGAATAAGAGTGATCATCTAACTGCAGTAGCGCTGCTCGCATTGTTGAGCCCCCCACTGCACCGGTGTGTCACATGAGTGTCAAGTCACCATGGAAACCATTGAATCGTTTGAGCAATCTACTATTGAAACTATTTTAAAGAATAAAAAATAGATAGATAGATAGATAGATAGATAGATAGATAGATAGATAGATAGATAGATAGATAGATAGATAGATAACCAGCCTCAAAGTGGGCAGAAGCACCTCTCAAGTGAGTGCAACAATTAAATTGATGCTCTTTAGCAAGCTGTCGTTATTATGCTAATAAAACACACAGTATTGCTCCATCGAGGTCGAGTGCGCTGTAGAAATAATTATGGAAAATCAGGCCAAGTAAGTGATCTTAATAATGTTTCGTTTCATTACATTACTAGCGTTTAGCAGATGCTCTTATCCAGAGCAATGTACAACATACCCAGAGCAGCTGGGGGTTAGGTGCCTTGCTCAAGAACACTTCAGCCATTCCTGCTGGTCCAGGGACTTGAACTAGTGACCTTTTGGTTCTAAAGCAGCTTCTGTAAACATTAGGCCATGACTTTCCCACAGACTTGTGACTGGAGTCCTTTTATAGATGTTAATCAATAAATAAATAGTTTTATTTTAGGCGGCATGGTGGTGTAGTGGTTAGCACTGTCGCCTCACAGCAAGAAGGTCCGGGTTCGAGCCCCGTGGCTGGCGAGGGCCTTTCTGTGTGGAGTTTGCATGTTCTCCCCGTGTCCGCGTGGGTTTCCTCCGGGTGCTCCGGTTTCCCCCACAGTCCAAAGACATGCAGGTTAGATTAACTGGTGACTCTAAATTGACCGTAGGTGTGAATGTGAGTGTGAATGGTTGTCTGTGTCTCTGTGTCAGCCCTGTGATGACCTGGCGACTTGTCCAGGGTGTACCCCGCCTTTCGCCCGTAGTCAGCTGGGATAGGCTCCAGCTTGCCTGCGACCCTGTAGAAGGATAAAGCGGCTACAGATAATGAGATGAGATGAGAATCTCATTATCTCTAGCCGCTTTATCCTGTTCTACAGGGTCGCAGGCAAGCTGGAGCCTATCCCAGCTGACTATGGGTGAGAGGCGGGGTACACCCTGGACAAGTCGCCAGGTCATCACAGGGCTGACACATAGACACAGACAACCATTCACACTCACATTCACACCTACGGTCAATTTAGAGTCACCAGTTAACCTAACCTGCATGTCTTTGGACTGTGGGGGAAACCGGAGCACCCGGAGGAAACCCACGCGGACACGGGGAGAACATGCAAACTCCACACAGAAAGGCCCTCGCCGGCCACGGGGCTCGAACCCGGACCTTCTTGCTGTGAGGCGACAGCACTAACCACTACACCACCGTGCCGCCCCTAATTAATTAATTAATTAATTAGTTAGTTAGTTAGTTTGTGTGCGTGTGTGTGTGAGAGAGAGAGAGATGTGATATGATATTTTCTATTCCCTCAGTAATTTCTCATAAATTGATGGCATACATTTGTGCATCAGTTAACATTTGTGTCTCAATTCCTTGTCATTTGTCTTAGATTGTTAGATTACTGTTCTGTCTTGTTCTCTCTCTCTCTTTCTCTCTCTCTCTGTATGTATGTGTGTGTAATGTGATGATTTCTCTTCCCTCAGGATTACTTCATAGACTGATGTGTGTGTATATACTGTAGTGCTTCAGTTAATATTTATGTATTGTAATGATTTGTCTTATGTCTTCTCATTCTCTCTGTATGTGTATATGCTCTCTCTCTGTGTGTGCGTGTGTGTGTTGGTTCTGTATCTGTAGTTAGCAGGAGCATTGTTGACTGCCTGCTTTATTTATCTGCTTTATAAAGAAGAGGAAGAAGACTTCTCTGATGTTTGAATGAACTGTCCTGCTATTTGGCTCCTCAACAGCCAAGCGGGCGGAAGGTCTGCCGTGTGTGTGTGTGTGTGCGCGCGCGCGCGTATGTGTGCGTATGTGTAAGTGCATCATGCGTGGTATTGCAGCATGTTGTTATGACCTCACCATGGCTGTGCTTTCAGAACATGAATACAGAAAATGCTTGTTCTGCTGCTTGCACATCACAAGGCTTCGTCATTATGCAGACCAGCTTGGCATGGCTTATCTTCCTTCTTCAGCGTATTCAACCCATAATCGTAGAGTATACAAATGTACGACTCTTTCTGTTTTTAAAAACATCAAATGGATAGTTTACATAAGTGTGTAAGCCATTGCATGGATTTTCCTTGGTTTAAAAAGTGCTACCTTTTGGTTTTGCACTGTTTTCAAGAAAATTCATCATTGCTTTTTTGAACACTTTATCGTCTGGCACAGATGTGATGTTTTACTGAGATCAGCAGTGGACTCGGTGCCAAAAAGGTCAACATGCAGGGTTATATAAAGTTTAAAGGTTTTCAGTATCTCATCTCATTATCTGTAGCCGCTTTATCCTGTTCTACAGGGTCGCAGGCAAGCTGGAGCCTATCCCAGCTGACTACGGGCGAAAGGCGGGGTACACCCTGGACAAGTCGCCAGGTCATCACAGGGCTGACACATAGACACAGACAACCATTCACACTCACATTCACACCTACGGTCAATTTAGAGTCACCAGTTAACCTAACCTGCATGTCTTTGGACTGTGGGGGAAACCGGAGCACCCGGAGGAAACCCACGCGGACACAGGGAGAACATGCAAACTCCGCACAGAAAGGCCCTCGCCGGCCATGGGGCTCAAACCCGGACCTTCTTGCTGTGAGGCGACGGCGCTAACCACTACACCTCTGTGCCGCCCGGTTTTCGATATTTGCTTGACAATCTGTACAGCCAGTAGGAGAGCAGGAGACGGGTGTGTGTTTGGTTCTTCGCCCTGAATAAGATGGAAGAACAATTGATTTTTGAAGTGTCTGAAAATGTGGATTATGAGGTACAGAAATAACATGATAGGGTTTTTTTTGTTCTTTTTTTTTTAATCTGAATATTTAATATTTTTAAATAACTGTGACCATAAATTAAAGTATTAAGGTGACAAGATAATACACTATATGGCTAAATGTACAGTACTAGTCAAAAGTTTGTACACCCCTACTCATTAATCGATTTTTCTATATTTTGACTATTTTCTATATTGTAGAACAATACTGAAGACATCAAAACTATGAAATAACATATGGAATTATGTTGTAAATAAAATAAGTGTTAAAAACAATATGTTTCATATTTTAGATTCTTCAAAGTAGCCAGCGTTTACCTTGAAGTCGCTTTACATACTATTGGCATTATCTTAACCAGCTTCATGAGGTAGCCACCTGAAATGCTTTTCCATTAACAGGTCTGCCTCATCAAAAGTTAATTAGTGCATTGATTTCTTGCCTTATTAATGCATTTGAGATCAAATAGTAAATAATACAACTGCAGTAAATGGCTGTATTCCACAACTGTACTAATCTATATTACGTCAAGAAACTGCTCAGTTAAGTAAAGAGAAACGACATCATTACTTTAAGACTTGAAATGTCTATTAATTAATACAAATCTTTCATTTTCTTGAATTACAAAGAAAGAAAAAACATTGGATTAGGAGGTGTGTCCAAAATTTTTCGACTGCTACTGTATATTGCAATAAAAGATTCCTTCTTGTCTTTGAGTTGATTTAGCATGCTGAAGATCCTCCTCCACTCTTCTGAGAAACATGTGCCAAACCTGGTCGTTTTTTTTTTTTTTAATTCCTCATTCATTTTTTTCTGAACAGTTTCCACCTAATGCTTGGTTCACACATTGGCGTTTCAGCCTTGCGTATGTACGGATACGTGGCAGTAAGAAAGGAACGTCACAGCATTGCCAGCTTACATACCTAATACTCTAGGATGCGTAACATGATCTCCTTGTACGCCAGGGTGCGGCGTGTTTTTAAGTCCGCACTTAAAAATCCGTAGCACATACAGTACAGTGCAGCTTTCATACGGCACACATACGTCACGTGTATGCTGTAAAAATGAAAGCTACATAGCAGTGACGCAGCGAGAATGTTGCTCGAACACCTATTACGCCGTGCGAATGCTTTAGTTGACATGCGACGTAACTGTGGCGTACAAAGCATTGCCACTGCATACCCATGGCGTTCTTTTCTTATCCACTGTGTATCAGCTGTGTATGAATGCCATATTTTTTGTTTCTTTGGTGTATCCCGGCATATCTACAGCGTACATACTACGTACCTTTCACTGCTGTGTCTGTGCCGCTGCGTAGATGTTGCGTTGTCGAAGTATTTGTGGCATTGCAAGAGTGTCTGATGAAGGTGGCTCCGGGGCTGGGTGGGCGGATGGATGCTGCTGATGTCTGCCCTCTTCCCTTGCCCTTCTTGAGTCCTGACTTCTTCGCTGGCATGATGGTTTCTTGACTGTGACAAATGACAACGAATGCAGTGTGGGGCCCCCTTTTATACCCACCTGTGAACGCTGCAGGTACGCAGCAGCAACGTCACATGTGAGAACGAAACGCCACACCAACGAAAGCAATGAAACGGTTATGCCACGGCAACACATCATACGCCAATGCATATGTCTCAGTACGCCATAACTTTGTCCCTTGAACCCCATACAAACCCCAGATACGCCACAGGAATGCCACACCTACGCCGTGTACGTCACAGGACTTTAATTTTGGACAAAATACGCCTCATTTCTTGCTGTTTGACCCACACGCCGCTTACGTGGTAAGATATGAGAGAGTGTGATAGTAGCCTAAACAGCAAATGCAGAGTATAACCCAGAACCAGTGTGAACTCAGTTTCAGCCAACTTTTCTTGTTGAAATTGATGCTGAAGAGGAATATGCTGATTGTCTGAAATAGGATATACTGTACTGTACATTGTCCATTTAGAGCGTCTTTCTTCTCCTAACCTTTTTTCCTGTTGATGCTTTTAAGAGATTGTCTTACAGCAAAATACTCAGCCACTTCTACCTTTCATGAATTATTTGTGACTTCCCATTTATGGGTGAAATAAAGCCAGTGATGTTCCCTCATCACTCTCTCTCAAATGGATAAGTGAAAGAATGAAATGGCTGAGCCTCACATGCAGAGAAGGAATCACTTTTTTTTAGCACTGAAGGAAGTATCTTTCACTTATGTTGCACTGACGTGCGATTGGGTGCATATCACTGAGTGCTTCTTCGTATCAAATTATACATAACCTCAAATAACACTTGCAGACCAAGTGGAACATCATATGTGCACAGTCTTCCTCTGAGATTTGTTTATAACACTGGTATATGTAGCAAACAAATCTTAGCTGTCTGTCACCCAGTTCTTCTCGACAAATCAAAAGTCAAAGTCCCTCCCATGTCAGGATCTGGTCTTCCCAGGCAATGTCCTGTCCCAGTACTAACCAGGCTCTTGAGGCACATGGGTGTGGCGCCAATCTCCATTTCCATAGCCCTCGGCCTCTCGGCTATTATATAGCTAGGGTTACAGTGGGGGGCTGATCCTCTGGTAACCACAAGAGTTTGACTTCCCAGTCACATCTGTATTGCAGCGTACCTTCCCAGATAGCAGTAGATACCATTTTTATGATTGTCTTTGATATGACCCAACTGCAAGTACTTGTAGAACTCGTGATCTCCCGGTCAAGAAGCAGACACGCTAACCACTCGGCCAACTCGTGGTCTCTTCTTGACAAATACATGCTCAAAGCTTCATATACATACTTTAGAAAGCAACCTGAAGTCCAAATTTATTCTTTTTTTTTTTTAACCAGGGCTTTGTGATGGCCACTCTAATACTTTCACTTTGTTGTCTTTAACAACAGTCACCTTTGGTGGTATGCTTGGAATCATTACCTTGTTAGACGTTGCTGCAATTGCAACCAAGTTTTAACTTTCTAGTTGATGCCTTGAGTTTCTGCATCAGTATTTCTAGAACATCCTCCTTCCACATGATGCTATCTATTTTCTGATGTGCACCAGTCCCTTTTCCAGCAAAAAAAAAAAATCCATAATATGATGCTGCCATCCCCATGCTTTACAGTTGGGATGGTGTTGTTCGGATTCAAAGCCACACCTTGTTTTCATGATTCGTAGCTATAGCCAAATGGTTCAATTTTTCTTTCATCTGGCCAGAGAACATGCCTCCAAAAGGCCAATGATCACCTGCAGACTTCAGTCTGGCTTTTTTATGCCAGTCTTCTTCCTTAGACAATAGCCTTTCAGGCCATGGTGATGTAGGAATCTCTTAATGGTGGATGTATATACTTGGTACCTGGTACCTCCAACATCCTTACCAGTACCATTTGTTGTTGTCTTGAGGTTCAGCTGAACCTTTTGGACTAAAGTTTGTTCATCTCTGGGAGTTGATTTGTGCCCTTTCATGAATGATGCAGTGTCCATATGACACCAAGGTTTTATATTTGCATACAGTTGTTTGTACAGATGCTTATGGTGCCTTTAGTTGTTTGGAAATTGTTCCTAAGGAGGAACTGGGCTTGTGGATGTGCACAGTGTCCTCTCCCTGAGGTCTTGGCTGATTTGCTTGGATTTTCTCATGGTATCAAGGGCAAAAAAAGGCCCTAAAGGTAGGGCCTTATACAGCCACAGGTACAGTCACAATGAAATCCTATTTAAGACAATTTGCCAATCAGAAACATTTTGTCATGATATTAATTTCTGTTATCTTCCAGATTGTTTAAAGACACTGTCAACTTGGCGTATGTAAATTTTTGATCCACTGGATCAAGTATACTGGAACTGATATAGTGAATTAAAACTGAGATGAATCTGTAACTAATTGATTGATTCAATTTAGCTCTCTGATGTGAACAAAAGCGGCTCAAATAGAGTTGTAACAGAAATGTAGGATGACATGAATTGTGCAGAATTCTGGAAAATGGATATTGAACAGTGGTGGCTGGTAGCCTTTCAAACGGGGGAGGCTGGTCGGTTACGATATTTTCAGATTTTAAAAGAAAAAAGAAAAAACACATCAATTTTGCCCATACTCTTGCCTCTGATCTGGCTGATTGTTGGCAGGGTCACAAACTGTGAAATAACAGGTTCTTTTGGCCCATTAGCCTACTGTCCAATATACGTGATGGTGGTGTTGGGGGGGGTATATTTTAACATTTTATATTTTAAAATTGTGGCATGTTGTTTAAAAATTGATCATTATTGAAAGCAGCTCTTTGTCAGGAACCTCAGCAGTAACAGCAGAGTGTTCTGGAATAGGCACAAGCACTGACCTTGGGGAGCCAAACATAGAGCTGGGTGCCACACATTTCATTCAATGACACTTTCCCTATATTTTACTTATTTTGACTGAGAAATGTTTTACTGACAATTTTGAAAACCCTTCACTTTTAATCCAGGTCTGTAGTATGAAATGTTCTCGGCTGTGTTTTTGTTTAAAAATGTTTTCCAAATTGTAGCTGTGTTTAATTCATATCCAGAAAAATATATATTCCAATATAATATACTCAGCATAAACATTTTAAATAGATTCTATATTTTTGGTCCATCCATGACATATTACTAAAGTAGCCTATTTACTGTTGTTGATGTGGGTCACTTGCTGTTAGCCAATTCACTTTCTCGTACCAGGAGAGCTGAAAGGAACGAGTATTATTCCCTACCTTTTTCACCAAGTCAATTTGAGGCGTTGGTCTACCCTGCTCTTTAATTTTAATTTTTTCCTCGAAAGGAAGACTGGCAAATGGCTTCGCTAAAATTAAATCAGCAATGCTTGGCATCTGTGCGCAGCTTTCTTGCTAGCTGACTAGCCCCCTCAAGTTCAAGTTCAGTCACTCAAATAAACGAAATTTCTGGAACTAAGATAGCAAACTTGACACTATATTTACACTTTATTTACAATTAAAATATATACAAACTAAAAAAGCTGGTAGAAACCGTATGTAATGAATGAAATCGAAATGTAAGCTGATCTCTTACAATACACCACAGCACTTGCGAATCCGCATGGGACTGAACTGAGATTCACCGCTGCCTGTCTATATTTGAAACGAGCTGTCAATCAAAGAAAATATCCGGCTGCTTTCACCAATCACCAGTCTCCTCGCGGAAACTGCCATGTCCCTCCCACTGTGAGGCTGGGAGTCCGTAGGCGGGCGTTTTCGCAGTATTTGTCCAATAACCATCTTGCATTTTGATATTGAAAAGCGCATAGCTCCCAAATGCCATTGAAGTCCACTGAGGCTGGGAGTCTGTGGGACTCCGTGGGCGGGCGTTTTCACAGTATTTGTCCAATAATCATCTTGCATTTTGATATTGAAAGCGCTTAGCTCCCAAATGCCATTGAAGTCCACCGAGGCTGGGCTGCATCACGCTGTCACGAGGGGGAAAAACTCACGCACACATTAGGCGAACTGGGGAAAATTATACCGGAATGATTTCGCACTGTAGTTGGGTTGAGCACATATATTTCTCTGATTTCTGGATCTGAAATAGCAATGTTATAAGGTCGGCTATAACATAAGCCTAGCGCAATTCATCCTGCATGATGTTCGTCATTTTTAGAGGAGGCTGAGCCTCCCTCGTTGTCTTAGAGCAATCGCCCGTGATATTGAATATCTTTAGTTGTATATAATTTTTTGTTTGGCCTCAACTGTATGCGGAAGAGGAGAAAATCCTTCAAGAAGTGTCTCAGAGGAAGCACTTGTTAGCCTTCATCCTTTTTCTTTGATAGATGCCATGCTATATAGAATTAGCTCGAGCGTGGGATTTGGCAAATTAACAAATTGGGGACAAAATCAGAGGTGGGGTTTGGGGTTTTAAAGGAATAGGAATTGTTGTTGTCGTTCTTGTTTTTAAAAAGTCTGTATCAACAATTCTGCATTTCATTATGTAAGAATATGGATTTTTTTGTTGTTTTGTTTTTTTTTGGTTTAGGTTTATATTTACATTATATGGGAATGTCTTCATGAAGAAGTGTTTGGTAAAGATAGACTTCTAGTCATCCTCATAACGCCAATGGAAATCTAAAGAAGCAAGCAACCAACACCAAACACTTCCTGGCTGATCAGCTGCCATGAAAATGATGATGACCCCCCCCCCCCCCCCCCAAAAAAAAAAAGTGATCTATCCGTTTAAAGACACATGGTGCTCAAATTAATTTCATATTTCAGTGTTCTTCTTTAGCAGAGCTCTGTGTCTGTGTTTTATGGGTAGGAGGAGGTTCAATTATTTTTATAGAAATAATCGCCCACTATAATAGTCCAGGATACAGCCTGCACAAAACCTCCCTCTCCTAAAATAAATATTTATTTACTTTAAAAAAAAAAAAAAAAAAACTCTCAATATGGATTAAGATCTATTAGCTGAGATAGAACATGATTTACTCCTGGTTTTATTAATTTTTCTTTTTTAATTTTTTGTAGTTTGAGGGAACGTTCCTAGATCTGTCTTTTTTTTTTATTTCATGTTTTATTATTTTATATTCTGTTCTATATAAATTGTACTGTATAAATTTAATAAGCGGTATGGAGTGATGTCTTACAGCCTCTTCTGCACAGATCTTCAGATTTTGCTCTTATTTGTGCCTTTGTCACCCGAACACGAAATATACCATTTTACAATTTGTCGTTGAATGTTTACACACAGGCTGTTTACTCTGTCTCTCTTTTTGATTTTAACAGTTGCCACCAGTCTAACTCTTCAAACGCATGCACGTGTATAGATACACACTCCCACACATGCTAATTGACCCGATTACAGAACTGCTGCCATAAGGGCTGCTTTACGCCTCGGTTCCCATAGTAACTGGATGCTGTTCAGTCTCCTCATCAGATGCTTCTATAAAGAGCTTCTACAAGTGTAACCACATACACGTAGAATTAATATACTGTGATATCTAAAAACAGTGCACTATTCACTATGAAAATGCTCAAGCAAAAGAAGAATGATGCCAGAAACTAAAATCAAAGCAAAACTGCATGGTGTGTCTGCTCTATTTTCTTTTCCTGTGATTATGCATCCAGTCACTTATTATAAATCAAGATGCCCATCGATGAACATTTCTTCACAGCACTGGCCTTCAAGTCAGTAACGAACTGCATTTTTGTACTTTTTTTTTAAGTGCTCAGTCCGCTAGAATACAAAGATTCATCTATGGGCTTCTGTGATGCATGTGCTAATTCATTTTTATGCAACGTTGTATGAAATATTGCATACATATGTATGTTTTTGTCTCCCCCCCCCCCAGATCTGTGGGATGGTGTTTACTTGTTGCTTGCACAGACGGATAAAGCTCGACCCGTACTGACCGATCAGCAGGAGCTCTACGGGTCGCCACAACCGCTTGCTACCAGTTCACACACTTGGTTTTTCTTTCCTCCTTTTCTTTTCCTAAACTGCTTGAATGTGTTCTCCCTCCAGTATAGTCTTACATGAATACGACATTCCTTCTTTTAATATATTTATTTCCAAGGGTCTTGCCTCTGTAATGTAGACGTCTCACAAGAATGTAATGCAGTTAAACGCTGCTATCCGGGTTACACACAAAAGAGGCTTTTTATAATGTTACAGAAAAAAAAAAACCTTTGAAAAAAAAAAGAAGACAAGGTAGAAATCTATTTTTCCCCTCTGTGAGCACTGCGTATGTTTGTTTAACTCTATATAAGTCATATAAAGGTCATGTGATAGTCAGAGGTTTGCATTTTTACATGAACTATGGATGATCGATATATATGTAATAGTATTCAGTATGTTCTGCTAACATAATGTACACTGAGGGCCTTGAAAAAAAAAAACTACTAAGAAGCTAAAAATAACAGGGATTTCTGGACTATATCGCACTCTATAAGCACCCAACGGTGCCTTGTATAAGAATTTTTCTTCATTTTGTAGTGTTACAACCTAGCGTGAACCTGAAATTGACTTATTTGGGATTATTACCATTTAATTTATCCATCATGCCTAAGGTTAAATTTAAAAAAAAAAAAAAAGCAGCAAAGATTTATTAGTTGCATAAATAAATATTCACCCCCTGAGTCAGTACTAGCTCAAGCCACCTTTGGCTGCAAGTCTTCTGGAATATGTCTCTGTCAGCTTTGCACATCTGGATCCTGGTATCTTTGCTCATTCTTCTTGGAAAAAAAAATATGAAAATGAATGCTGACCAGACATTTTTAATCCTTGCCACAGATTCTCTATCAGATAGAGGTCTGGGCTTTGACTTATTCATTTGAACACATTCAGGTTCTTGTTGTTTGAACCACTTTACAGTATGTTTAAGGTTGTTGTAGAGTTGGAACCTTTATCCTACTCTGAAGGATCTCTTCTAGGATTGCCCTGTATTATTATGCCCTCCATCCACCTTGCTTTCAGCCCTGAACAGTTTTCCAATCCTTGTATGTGAAACAATATGCTTCCACCACCATGCTTCACACTGCAAAAAATGATCTCTTGTTGAGAGAAAATATCTTTAATATGGGTGAATTTATCTATTATTTCTTATTAGAAGTTTACTAGAACTCAAATATAAGATTATTTAGCTTACTCTGAGACGCTTTTACTAATTTCAAGCCTTAAATTTTCTTATTCTATTGGGAGATAATTTTGCTTCTTTCTAGAATTGAATGCTTAAAATGAGCAAAATTATCTGCCAATAGAATAAGAAAATTTAAGGCTTGAAATTAGTAAGCGTCTCAAAGTAAGCTAAATAATCTTATATTTGAGTTCTAGTAAACTTCTAATAAGAAATAATAGATAAATTCACCCATATTAAAGATATTTTCTCTCAACAAGAGATCATTTTTTGCAGTGCACAATGGCATTCTCAGAGTGATGAGCAGTGTTGAAATTCTGCCAAAGATATGAAATTACCCCCAAAGTCCATTTCATTTCTAGGTTGTAACACGACATGATGTGGAAAAGCTCAGGAGTCTGCAAGGCACTGCAGTAGCACTCCTAAGACACGTGTGTGTATATATATATTTGGATACATAGAGACTTTATTTTCACTGCTTGAAACCTGTTCCGTGATTCTTCTAATCTTTGTAATGTTGTATGCCAGCATTTTTTCAGCTTCTCTGTCAGTATATATTTTTTTATTATTATCTCCAGGTTATTATCTCCATCAGGCTGTCAGACAGAGCACCGATAACTGACGCACAACTGCCTTTGATATTAGAACTTTAAGGGCTGCAAAGATTTGGAAGTGTTGCATCCATGAAACCTTCATGAAGTCTTCATCACTTATCAAAGCAAATATGGACCATAAAAGAGCAAATACCAAAAAAAAAAAAAAAATTCTGCCACTGCTTAATGTGGTTGCTGTAGCAACTGACATCTCATTGAGGTTCAGTTTTATTGGGAAAATAATGCAACCTTTGCATTTTATCATCAGCAGGTCATGTTTTAAACTCCGACTTTTAATTTGGCTTGGATGTATATTAGTATGTAGATGCATATCGAAGCACTTGGATGGCGGTGGATGGCGCAAAAATAACTTCTGCATGTCAGATGTCCAACTATGCTTCATTTCACTTATCATTTATTCAGCTGTATTTTAATACTATAACGATGTCTGTCTAATATGTCATTATATTTGTTGCCTAGATGCCTTTAAACAAATATGTGCCTCTTTGAAAGGACAGCAGATGTACTTCTTAATGCAGATGTAGCAATGGCATGGACTATATATTAGGTGTGCATACTGATCCTTGTTATTGAAAATAAAACGTTTTTGAGATAAATCTGCTAAATGCAAATGTCGTGTTTGTGTTGAGACGTTGCAACTTCACAGCTCCAGGGTCCCGGGTTTGATACTGAACTCAGGTGACTGTTCTTTCTTTATCTCTGTGGGTTTCTGACAGGTTTTGTGGATTCCTTCCACCTCCCAAAAACATGCCATTAGATGGATTGGCTAAGACGGATTACCTCTAGGTGTAAATGGGGTGTATTCCCACCTCACGCTTAGTGTTCCAGGGATCCTCCACAATGCTGATCAGGATAAAGCTGTACTGAAAGTGAGTGAGTGAGTGAGTGAGTGAGTGAGTGAGTGAGTATTTGGTATGCGATGTGCTTTAGCCAGCAGGTGGAGACAGAGACAACACCTATTTACAGGGCTAACTGGTGTGTTGATGTACGGAATATGCATTCCAGACAGTCATGCATGGAGAATTTTGAGTTCAGCTGGTGTCACATTGTGGGCCTGTTTCATAGATGGATTGGTGCATGGTGGCCCTGACATCACACGGAGTCAATTGGGAAAGTTGAGAAATGAGAAACAGTCCTATTTTATCCAAGTATCCTTGACTTGCAAGTGATGTCAAAGCAAATTAGAAACCCAGATGTCGGCCATGTTGGTAGATATACAAATGCGGGGTCAAGCGACATTCCATACAAAACGTAGTCACACGTGCGCAACTCTCTTATGGTTGTGGTCACGGCAGTACTCGTGACCGTGGCATGTTCCGATTTTTTAGAATTCTGTCCGTGATTAGGAAAGAGGGCGAGGAAACTCTGAGGCTTAGTACGGAGAGGAGACGAGCAAGGCTGAACAACATCGGCAGGGCTGATCTAACAGAGGCTAAAACCAAAACAGCTCGTGTTTGCAGTGATCATTTTATCTCAGGCGAGATTCAAAAGCTCCCTCAATAAAATCATGGAAGAATTTTATTTTGTCTTGCTAGAATCTTGCTATAAAATGAGAGTTTTCTTGTCGTGGCTCACTCAGTCATTGTTATAATTTTAGAGTGAACCCAGAAAGTCCGCCAAACCAGATAGAACGCAATATCTGGGTACTGGATGGTCGGTAGAAGCATCTTAGCCTCAGAAAAATCAGACTTTTAAAAATAATATGGGTCAAAACCACACATATCTATCTTCTCTTTGTATCGAATCTTCACTTGATCGTTCAAATCGTGATAATACTGAGAAAATTTGGCATTGTTTACAGACACGCTTTCAGCGGCTGCCATCCTAATTGCTTTGTATATCCACCATCATGGCGGACGCTCATGACGTAGCACATTTTGATCACGTGGTTGCAAGTCATCTATAGTCAAAAGCAAGTCAGAGGTCCTAGAGGAATTAAACACAGATTTCTCATAGGCTGAGAACTCAATTAAATCTCTCCCAGAACACCTTTATTCAACCTATGAGAAGCTATTTCATCATTTCCTCATTTAAATCCCACAGTGCTTCTGAATTCCTGATTCTGATTGGTCAGAAGGTGATCTGAGAATAGTGCAGCAGCCAATCACGTGTTTATATTAAAGTGATCATTCTGTCTAATATGTTATAGTTTTTCGAGTAACATCTACTTCACAGGGGCTACAATGGCAGACACGGGAAATAAACACATTTTTAAAAATGGGTGTAATTTTTGATATGGTGAAGTTTTCTGTGAGGAAATGTTTATTTAGCAGTTTTGGAAGTAGTCTCCAGTGTCAATACTTTGTAACAGCATTCCTTGACACAGGATAGTCTTTATGATGGAGGGTTTTGTGGTTGCTTAAGAACAAACCAACTAATAAAAGTCTTATTAACTTTTTTAAATATGAGAAAAAATAAAGGCTGATGAGGAGGCGAATGTTTACAGCTGTATGTTCCAGAACAGTAACTGTAACTATAAATGGATAAAAAGTATGTGTTATTGGGCAAATAAAAAATGTCATCATTGGCAAATTGCTATGGTATAAAAAATGCTTTTATAAAAAAAAACAATTATACATTTTGGGGTGATAATGCGGGCAGGACGGTGGTGTGGTGGTTAGCATTGTCACCTCTCAGCAAGAAGGTCCTGGGTTCGAGCCCAGTGGCTGACGGGGGCCTTTCTATGTGGAGAAAGCCATGGCCTAAAGGTTAGAGAAGCAGTTTTGGGACCAAAAGGTCACCAGTTCAATTCCCTGGACCAGCAGGAATGGCTGAAGTGTCCTTGAGCAAGGCACCTCACCCCCAACTGCTCCCCAGACTGCACTGGGTACTGTATGTTGTATGCCGCTCTGGATAAAAGCGTCTGCTAAATGTCCTTAATGTAATATAATGTAATGTTTGCATGTTCTTCCCATGTCTGTGTGGGTTTCCTCCAGGTGCTCTGGTTTCCTCCCACAGTCCAAAGACATGCAGTTAGGCTAATGTGTGTGAATGGTTGTTTCCTAAGCCCAGAAACGGGAGCGTTGTGGCAGGAAGGGTATCCGGCGTAAAACTATGCTCCAATTAATACAACGTGAATCAGTAGGGTCCACATGGACCCCGACCTGTCAACACTGCTGGATGAGGAAGGAGGAGGGGTTATAATGCCTCACATCATCCTGTCACTGATTATTTTTCTTCTTTATAGACTACATGGAGGATGATTCCTGTACATGTGGGTGGATATGCCAAATTGCCTCCCACCCCAACTTGTCTTTATACAGTGAGTTAACACAGGTGCCGTTTTCCTTCTATACATCATACAGAAGGAAGACCTGTAAGAGTGTGAAGCCTTGCAGAACACACCGTAAATGAAATATACAGTGTGCTTTACCGGACATGCAGCAATGTTATTTATACAGGATGTTGTTTCATAACTGATTGAGCGTCATGAGCTCGGTCAGCCAAAAGGCTTTACTCTATTTCTCTGTTGTGATCCAAACTCCCATAAATCACATATGTTGTGTGTGTGTGTATACAGTGCTCAGCGTGAGTACACCCCCTTTGAAAAGTAACATTTTAAACTATATCTCAATGAACACAAACAATTTCCAAAATGTTGACAAGACAAAATTTAATATAACATCTGTTTAACTTATAACGTGAAAGTAAGGTTAATAATATAAACTTAGATTACACATTTTTTCAGTTTTACTCAAATTAGGGTGGTGCAAAAATGAGTACACCCCACAACAAAAACTCCTACATCTAGTACTTTGTATGGCCTCCATGATTTTTAATGACAGCACCAAGTCTTCTAGGCATGGAATGAACAAGTTGGCGACATTTTGCAACATCAATCTTTTTCCATTCTTCAACAACGACCTCTTTTAGTGACTGGATGCTGGATGTAGAGTGGATGGAGGATAGAAGACCTGGTGCTGTCATTAAAAATCATGGAGGCCATACAAAGTACTAGATGTAGTAGTTTTTGTTGTGGGGTGTACTCATTTTTGCACCACCCTAATTTGAGTAAAACTGAAAAAATGTGTAATCTAAGTTTATATTATTAACCTTACTTTCACGTTATAAGTTAAACAGATGTTATGTTAAACTTTGTCTTGTCAACATTTTGGAAATTGTTTGTGTTCATTGCAATATTGTTTAAAATGTTACTTTTCAAAGGGGGTGTACTCATTTATGCTGAGCACTGTACATATACACACAGAACATACATTAATATACTGTATATCAGGCTATAGATCAGTCTTCCATAAATTCGAAAGTGCAAGTGATCAGGCTCCTGTAACACAGACTCCGTGACCCCTGACTCCAGTCCTGCGTTATACCCTGCAGTAAACGTGCCAGACAGATTTAGGATGGGGATCAAAGCATGAAAGATATTGCCTTTGAGATAGCAAAAGCTCTGCATGTGAAAGGGCCCAGAGCCAGAGCTGGTCATTGCAGCAGCATAAATCTGCCCCTGTATTACTGTCAGCATGTGGACATGTGTCAGAAACATGCAGCTTTCTGAGACATCACGTACTCCAGATGTTAGTTTCCCAGGTCAGGCCTGCTCAAGAAGTCTGCCAAACATTGTTCTCGAGTGAATCTACAGACAGAGTAATGTGTGGAAGAATTGAGTTTGTTGGTTTAAACAGAGTTATTAATTATACATAGTGATTTTATTACACTACAATATTGACAGATGTGCTTTCTAGCTGCAGTATGCATTACTGTAGCCTTCGACTAGGAAGTGACCACATCTGTCCATCCCTTGTACAAGACTTCCGTGATGTGTTGTCAAATAATATAACAAACAAAATCATGTACACTCTTCGAAAAAGGGTTCCATGAAAACCTCGAAGGTTTCCTTGGGTTTTATGGTTAAGTAAAAATTTTAGAAAATGTCCCAAGTAGATAACATCCTCAACTGTTCAAAGAACCTTTGAGGAACGACTTTTAAAATGTTATGGGTAGGATTTGACTTATAATTGTAGAGAACCATAAATAAGCACCTAGACTCTTATTAATATCTCAAATAAAGTAGTATCTCAAGCGAATTAAAATATGAAGCCAAAAAGAAAAAGCTTACAAGCTGAAAGGAAAAAAAAAAAAAAGCAACTCATGGATTAGCAGACGGTAAACAGTTCCTATTTGGATGGATCACTCTGCTTCAGTTATTTAGATATAGCTTGAAATAAAAAGCAAACAAAAACATTTTAAGCATGTAACAATTTGCACCAGCACCACTAACGCAAATTAATAATAAAAATACAGGAAATAGTCCTATTCCACAACTGTTGTAATCCATACAGTATTATGTTAAGAACCGCTCAACAAAGTAAAAATAAATTACATCAATCATTACTTTAACGGGTTATCTTGGGGAATATTGAGTCAGATCTCACTGTTTTGAATACTGGGGCACCGCAGGGCACCATTTTATCTCCCTTACTGTTCTCTATATATACGAACGAATTCAAAATCCAAGAAGAACATTTTAGGTTATTTAAATATGCTGATGACATGGCTCTGGTTGGTCTACTGCAGCAGGGTGATATGGAAAGAGAATATGCCTACGCCCGCCATACATCATCTCTTCAAGAATGGTGCCAAAATAGCTTTTTAGAAATGAATGTAAGTAAGACTAAAGAACTTGTCATTCAAAATGATAAGGACCTGTTATCTCCAATAATCATCAAGGAACAGACAGTGGAAGTTGTGAATGATTTTAAATATCTTGGCACTTTTATAGACAGTAAACTCATTTTTAAAGGTCCCATGGCATGGTGGTTTGTTGATGCTTTAAACGGGCTCATGGAGGCTTCCGGATGTTATATCCGCAGCCTTTCTCGAAATGAACCCTCGGCACGTAAATATAGCCTCCTGGGAGAAAGCCCCATTTCAGCGCTTTTCCCAGTGCGTCGTTTTGCTAATGAGAAGCAGGAGGCAGGGAAGGGTAGAGGGTGGGGGCGGGCCATGGGGGGAGGGGAGGGGCTTGACCAAGCTGCGCACACACATACTCGCTGCTATCAGCGCCTGTAGCCACGCTGCTAAGACAAAACCCCGTTCTCCCTCGGACTCCTTTCGTAAACTCAACGTGACACAGAGAACAGAGAGTGAGAGTGTTCGGAGTGGTAGTTTACGAACGTATAATACCCTAGGCTTGAACACGCACTCCATAACCAAAGAGGATAGAAGCAGCAACTACAGCAACATAGCGCTTATCCAACAGAAGACATGCATTGCGGAGCAATAGTCAAACATAAGCTCATAAGTTACAGTCAATTTCCAGACTAAACTCAGTTTAACAGAACATGCTGCATGCTCTTTAGTTTTGTAGCGCAGATTACCTGGCTAACTGCAGGAAGCGGTTAGCTGCACAGCTAATGTAGCCATTGCTAGGCTAACGCACCGATTTTAAAACACGACAAAACGACCAGTTATACACTTACTTGTTCGGTGTTTGTGGCTGATGCGGCAGGGATGCTTGGTACGGACCCAGGCTTCAGTGACAGTTGATGTGCAAAACCTGCCCTGTACTGTCCCAAGTTGTGGAAACATTCCTCAGGAAAATGCTTCCGACAAACATACACCGTCTTAGGTAGACTCGACAGCGTATTATTGAAGTAAATAAAATTAAGCCACTGCGTCTTCAGGGGCTCTCCCGTCGGCAGTAAAAACAGACTCTTTTCTGTGTTGTCACATCCATGTACAACGCAATTCCCATGTTTCGCTCGCTTAGGTGATGCCATGTTGTTGTGTCCTCTATGGTCTCCTCACTACAACTGGGCGGGGCAATCCATACAGTGGGTGGGAATCCAGAGGGGGGGGGGGCGTGGGGATCATCTCCCTTGCTGACGTAGTAAAGGGAAGAGCTCATCAACGCGCCGTTTTGACGCGCCATTCTCAAATGTTGGGCATAGTTTGGTTTACACATTATGAAATTTCTAGCCACTGGGGTGACTTAAGAAGGTCAGAGGAACTCATTTTAACGTTAAAAAACCTCAGAAAGTGAAAGTTTCATGCCATGGGACCTTTAAAGAAAACACAGATTTTATTTTTAAAAAGTGCTCACAATGTCTTTACCTACTCCGTAGACTCAAAAACTTTGGTGTGAACAAGGACATCCTACAAACAGTGTATAAAAACCTTGTTGAAAGCATTCTATCATTTAATATGATCATGTGGTATGGTAACTTGAACATGCAGAGAAAAAATAAGCTACAGAGAATAGTGAATATGGCCACAAAGATAATAGGAAAGCCACAAAAGCACTTAAGTATAATGTATGATGAACAGATTTTAAACAAAACCAGGAAAATCATAAATGACCCTTCCCACCCACTTCACTGTGAATTCGAGCTTCTACCCTCTGGGAGGCGTTTTAGAGTGCCCAACACTAATAAGAACATCTTTAAAAACTCCTTCGTCCCAAAAGGAATAAGGGCAATAAATAATACAGGGATTTTTATTTAATTCACCCCAGTCCTTTTTATTGGTCTGATTACTTATTATTATATTTATGATATTTAGTACTTTTCAGCTATTTTATTCTTTTAAACACTCTTTTGAGTGCTAATGTATTTTATAATAACTTAGTTTTCTCTTCTTCTGTTTTTACAAAATGCAGTGCTTGAATGCTTGATTTGTGTATTGTGATTTTAAGGTTTAATTGTTTAAATGTCTGTGGTGAAACTGAAGATAAATTTCCACATTGCTGACAATAAAGTATTCGTATTCGTAAGGCATGAACACTCTCAGAAAATAAACTACATTATTGTTCCTTTAGGGGTACAATGGTTTGTCACTGGGCCAGTTCCCTCTAAAGTACTTAATTTTACCCCTTTATATACTGCTTGGGAACGAGTATGTACCTTTTAAAGGCTTAAAAGGTACACATATGGCCCTTTTCCACTACCCTTTTTCAGCTCACTTCAGCTCGCTTCAGCTTACTTCAGCCCGACACGGCTCGCGTTTCGACTACCTTAGAGCAGCACGACTCAGCTCGCTTCAACCCTGCTTAGCCCCTAAAACTCGCACGGTTTTGGAGTAGGGCTGAAGCGAGCCAAACCGTGCCGAGTGAGGCTGGGGGCGTGAGGAGACACTCCCCTGTGCACTGATTGGTGAGGAGGAGTGTCCTCACATGCCCACACATGCCCCGCGAGCACGCTGGGATCTGTAAACACCGTAAACCCGGAAGAAGGAGAATTACGAGAATTATGAAGCCTTATGCGCCTCGCCTCATCTATACGCTCTTGCCAGTATCTGTTGGCGTTGTCGGTGACAACAAGCCACAGAACCAAGACCAGCAACACTAATGACTCCATGTTTATTGTTTACTATTCGGGTCGTGAGACTACCGCTTAAAAGCTCACTGATGTCACTGTTTGCGCTGCTTAACGACATCACGTGACGTCCACCCACTTTCGCTAACTCCACCCAATGTATCCACCCACTTCCAGCCAGCACGGTTCAGCGCGGTTGTAGTCGAAATGCAACTCCAACAGCCCCACTCAGCCCGACTCAGCACGGCACGGCTCAGCCCGACTCAGCCGCGTTTGTAGTGGAAAAGCGGCATTAGTTACCTTGAGGTCCAATAATGAGCCCTACGGGGTACATTAGTGTGGATTGTACCTTGGGGGATAGAAATGAACTCCTACTGTACCCCTGTTTCTGACAGTGAAGTGTCTTTTAATTCATAAAAATGAAAAACTAAACCATTGAATTAGAAGGTGTGTCCAAACTTTTGACTGGTACTGTAGATTCTACATTATTAAAAGCCCTTTAAATTTGAGCCAATTTTTTGTTTTTTTTTAACATCAACTTAAAAAAAAAAAAGGGTGGCACGGTGGTGTAGTGGTTAGCACGGTCGCCTCACAGCACGAAGGTTCTGGGTTCGAACCCAACGGCTGGCAAGGGCCTTTCTGTGTGGAGTTTGCATGTTCTCCCCGTGTCTGTGTGGGTTTCCTCCGGGTGCTCCGGTTTCCCCCACAGTCCAAAGACATGCGGTTAGGTTAATATGGGACGGCCTTGGGCTGAGGTGCCCTTGAACGAGGCACCTAACTCCCAACTGCTCCCCAGGCGCTGTTAGCATGGCTGCCCACTGCTCTGGGCATGTGTGTGTGCTCGTTGTGCATGTGTGTGTTCACTGCTTCAGATGGGTTAAATGCAGAGGGGAAATTTCACAAGTGTGTGATGAATAAAGTTGTGCTTTTTTTCTTTCACATTTGATTGTGTGTTGGTATTGAACAGAAGTTGTGAGAAAAGTAATGAGATATGAATTGAAGAGCAGATGTAAGACTTTTCTGTTCTTTAAAAAGAGGCACACAAAAACAAAAACAAATTAATGCATGGTAAAAATGATTGCACTGTATGTAGTAACGCCCAAACACTGTATTGTTCCACACCTTTAGCTGATCTTTGAAAGAACCAACCAACATATTTTTCTCCCTTGATATTTTATCATGTAATTAAAGAGTGAATATAAACAGACAGGCTTGATTCTGAAGTAACAGGTGCTGCACTACATTACCCGAGCTGCAGCTGTGCAAAGTGGTTTAGGTTTACGTAACATTTTATTTCTTCATGCTTTTTAATCCCTGACTTTATTTTTAGTCTCAACAGTAAGAGTATAATGAAAATACTCTGCTACTAAATTAATCATTGCAATCTAAACATGGCGGAAATTCTCATCTCATCTCATCTGTAGCCGCTTTATCCTGTTCTACAGGGTCGCAGGCAAGCTGGAGCCTATCCCAGCTGACTACGGGTGAAAGGCGGGGTACACCCTGGACAAGTCGCCAGGTCATCACAGGGCTGACACATAGACACAGACAACCATTCACACTCACATTCACACCTACGCTCAATTTAGAGTCACCAGTTAACCTAACCTGCATGTCTTTGGACTGTGGGGGAAACCGGAGCACCCGGAGGAAACCCACGCGGACACGGGGAGAACATGCAAACTCCACACAGAAAGGCCCTCGCCGGCCACGGGGCTCGAACCCGGACCTTCTTGCTGTGAGGCGACAGCGCTAACCACTACACCACCATGCCGCCATGGCGGAAATTTGTCTGGGAAATTTGGACGTGTTTATAGGACTAATAATTTAGTTGTCAAGGGCAGGTTTTGTCTCTTATACAGACAGTGAATGAAGCTATTCCTTGTCATAACGAGCTATGGGGGCTAAGTAGATAAAGAGAACCCAGGTAAACAAATGCGACAAAAATATTATACTTGGTCATTTATTTATTGAGGAAAATGATCCAACATTACATATCTGCGAGTGGCAAAAGTATGTGAACCTTTGCTTTCAGTATCTGGTGTGACCCCCTTGTGCAGCAATAACTGCAACTAAACGTTTCTGGTAACTGTTGATCAGTCCTGCACACCGGCTTGGAGGAATTGTAGCCCATTCCTCCATACAGAACAGCTTCAACTCTGGGATGTTGGTGGGTTTCCTCACATGAACTGCTCGCTTCAGGTCCTTCCACAACATCTCGATTGGATTAAGGTCAGGACTTTGACTTGGCCATTCCAGAACATTAACTTTATTCTTCTTTAGCCATTCTTTGGTAGAACGAATTGTGTGCTTCGGGGTCGTTGTCTTGCTGCATGACCCACCTTCTCTTGAGATTCAGTTTATCTGATGATGGTTTAGGTCACATTTATGCAGAAATATAGAAAATTCTAAAGGGTTCACAAACTTTCAAGCACCACTGTAGATTCAATTTAAAATGGATTCAATTGACCATTTTTGGCGAGCAATCTGAAAATCCCACAATGAGCCATAATGACAAAGCTTGTAACATTGGGAGTTGTGGTAAACTAAGCTGATCACAGTAATGGCTGCTGATGTACTCTGTCCTAATTGTGGGGAAGTTACATGGAATTTTTAATGTCTGATTTTTTATGCTTTATTAATACATGCTTTTTTTTTTTTTTTTTTAAATCCCTGAAATGAGAATAAGTCAGAAAGAGAGATCAGTAAGTGTAAATCAAACTGATTAACTCAATAGAATTAATTGGTCTTACTTGACTCAGGGCAGTTTATAGAAGAACGGAAATATACCAGAGATTAGAAATTAAGGTGGAGCCATTGGGTGTTGCACACAATCAGTATCGTAATGCATTAAATTTGACGTTGGTCACAGTGTAGACCTCGGTAATATTTTAATCCTGGAGTACAATGCAACATTTCTGTGCTTTTACCACAACGTCTGTATTTAATACACCCAGAGCAGTGGGAGCAGTCAGGGGTTAGGCACCTTGCTCAAGGCCGCCCCACGTTAACATAACTGCATGTTTTTGGACTGTGGGGGAAACCGGAGCATCTGGAGAAAACCCACACAGACACAGGGAGAGCATGCAAACTCCACACAGAAAGGCCCTCGCTAGCCGCTGTGTTCGAACCCAAAACCTTCTTACTGTGAGACAACCGTGCTAACCACTACACCACCGTGCCACCCGAGCGAGTGAGCGACAGTTCTGTAGGTGGAAACAAACGTCTTGTTGATAAGAGAGGTCAGAGGAAAATGGCCAGATTGGTTCAAGCTGCCAGGAAGGATATAATCACTCTTTACAACCGTGGTGAGCAGAAAAGCATCTCAGCATGCAACAGCAGAAGAGCACATTGGGTTCCAGTCCTGCAGCCAAGAACAGGAACCTTAGAATCAAGAACAAGCTCCTATTAAAGTGGCCAGTGAATGCAGATCAGAATTTATGATCTGAGACAAATATGAGGCATTGCACTACTTGTTGGTGTTTTTATTTAAGGGACTAAAAATGAAATGAAATGAAATCATAGTTAAGACTAGTTTTGACATCCTATATGTGAGTTATACCTGGCATTTAGTGATTTGTGTAATGCCTTATTGCAGAATATTGCATTCTGGCTTGCTAGCATGGAATCACCTGAGGAATCTAATGGCCCTTTTCCACTACCCTTTTTCAGCTCACTTCAGCTCGCTTCAGCTCACTTCAGCCTGACACGGCTCGCGTTTCGACTACCAAAAACCAGCACGACTCAGCTCGCTTCAGCCCTGCTTAGCCCCTAAAACTCGCACGGTTTTGGAGTGGGGCTGAAGCGAGCCAAACCGTGCCGAGTGAGGTTGGGGGCGTGAGCAGACACTCCCCTGTGCACTGATTGGTGAGGAGGAGTGTCCTCACATGCCCACACACGCCCCGCGAGCACGCTGGGATCTGTAAACACCGTAAACCCGGAAGAAGAAGAATTACGAATTACGAGAATTTCTGAAGCCTTATGCGCCTCGCCTCATCTATACGCTCTTGCCAGTATCTGTTGGCGTTGTCGGTGACAACAAGCCACAGCACCAAGACCAGCAACACTAACGACTCCATGTCCTCCATGTTTATTGTTTACTATCCGGGTCGTGAGACTACCGCTTAAAAGCTCACTGATGTCACTGTTTGCGCTGCTTAACGACATCACGACGTCCACCCACTTTCGCTAACTCCACCCAATGTGTCCACCCACTTCCAGCCAGCACGGTTCAGCGCGGTTGTAGTCGAAATGCAACTCCAACAGCCCCGCTCAGCCCGACTCAGCACGGCACGGCTCAGCCCGACTCAGCCGCGTTTGTAGTGGAAAAGCGGCATAAGTTTAGGTCAGTGGTTAATGGAATTCTCTTGGCAGTTGTTTTGATGAGTGGTGGCGTCAGAGAGACCGGTCATCAGTGGTGAACCTTCTTTAGTGCTTTCTCTGTTTCTCATTCTCACTTGTTCTCTGTCTTTATTCCTTATGTCTTCTTCCCTAGAGCAAAACGGCAAATGATTCAGCATATTACTGCCCAAGGGAAGTGTGGCTATGCGTCTTTTCTGAACTGAACTTCAGTTGACACAGAGCTTTGCATATCATTACACACAGAGATCCTTTCCACACCTCACCGCAGTCATGCTAAACATTGTAAGGCCTTCATACGGTCGGACACACACATGCCTTGCATTACAGCTGGCGTCTTCATTGCTGCTATACGAGACATTTCCATGTGTGTGAAAATAAGGTGTATGAAATACATCATAGTCTTGGGTTGTTGTTTTTTTCCATTCAGTTTCAGATTTAATGTCTGTGCTTAAATTATTGTACAATAAAAACCAATACAAAATGGCTGATCTTTTGTGTAGTACTGAAGATGTCCACCAGAGGGCAATGTTAGACCAAAGTCATGCAACTCGAACACAACAGTTACAGCATTTATGACTTTGAGGACTAAGAGTAACTAATATGATTTTTTTTCAAAGATAACAGGAAATGTGATACATGTATTAGATTAATAAAATGAAACCTTGAAAACTGCACTAATGTTTATCATGTTCACCACTCAAGAAAAAAAAAATCAATATAGAAATATTTCTGCTATTACAGATGAATGGCCCATTTTAGCACATGGCAGTGGTGAGAGATAAATAATTAATGATAAATAATTAGACAGATTAAAGAGAGGGAAGAGAAAGAAAAACAGATGTGGGGGGCCAGATCACATGGGCGTTGATACAAATCACCATGACGACAAGCCTTTAAATCCATGCATGTGAGCTTCCTGCCAAATTCTGCTCCAAAATATCTAAGAATAAATATGCATTCATGCATACTTTCTCTACAGAAATAATGGTCAAAAAAAATGTGTATGTGTACAGATAAATATCTAAAACCGAAACTCTTTCTCCTGGTCCAATGGACAAAATGCGGTGCCTTTTGGCTCTGCAGTATGTACAATTATATTTATTTGGTAAAATGTTAACCAATATCAGTTCCAACAATCAGGCTAAAGCTAAGCACTTTTTGTAAATTACAAATGGGAATTTCACACATGTTCCACTATTTTGATTGTTCAGACTAGTGCTTTTTCCACACCCTTAAAGATTTTTATCATATTTCTCTAAAGAACAGATATATAAGCCAGGGCTTGACATTAACGATAGTCCGACTGTCCGGGACAACCAAATGTTTGGTCTGGACAAGTCAAATCCACATCTGTATGTCTGATGGGACAAGATGAACTTTTGTCAAAAATCACAATTTTTATAGTAATTATTCACCAGTTACTGTATATCAATAAAGTTCCAACAAAACTAGTTCAATCTCTTCAATCCGGCCGTGTTACTGTTTACAAAATTTCAGTACAGCACGTGTGTGTGTAAAAATAACCATGTCGTAATATCTAATTATAGATTATTAGACTTTGAATTCATCAAAATTGGAGAAATGATGATCAAATACCTCAGTAAAATACACATCTGTGGTGAATCTTCATTTCATTCGGACATTCGTTGTATTTTACTTTTGTATGGGTCACATTAACTATCACAAATGTTGTAAAATATTTCGTGGGAATTTTCAGACAGTGCCGAACTCATGGTTTGTTTTCATTCACAACATGATTCTGTCACCCTTATCATGTCCAACATAATGGGGCATTGGATACTTTTTGTTTATTGTTCCAGTTAGAGTTTTACTGAAAAATTATAAATCATTAAAGCATAATGATTATCGTAACTATACCTGCTTTTTGATAAACTTTGTGAACCACTTTCCTTTCATTGAACTAGTAAATACATAGGAATAAAAAAGTTATGGTCAGGACAAGTGAAAAATCTTGCTGCTTGTCCAACTGGACAAGTGTATTAAAAAGTTAATGTCAAACCCTGTAAGCCTTCTAAAATTTTTTAATATTTTAGATTAAGTCCTCTTTATAAGCTTTTCTCACATTTTAACAGTGATAATGTTCATCAGAAACTGATTTTAAAATGAATTTTTATTTCACAAAGTAAAACCGTAATCGCCGATGTGGTGCAGTTTTCCGTTAATGATCACATTTAACATTTTGGAAAGGAGTCTCCAGTATTAGCCAATGCTTTGTAGTTTTCCTCCATGGAAGAGTCTTGGTACTTTCCAGTTTCTCCCAAATATAACAAGCTGCATTTTCCCTCAACAACAAGAGGCAGAAAAAAGAGAGATGGGTATAGATAGCACTATTTCTATATGCTTTAACGTAAGTTGTTTAAGGGGGGATGCCATGGCCTAATGGTTGGAGAAGCAGCTTTGGGACCTAAAGGTTACCAGTTTGATTCCCTGAACCAGCAAGAATGGCTGAAGTGCCTGCTCTGGGCATGTTATACATCGCTCTGGATAAGAGTGTCTGCTAAATGCCATTCATGTAATTAACAAATTAGAAATTGTAATGGGGCGGCACGGTGGTGTAGTGGTTGACGCTGTTGCCTCACAGCAAGAAGGTCCTGGGTTTGAGCCCCGTGGCCGGCGAGGGCCTTTCTGTGCGGAGTTTGCACGTTCTCCCCGTGTCCGCGTGGGTTTCCTCCAGGTGCTCCGGTTTCCCCCACAGTCCAAAGACATGCAGGTTAGGTTAACTGGTGACTCTAAATTGAGCGTAGGTGTGAATGTGAGTGTGAATGGTTGTCTGTGTCTATGTGTCAGCCCTGTGATGACCTGGCGACTTGTCCAGGGTGTACCCCGCCTTTCGCCCGTAGTCAGCTGGGATAGGCTCCAGCTTGCCTGCGACCCTGTAGAACAGGATAAAGCGGCTAGAGATAATGAGATGAGATGGGAAATTGTAATTGCTGTGGTATAAAAGGAATAAAACACTTCAGAATACTGTTATAGGAAAATAACTCATTTCAGGGTGTTTTCATTCTTACATCGCCTGTCCAACAAGATACTCCCCACCCTGTTTGTTAATGTTTTCTTATTCAACATCATCTCATCAATTTTTCATCAGCTCTGGAAGGCGAAAACATAGCTCCACTTTATCATTGCCCATTTTTTTCATATTATATTAGTAGGCTGATGTGTTCAATCATAACATGTCCACTCTCTTGTGATTGCCCTGAATCGGAAAATGCTGTATGAATTCAGAATTACAAAACCATCACATTGAACACACAGTGTAATGGCTAGCTGGATATTAGTGTCCTTTTTGTTATGGTCCACTATGTATATCAGAACAGCTCACAGGGTGGTAATTCTGTTTGAGTCTCTGAAATATAATTTAAAATTAATATAAAACCTTGTCTGTGTGTGTGTGTGTGTGTGTGCCCCTAAGTTATATCTTGACCTACATGCCTTTTGAAAACCGTAATATATCCCTTTTGTTATTAAACCACAGAAGACTTGTATGTAATTTTCAGATCATTTCAGATTTCCAAATGGCACCAAATACCATGAATGACCTATTAATAACTCTGTACTAACCACTTGGTATTTTATTTGTCCCAAAACTGCTTATTTCAGCTAGTCATTAGGGGAAAATCACTTACGGCAACATTTACTACAATACCAAGAGAATAATACGATACCAAGAGAATAATCTGCAGCTTGCCAGATGCGGTGATGTTGAACTTATGCAACAAAAATCATTTTAAGAAAAATACTTATTAAATTAAAAGCACATTTTCTATGTCTGAGTGGGTGAAGTGGGGGAGGGTTTCGGTAATGTCTGTACAACTGTATATGAGTAATGGGTTCAGCCTCTCAGCTTTGGAGTCATTTTTTAAACCATTGACAACTTGAGAGAGAGAGAGAGAGAGAGTTTTATAAAGAGGCAGTTATAAAATCTTGTCCTCTTTCACAAGATTAGCCCTCTTGGTTGCTTAAACCTTATTTTTCAAAAAGGTGCAGAAAAGACACACACACACACACACACACACACACACACACACACACACACACACACACACACACACACAAAGAGAACGATATGTCAGGAAGCTGTGAAAGGGTCCGAGGTGAACACAGACCTGGAGAAACTGACATCCTGCCCAACTTTTTTTTTCATCGAAGCTTTTTAGAGTGCAGCGATTGTGCATCATCAGGAGCATCACTCTCGCAGTCTCACAGTTCCTTCAGCATTAATAGTGACAGATAAATAAAACACTGTTCTGACCCCTCATTTATTAGGAGACGAGATGGTTCTGCTGTTGCTATGGACACGCTGTTGCTAAAGGATTTCGCCATTCATTTTGCCTTCTAAAAAGTAATGGAGGTTTTGAGGCTATCTCTTGACATGTAAGCTATATTCATTCATCTCTCGTTTTAATTCATTTATGAATAGATCTGCCACAAAGGCCTGCATGCACGAGGTAGTATTTCTTGCGCCAAATTAGACAGAACTGTGATTATCCATGCTCAGCTTGTAGAAATACAGATATTTTATTTCTGACGCGACACTTTTATGCTTCTTTAATTACAAACTGGACTTGCTGTTGTTGTTTCGTCTTGCGCTCAAAATAAAGTCTTGTAATCCAGCACAAGCCGCCTTAAACTTAGCATCAAGGAAAATCGCTATGGCATTTGAAACCGTTTCTCAGCCAAAGGTCACGATCTTCTGTTTAAAGCCCTCGACCAATGGGATCTATGTATTTAATTTTGGGTGTGTGCCATAGGGGTCATCGGATGTTATACAAGCAGCTATGGGTCAGTGTCAAAGGAATGAATCCCAATTATGCTTCAATTCAACTTCAGCACCCAAGTGCAATGCGAGACTGCCCTCGAACCCCCTCCTTCACACTCCAGCAGTTTCACACAGTTCCTGGCATGATGCAGGCCGGTATTCAATGGAGTATTTGTACAGTGATGTCAGATTGTTTTTCCTGAGCATCAAACGCTCTCTCATTTGTTCCTGTTTATATCAAATGTTGGCGCACAAATGGTTCTGCTGTTTGGTATTTATATCGCAGCAGTATGCAATGCTGTGGTGCACAAATAAACAGATACATAAAATGTATTCAATTTTGTTTGATTGAGACTTTTTTTTCCTCATGTGGTTGCTGTCTTGTCACACAGTGCTGCAATTCTCTTCTTTGTGCTGGTCGGTATCCATGCTTCCTCTGTGTCTGCCTTTGACTGCAGGAATGACCGCCTTCATAATGCCCCTCATATTTTCCCACTCGTACCCCTGCTGCTGTAGTCTCGTCTGTATGAAAAATGGACTCTCTCTCTCTCTCACACACAAACACAAGTCCTCAAAACCTGCCATCCTGTAATCCAGTGGGGCATGAGCCAGCAACCCCAGAAAAATCCATTTGGCCTCATGGTTATTAATGTGTAGAAAGAGTGGGATGACATTTATGAAGGAAGCAGAAACAGAGAGAATTTGGGCACATGGGTACTACAGTCTATCAATTCATATCCTCCCCTCGATGGGACTCTGAGGAGCAAGACGAGACGCTTTGCTGTGGTGTCGGAAATAACTTCCCTTTTGTTCCAGTGCAAGTCTGTGGTCAATACTATCGATGAGGAGCTTCGAGAGTGAATCGAGCGTTAATGTCAGCATAATCAAGTTATTCGTCTTTTAACCGCTTGCATCGCATGCATGTCACACACTTAATTGGTTCAGCATCTGACTGCGGGGCCATGTCTCCTATAGATCGCATATCCGTTCTCTTGCTTAATATAGTGAGGGGCCTCCAATTATAAGAAGACCTTTTCAGGAAGATAAATAGGAGCAGGCTGTGTGAAAGGCCACTTGTTTGTTGCGTGTAGTTCTTTTTCACAGTTCTGGGGTGATGGGGGTTATCAGTGCAAGCTAAATCAGAACAGATTATATGCTGATTAAAGGAGCCATGTTCCAACCCACAGTTCACTTTTGGGCTCTCTATTTATCAAGGTGCCCCCAAGGGCTGGACAAATCCTACATTAATAGTTAGCACACAACGCAAGGAAGCTTCAAAGTGATACCCAATCCCATGGTTTGTTTGCCAGGAAACCTTGTCTAGATAAACCATTGGTACCAACGGTAATATAATAACCTAAGCAAGCTAGTTGTGCATAAATACAGACTAAGAGGAATAGACAAATTGATTATTCTTATTAATTTAGCGCATTGTGTTTACGCCCATGATGACATTCTTTGACCAGCATTTTGGCTATGAGTAAAATGTATTCGGGTCTAGCTGGTGTCTTTATTTTCTCTTGATATGGGAGGACTTATTGTCTCTTTTTCTGATTTTTTTTAACCTATGTACTTGTCCATCAGGCTTCTATGAATAAAAAACTAATAGTTCAGACATGAAATCTGCTTGTCCTGGGCACCCAAGCTAGTGATATGTCCATCCTTCATTAGTCCTACTTATTATACAGGGCTCAAAATTAACTTTTTAATCTGCTTGTCCAGTCAGACAAGCAGCAAGATTTTTCCCTTGTCCAGACGATAACCTTTTTATCACAGTGCATTTACTAGTTCACTGTGAGTTGACCTAGCGGTTAGCGTGTCTGCCTCTCGACCGGGAGATCGCGAGTTCTACTCGTGGTCGGGTCATACCAAAGACCATCATAAGAATGGTACCTTATACAGATGTGAGTGGGGGAGTCAAACTCTCATGGTTACCAGAGGACTAGCCCCCCACTATAACCCTAGCTGTACAAGCGAGGAATATCGAAACGGAGATCGGCGCCACACCCATACGCCTTAAAGAGTTGGTTAGTACTGGGACAGGAGACTGCCTGGGAAGACTAGATTTTGGCATGAGAGGGACTTTGACTTGATTTGCTAGTTCAATGAAAGGAAAGTGATTAACACAGTTTATCAAAAAGCAGGTATAGTTATGATAATCATATATTTTAATGATTTATAATGTTTAAATAAGACTCAAACTTTAACTGTAAAAATAAACAAAAACTATCCAATGCCAAATTTTGGTGCATGTATTGTTATAACCCATTACCTGATATGCAATTTTAAGAATTGGGATTGTTGTCTATTTCACTTTCTTTTGACGAAATGAAGCTGAAAGAAGACAAGTTGGACATGATAAGGGTGACAGAATCACACTGTGAATGAAAACAAACCATAAGTGAGTTCGGCACTGTTGTAAAATTCCCACGAAATATTTTGCGACGTTTGTGATGGTTAATGTGAACCATACAAAAGAAAAATACAATGAATGTCCGAATGACATTTTTTTTTCTTTCGTTTCCGTTTCCGGTTGAGAGTACGTCATGCATGTTCTGGCTGCCGCTTCTCACCACAGCTTTTTTTATTTTATTTTTTATTTTCTTTCTTTTTCTATTTTCATTTATTTATTTATTTTTTTCTGTGTGTTTGTGTAGTTTGATGTTTGTTTGAGTGTTTTGTCCGCTGGTTGTGGTGTAGCTCCAGACCCAGTTTTGGGTGTCGGTTCCCTCCAGGCCTTGGTTCACTGTGGGTGATGCCTGTGCTCTCAGCTATGGACTGCAGTGAGCCTGTTGCTCATTTTACTTCGTGGTTGTCCAGTGCTCTGTGCTTTAATGCTTGTTGTGATGTTCCGAGCGATGTTGCTCGGTGGCGTCGCAGCGGCTGTGCAGGCGGTTTGGGACACACCAGCGCTCTGTGTGGCGGAGCTTCTGTGCTCGCTTTGTGGATCCATGGCATGGTGTTGAGCGATGTTGCTGATGGCGTCACGGCGGCGGTGCTGGAGATGTGGGACTCATTTTCGTGCGCCTTTTGGTGGGACTGTGGCTGCTACACCACGGGAATTACATCCTGACCCCTACTCAGTGGACTTTTTACTTTTTATTTTATTTTTTTAATTATTATTATTTATTATTTTTTTATTTTTATTTATTTATTTTTTCTTTGTCTATAATTGTAAAGCGTCCTTGGGTTTCTTGAAAGGCGCTATATAAATTTAACTTATTATTATTATATATTTATTTCACTGAAGTATTTGAACACCATTTCTCTGATTTTGATGAATTCAAAGTCTAATAATCTATAATTAGATACTACGATGTGGTTATTTTTACACACACACACACACACACACACACACACACACACACACACACACACACACACACACACACACACACCTGCTGTACTCAGCTTCTGTGGAATTTCGTAAACAATAACATGGCTGGATCACTGAGAGGATAGAATTACTTTTGTTGGAACTTTATTGATGTAACTCTTGAATAATTACTATAAAAATGGTGATCTTCAACTTGTCCTGTCAGACAGGCAGATGATGTCAATTTAACTTGTCCGGACCAAACATGTGGTTGTCCCGGACAGTCGGCCCACCATTAATGTCGAGCCCTGTTATAGAGATATATTTTACATGTTCTGAATTCAAATAATTTTCTGGAGAAGAGACTTGAACTTATAACTTCTTCATACAAGATATTTGCAGCACTCATTTATGGTAAGTCCTGACAGACGCAAGTGCTTCATGTAGAGTAAAGTGAAATTTAAAAATGTAGAAATTCCACAGCTTGTAATGTTTTCCAGCTATTCAGCTGCCAAGATTTGTCTTGTCTTTTCTTCCCTCATAGACATCATCCAAGAAGTGTTCTCAATAATTCACACTCTCTCAATGAATCCCCAGTCAGTGCAAATCAGCAACCTATATACAGAATATCATGCACCTCAGTGGAAGACAGTCATCATCAATCCTGGATTAGCTTCCTGTGCAGTACTGGAATTCATTAAGGTATGAAAGAAAGAACATCAGCAGGAGCTTGCTTTGGAAAGTTTCATACAAACAATCCCAGGGGATGTTTCTGGATGGAGGATATTATTTAGCTTTTGGAAGAAACTCTGAAGGTTGCAGGAAAATATATTTTTTTTATTGTTGCCTTGGGTGCCTTGATAGTCATGTGCTGCACGTATCAGCTTGACAGGATTTTTCCTATTCTGAATATATTTGGCATTGTGCCCTGTGTAGTTTTATAAACCTGAAGTGCTAAATCATCCACTAAATCATCTACGCATTTTCCCACGAATTCTGTGACACCAAAATACTACTACGTCACTTCACATTTATGGTGAGGAACAGAGTAGCAACAGACTCCTTGGAATGGTTTAAGAGCAAGAAATTATGGGAGATACTTATACATGTCAACCTCTCCCATCTGTTAAACACCTTCATCCATATGGGACATGTGTGCAGACCTCATATACTGCTGCATGCTGTAAATATTATGAAAGATCTTGATGAATGGGGACTAAAAACCCTCGGGCAGATGTTATGGCCAGGAGCTGATGGTCACTTTGTTTAGGCGGAGACAGAAAGTCGATATTGATTTGGTTCTGGCAGAAAAGAACACCTTGCGGAGGGACCATGCTGGAGTGTAGCGGCGCTCTTGTTTCATTTGAAACAGTTGGGGGATGGCAGGTTTTTAGCTCTGTCCAAACCTTGTTCAGGTTGTGAAGGGAGAGCAGGGAGATCCATGGCGGCTGGACGGCAGAGACGTTTGGACAGGCTGTGCTGCTTAATAGGGCCACAGGGAGATGGAGACATGAGACATCACTCAAGCACTTGGAGCGAGCTGGCAAGAATTAACAAGCACCCTGACATCCACATAGCTGCGAAAGTGTTTCTGTCTTCATACCTTTTTTTCATGAAATATGTGCCTTTTCTATAAATTTGGATCTAAAATAATACTGACTGTGGATGCAAAAGAAATAATGAGCATAGCACGTACATTTTAGACATATTTAGAGTTATTTACCGATAGTAATTAATATTTAGTTACCTAGCATTGATATATATATATATATATATATATATATATATATATATATATATAGACACACACACACACACACACACCATTTTTAACTTGTATTCGCAAAGGCATTTTAGTCAAACCCCCTACAAAACACAGTTGGGCTGAATCTCAAATAGCTTTCTGTTCACTATATACTCTATGCTACCTACATCGGGTAGAACACAACAGCATTTATAACTTCTTGAGTTCACTGAATTTCCATTAGAATGATATTTAAGGATGCTTTCACACCTATTGGATTGTTTACTGAGTCTGAATCAGAGTGAAATTGGTTGGTTTGGTTTTACCCTGCATATCAGTGAAAAAAGCAAAAAAAACAACAACAAGTGTTGCCAGGTAAAACAAACCTTGCCCGGTAGCACTTATGATGAATATGAAGGAAGATATCGTGAAAAACCGATTTTGACCTTTCTGGTGACCTTGACCTTGATTTTGACCTTGTGTGTGAACATACTTGGCCAATAAACATGGTTCTGATTCTCTGCTGCTCTCAGCCAATCAGAACACACTGTACTGCTTCCTGCTCTCAGCCAATCAAAACACACCGTACTGCTCTCACAGCGTACTACACAATTGTTACACTCTTACAGTGGTGCTTGAAAGTTTGTGAACCCTTTAGAATGTTCTATATTTCTGCATAAATAGGACCTTAAACGTCATCAGATTTTCACACAAGTCCTAAAAGTAGATAAAGAGAACCCAGTTAAACAAATGAAACAAAAATATTATACTTGGTCATTTATTTATTGAGGAAAATGATCCAATATTACATATCTGTGAGTGGCAAAAGTATGTGAACCTTTGCTTTCAGTATCTGGTGTGACCCCCTTGTGCAGCAATAACTGCAACTAAACGTTTCCGGTAACTGTTGATCAGTCCTGCACACCGGCTTGGAGGAATTTTAGCCCATTCCTCCGTACAGAACAGCTTCAACTCTGGGATGTTGGTGGGTTTCCTCACATGAACTGTTCGCTTCAGGTCCTTCCACAACATTTTGATTGGATCAAGGTCAGGACTTTGACTTGGCCATTCCAAAACATTAACTTTATTCTTCTTTAACCATTCTTTGGTAGAACGACTTGTGTGCTTAGGGTCGTTGTCTTGCTGCATGACCCACCTTCTCTTGAAATTCAGTTCATGGACAGACATCCTGACATTTTCCTTTAGAATTCGCTGGTATAATTCAGAATTCATTGTTCCATCAATGATGGCAAGCCGTCCTGGCCCAGATGCAGCAAAGCAGGCCCAATCCATGATACTACCACCACCATGTTTCACAGATGGGATAAGGTTCTTATGCTGGAATGCAGTGTTTTCCTTTCTCCAAACATAACGCTTCTCATTTAAACCAAAAAGTTTTATTTTGGTCTCATCCGTCCACAAAACATTTTTCCAATAGCCTTCTGGCTTGTCCACGTGACCTTTAGCAAACTGCAGACGAGCAGCAATGTTATTTTTGGAGGGCAGTGGCTTTCTCCTTGCAACCCTGCCATGCACACCATTGTTGTTCAGTGTTCTCCTGATGGTGGACTCATAAACATTAACATTAGCCAATGTGAGAGAGGCCTTCAGTTGCTTAGAAGTTACCCTGGAGTCCTTTGTGACCTCGCAGACTATTACATTTAAATACTATTAATGTATTATAATTAATAATTATGGCTTTATAATTAATACTATTACATTACTATTAAATACTATACATGTAAATACTATTTACATCTAGTATTTCCTTAAAGGTTTAATTACAACATTAAATATAGGGTTGTGGTTTTTGAAATCTGTACACCATGGGTGTAATGCAATGTCACTATCTGTAACCATTTATTGAAACTGGAAATTTTTTTGCCATTCAATATATCCATCCATTATCCGTAACCGCTTATCCTGTACAGGGTTGCGGGCAAGCTAGAGCCTATCCCAGCTGACTACGGGCGAGAGGTGGGGTACACCCTGGACAAGTCACCAGATCATCACAGGGCTGACACATAGAGACACACAACCATTCACACTCACATTCACACCTACGGTTAATTTAGAGCCACCAATTAGCCTAACCTGCATGCCTTTGGACTGTGGAGGAAACCGGAGCACCCGGAGGAAACCCACGCAGACATGGGGAGAACATGCAAACTTCACACAGAAAGGCCCTCGCCAGCCACTGGGCTCGAATCCAGAACCTTCTTGCTGTGAGGCGACAGTGACAGCATGAGTGACTACACCACCATGCCGCCCCCATTCAATATAGAAATAGTATAAAACTTGTAATAGTGTTCAAACATTAGAAGTCATTCAAGCAAGAAGAAAGCTGTGTGCATACAGAAAGTACCATAAGCTGCATTAAATCCATACTCTGTAGTGTTTTCACAAGATATTTATCATAATATAAGCACACAACAGATGTCTTCCTTAAAACCGGTGTGTAGGATTCAGACCGCCGCTATGCTAATGAAATGCCATTATCTGAGTGAGTGTGTAATGCAGGAGCACTGTGGCTTTCTGAGTGCTTCACTTTAAATTGTCAGATGCACTCATGCTGTCACTTTCCATCCAATTTCACACACATAATGGGAGGAGGATGCTTAATAACAGGCAAACACTTTAATACAATTTTGCTCTTTTTTTCAATTCACACAAGAGTAAAGGGATTTCTCTGGGGACACAGGGCATAAGGAGGTTATATTCTGCATAATACTAATTATACCAATAGTAATCACTGCTTTTAAAGGAATACAGGACAATTTTTCAACCTAATCTGTCATTACCTTGAATAGGGATTCAGATATATTTCCCTGTATAGGCTCCAGCTTGCCTGCGACCCTGTAGAACAGGATAAGCGGCTACAGATAATGGATGGATGGATGGATGGATATATTTCCCTGTACTGAGAAATTAACAGAAAATCTTTTCAGTCGAAAATAATTTATAACGCAAGTCTTTAATGTCTTTAAAGTCTATGATGCAGGTCTATAAGGCAGCTGTTTTTGATCTTGTTGAAACCTTTCTTGTTATAACAATATACTATTTATCATTGTTATCTGGTGGTGTAGTGGTTAGCACTGTCGCCTCACAGCAAGAACGTTCTGGGTTCGAGCCCAGTAGCCAACGGGGGCCTTTCTGTATGGAGTTTGCATGTTCTCCCCATGTCTGCGTGGGTTTCCTCTGGGTGCTCCAGTTTCCCCCACAGTCCAAAGACATGTGGTTAGGTTAACATGGGGTAGTCTTGGGCTGAAGTGCCCTTCAGCAATGCATCTAACCCTTAACTGCTCCCCGGGCGCTGGAGTATAGCTGCCCACTGCTCTGGGTATGTGTGTGTGTGTGTGTGCTCATTGCTCATGTGTGTTCACTGCTTCAGATGGGTTAAATGCAAAGAGAAATTTCACTGTGCTTAAGTGTACATGTGATGAATAAAGTTGTTGTTGTTCTTCTAGAACATGATAAATTATTGTTATAACATAAAAGGTTTCATGTTATAACAAGTTAATTTATATTGCTAGGCTATAAGGTGAAACCCATGTTTGAATGAGGAAATAGTGTGTGGAGAATGGATAAACTGAGGAATGCGGCTCGTTTACAATGATTTTGATTAAGTTCTACTTCGTCCTTGGGTTGAGACATGGCAAGATTTTGCTGTTATTGAACACAGTGGATGATATTGTAATAAGTATGCACACAGTCAGAAGGATTTTACATATCATGGAGAGTCCATCTCTGCCTGAGACCAACTTGTCTCCTGATATCGTCAAATGTTTCGTGTTATAACAAATTTATTACGTACCGGTAATCCCCCCTAGTTTTGTCCCTAATTTAGCTATGGCCAATTCCCTCACACCAGACAACTCTCCCCTACGACATGATGGCTACCAACCAGGGCGGACAAAGGCAATCACGTGCTTCCTCTGAGGCAGGTGAACACCAACCAACCGCATCATTTCGAACTGCTGCTTCTGTTACAATGTTCGGGGCTGGCGTAACACACTCAGAGGAATGCGCTATCCACCCACTTCTGCATGCACAAGCTCACAGACACCCATGATTGGCTAGTGTCGCTGTAATTCACAGGGGTGAGAGAGTCTGCCACCCCTCCCTCCCTGAAAGCACAGACCAATTTTGCTCTCTTGAGCTCCCAACCATGGATGGCTGTGGCATCATCGGGATTCAAACTAGTGATCTCTAGATTATATGGCAAACAGTTTTCTATTATGTTATCACGTTTTAGCATGAAATGTTTCATGTCATTAGAAGGTAGGGTGACCAGACGTCCTTGTTTTACCAGGACAGTCCCGATTTGGGGTTGTGTGTCCCGAGTCCCAACAAAAGTCTGTCGGGACACGGATATGTCCCGGTTTTCGCCACTTGCGACGTTTGCGACTGAGCAGCGTGGGAATCATTAGCGGAGAAGTGTCTGCATTTACTATTTTGATGAATTGACAGGAATCGCAAACTTTCCTGGTTACTGCCCCCTGGCCCTGTGGCATGGGTGTTTATTTAGCCACATTATTCCAGACAACAGAACGTGTTGCCATGCAACAATAAAATAAACATTAACTGGCGCGAATGTTCTTTGTCTAGCAGCTAGCAGCAGTAATGCCGCAGCAATTATGCCGAAAAGAAAATGTACCTTTTCCAAAGATTTACAGGGCACCTACCCCTTCTTCCGAGAGGTGCAGAACAATGCGCACGAAGCCTACTGCACACACTGTAAGTGCTTTGTTCTTGTACTGAGTTGGGTAGCCTATGTTGCAAATGCTGTGTGCTCCTGTGGGGGCTTTCCTCGGGCTGTCGCCCCTCTCCTCCTTTATTGCTGTTTTGCTTGAGTGTATATTTACAGAAGCCGAGAGAGGCCCTTCATATAATCTTTTTTTATTCACCTTGTTATCCCGAGATAATGACATAATTAATTCAGGATCTCAAGAAAACAACACAACTAATTCGAGATCTCGAGAAAACAAAACCGTTATTCTGAGATCTCGAGAAAACAAAACAATTATTTCATGATCTCAGCTGGATCACTGTATCTCCGTCGGTAGAGACGAAGCCGGGCCAGTCTTCTGCGGAGGTGCCGGGGACTAATTTTGAAATTATCCCTTATTAAAAGACTTAATGCAATCTCTCCCTGTGTCAACCCCTGATCAAAATATTGCCTTATTAGGTGATCGATTATTCCAGACATTCTAATGACCAAAGTTGCGTCTATACAGAATGAGAAATAGCCCCAAAGTCAGCATATCACAAGTCTCTTGGCGCACCTGAATGAACCATTTCTCAGCTGTTTACTCGAGATCATGAAATAATTGTTTTGTTTTCTCGAGATCTCGGAATAATGGTTTTGTTTTCTCGAGATCTTGAATTAGTTGTGTTGTTTTCTTGAGATCCTGAATTAATTATGTCGTTATCTCGGGATAACAAGGTGAATAAAAAAAAGGATTATATGAAGGGCCTCTCTCGGCTTCCGTAGGTATATCAAATCAAATCAAATCAAGTTTATTTGTACAGCGCTTTTAACAATAAACATTGTCGCAAAGCAGCTTTACAGAATTTGAACGACTTAAAACATGAGCTAATTTTATCCCTAATCTATCCCCAATGAGCAAGCCTGTGGCGACGGTGGCAAGGAAAAACTCCCTCAGACGACATGAGGAAGAAACCTCGAGAGGAACCAGACTCAAAAGGGAACCCATCCTCATTTGGGCAACAACAGACAGCCTGACTATAATATTAACAGTTTTAACAGGTATAACCCTCAACTGTCCTCATGGGGCCGTCCTTCACAGGAGTGGGGCGATAAAACTCCGACCAGACACAGGGCACCAGGATGGATCAAGCAGGTCCGAGGGGCAGAAGAGGCCAGCATCTCAATCCCAGGATCAACATGTAACTCAGAGGGACAGATTGGGGGGGGGGGGGGGGAGAGAAAGAAAACATGTTGTTAGGTATGCCCTAAAAATGACAAGTATTAAATCTGTGTGGTAGGCTCGCAGAGACGAGAGTCTTTACATCAGGCATGACACACAATGGCATGTTAATATGGTAAAAAAAAAATATATCATGACCTGCTCTGGCTGGATGCTTGATTGGGTGATGGGAGCACACTCCTCAGCAATGATGAGATGCAGATGGGACCCTTAGGCCTGGCCAAGACAATTCAGTTACATTTCACCGGGTCTGGGACATGCGACAGAATGTCTGACGGCCGATTCCCTGCAGGCTACGATAGCCAGTCGAGGTCCCCACCGTCTCCACCAAAAGATTTCCTGTTGACTCCATGTAACTCAGAGGGACAGATTTGGAGTGGGGGGGAGAGAAAGAAAACACAGGTGGTTAGGTATGCCCAATGTCACCTGAATAAGTAGGAACAGTATACATATTGCACCGAGTACAAGCAGGGACTCCGGCAACTAACTATGACAGCATAACTAAAAGGAGAGAGCCAGAAGGTAACACAGGCATGAGGGAGCCCCGGGACATAAAGCAGCCAGCCACTGCACCGTCAACAAACTCGAGTGAGCAAGCGAGTGGGGACTGACAGCATCCATACATCCCAGTTTACCAAAACACTCTATGTCTGAGGACCCTCCAGATCTACTCCTTTACCTCAAACACCATTAACAAAAGGCTTGACTAAACAGATATGTTTTTAGCCTAGACTTAAATGCTGAGACTGTGTCTGATTCCCGAACATTACTTGGAAGGCTGTTCCATAACAGTGGGGCTTTGTAAGAAAAGGCTCTGCCCCCTGATGTAGCCTTCACTATACGAGGTACCAGCAGATAGGCTGCACCTTTTGATCTAAGTAGGCGTGGCGGGTCATAGAGGAGCAGAAGTTCACTCAGGTACTGTGGTGCGAGACCATTCAGTGCTTTAAAGGTCAATAGTAGTATTTTATAATCAATACGAAATTTGATTGGGAGCCAATGCAGTGTGGATAAGACAGGCGTGATGTGGTCATATTTTCTAGTTCTAGTAAGGACTCTTGCTGCAGCATTTTGAACTAACTGGAGCTTGTTTATGCACTTATTGGAACATCCAGACAGTAAGGCATTACAATAATCCAACCTGGAGGTAACGAAAGCATGGACTAGTTTTTCTGCATCATGCAATGACATTAAATTTCTTATCTTTGCAATATTTCTGAGATGAAAGAAAGCTATCCGGGTGATGTTATCAATGTGAGTTTCGAATGAAAGACTGGGGTCAATAATCACTCCGAGGTCTTTTACTGCTGCACGTGAAGAAACAGAAAGGCCATCCAGAGTTACTGTGTAATCAGAAAACTTACTTCTAGCTGTATGTGGTCCTAGCACAAGTACTTCAGTCTTGTCAGAGTTAAGCAGAAGGAAATTTATAAGCATCCAGTGTCTAATGTCCTTAACACATTCCTCAATTTTATTAAGCTGGTGTCTCTCATCAGGTTTTGCAGAGACATACAACTGTGTGTCATCAGCATAACAGTGGAAACTAATACAATGTTTACGAATAATATCGCCCAGAGGTAACATATATAGAGAAAAAAGCAGTGGACCCAAGACAGAACCTTGTGGAACACCAAACTTTACCTCGGTACGTCTAGAAATATCACCATTTATATCAACATACTGATAACGATCCGTTAGATAAGACCTGAGCCAGGAGAGGGCCATTCCCTTAACTCCCACAACATTTTCTAGTCTATCCAGAAGAATGGAATGATCAATGGTATCAAATGCTGCACTAAGGTCAAGCAACACAAGTAGCGAGACACAGCCCTGATCAGACGCCAACAGTAGGTCGTTTACTACTTTAACCAGTGCTGTCTCTGTGCTATGATGAGGTCTAAATCCTGACTGATACATTTCATGGATGTTATTCCTATGTAAATATGAGCATAACTGCTGTGCCACAGCTTTTTCAAGGATCTTGGAGATAAAGGGGAGGTTTGATATTGGCCGATAATTGGACAGCTGACAGGGATCAAGGTCAGGTTTTTTAATCAGGGGTTTGATAACTGCTAGTTTAAAGGATTTGGGTACATAGCCAATCATAAGTGAAGAATTTATTATTTTTAGAAGCGGTTCAATTACTCCAGGCATTATCTGTTTGAATAGATGTGTCGGTAAGGAATCTAGTACGCAAGTTGAGGCTTTTGATGTAGAGATTAATGAAAGTAATTCAGTTTCTTTTAGGGGAGTAAAACATTCTAACTGATGATCTGATACAGTTATATTGTTAACTACAAGGTCACTTTCATTGTCTAACCTTAAATTAGTAGTTTGAATTTTTTGTTGGATATTCTCAATTTTGTCATTAAAAAAATTCATGAAGTCGTTGCTACTACATACTGCAGGTGTGCATCTGTCTATAGTGGACTTATTCCTGGTTAATTTTGCTACAGTATTAAATAGGAATCTAGGATTATTTTTGTTATCTTCTATTAGGGAGGAGAGATATGTTGATCTCGCAGCACTAAGAGCTTTTCTATACTTCAGGAAGCTCTCCTTCCACGCCAATTTGAACACTACCAATTTTGTTTGATGCCATTTACGTTCCAATTTTCGAGTGGTCTGTTTTAAAGTGCGAGTGTCATCATTATACCAGGGTGCTAATTTTTTGTCTCTGACCATTTTCCTTTTTAGAGGAGCTACATTATCTAAAGTATGGCGGAATGTTGACTCTAAGCATTCAGTTGCCTGATCAAGTTCTGCAGGGGCTGACAGTGACCCAATCAAAGTTGACAGCTCTGGGAGATCATTTATAAAGCTCTGTGCAGTAGTTGACGTGAAAGTACGTTTAATACAGTAGCGTGGTGAGGTGCATATATTATTACTCAGACATATTTTGAATGAGATGAGACAATGATCTGAGATAACTTCAGACTGTGGAAGTATGACTATATTGTCTACGTTTAATCTGAATGTTAGTATTAGATCAAGGGTGTGACCACCATTATGGGTCGGTCCTATGACATTCTGCTTAATCCCGACTGAATCTAAGATGGACACAAATGCTGTTTTTAAAGGGTCTTCTGGGTTATCAAAGTGAATATTAAAATCTCCGACAACTAAAGCTTTGTCTAAGGAAATAACCAAATCTGAGATAAAATCTGCAAATTCAGAAAGAAACTCAGAATATGGCCCCGGGGGCCTGTAAATAATAAGCAATGGAATTAACTGGGTAGACTTATTTTTCGAGGCTACATACATTATATGAGTATGAAGAACTTCAAATGTATTAAATTTATAACCAGGTTTGTGTGTTACACCTAGATAATCGTTATAAATAACCGCGACGCCTCCTCCTCTGCCAGTTAGACGAGGCTGGTGTATATAACTGTATCCAGGAGGACTCGCTTCATTTAATGCTATATATTCATTTGGCTTAATCCATGTTTCTGTTAAACACAGTACATTAAACTCCTGATCAGTAATGAGTTCATTAACCATTAGCGCTTTAGATGTAAGAGATCTAATATTTAATAGCCCCACCTTTAGATCAAAGGTGCTGGCAGCAGCTGTACAGTCAGTCTGATCTAATTTTATATTGATTAGGTTACTGGAACAAACTCTCTGAAAATTTCTACCTTTTTGTTGAGCTCGGGGAACAGACACAGTCTCGATGTAGTGGGCCCTGAGTGACGACTCTGTGCAGCTAGCAGACAGTCGGTTTAGCCTGTTTGTCTGCTCCCTGGCCTTGGCTCTGGATTGTCAGAAATTAACTAGGCCTGTTCTGAGACTATGACCTATGCTGCAGGAAATGAGAGCAGCACCTTCCCGAGTGGGATGGATACCGTCCCGCCCTAACAGGCCAGCAGTGCCCTCAAAATTAGCCCAATTATCTATAAAGCCCACACTGTTTTCAGAGCACCACCTGGACAGCCAGCAGTTCAGCGACCATAACCTGCTGTAAGCTACATCGCCACGCCGCATTGGGATGGGGCCAGAGCATACTACAGCATCGGACATCGCCTTCGCTAATTTAAACACCTCTACAAAGTTACTCTTAGTAACCTCAGACTGACGAAGGCGTATATCATTAGCTCCTGCATGGATAACTATCTTTGAGAACCTGTGCTTGCCTAGGACCCTAAGATTACCTGCTATGTCCGGCGCCCTGGCTCCCGGTATACACCTGACTAAAGCTGCTGGTGCCCCTAAAGGCTGAGCTAATTTCACATGCCGTATGATAGAGTCCCCTATAACCAGAGCTCTTTCAGGTTTCTCAGTGGGTGCATCACTAAGGAGAGCAAACCTGTTCGACACGTGACGCGGAGAGGAGTGGTGCTCCCGTGGGCGAGCCTCTGCGGTAGCTTTGGCTCTACGCTTATGCCGCCGAGCCGTCACCCATTCGCCCCGCTGTAAGGGCTCTAATGCCGGAGTTGGGGGATTGCTAACTCCACCTAGGGCGTCCAGACTTTCCCTAACAGAAACTACACTGTTCTCACGCTCACTAACCTGCTCTAAAGCCTGGACACGCGCTTCTAGCACTGAAATCTTCTCCGTCAGAGAGCTAACTAATCTGCACTTATCACAAGTAAAGCTAATAGAGCTATCGCTAGTGACGGAGGAAGAATGACTAAACATCCTGCACTCAGCACACTGAACAGGCTGAAGGTGTGCCATGATGAAAAGATTCACGTACCTTAAATGAAGATCTGTTGATATTAAAGCAGATCAGATGGCCTCCGCTTGTGGACTTTACACAGGAGGAGAGAAAAAGAAAGGTATATATTCTCAAATCACTTGTCTCTTTTTTGTTTCTGTTTAACATACCGTTCTGACAGTTTGGCCATATTGCTGTGTTGAACAGCTTGTTGCACCTTCCATTAAAGTGTTCACTTTTGTACACATCTTCTTGCTTTATTCATTCAGTTGTGGGGAATGGTTAGTAAGGTTGATTCTGACCGAGGCTATGTTGAGGTCACATATCTACTTTTTAAGTTCATGCTATAGTGCATACAATTTTAGAGATATAGCCTACATGTGCATATGCATTCTTCTTGGTGTTCTCACAAACAGGTGAAATAAATTAGTTTAAATTTGGCCGATGGACATAGCCTGGCCTATTCTCAGCCATTACAAAATCTGTTGTCTGACCATAATTTAACTGATCTGTATACCACTATGCTACTAGATAACAAAATGCCTGTTTGTTTTATTTCATGTGAGATGTTGATAAATGTGAGCTTCAACAAAATGATAATAGCACCTCTCTGAGTGTCACGTTTACGTAAAAAAAGGTGTGTGTGCACGAGCATGGTTGCGCGCAAAAGTGTCCCGGTTTCAGACTAGGGAAATCTGGTCACCCTATTAGAAGGTAAATAGTACATTGTTATAACAAGAAAAGTTCTTGTAATAACATGAAAATATCTTATCAGAATAAACTTTTCACATTATAACATGGCACTTATCCGTTTTTCTTTTTCTGGTGAGGCAGCAATATGTTCCTATATAGTTTAGTTAGCTTTGCATTATTGTTTATTTGACCACCCGAACAACATTCTTTAGACTTTCACTATAAGTGAGATTAAGCTTATTTTTGTTCTTTTCTCTGGCCAGTGAGTTATACTGAAATTTTTGTCCATGTCAATCACAAGTACATTATAGATACTGGTAATAGAGATTAAAGCGAGACGGCCTTTCGTTTTCATAAAATCAGTGAAATTTAGTTCTTTCTGAAATTTGGTCATTGTGATATATGTTTATTTCTGTAATATCTCACAAAATATCAGTGGCTGGGAAGTTATTTAATTTGAGGGGATCCCCGAGCAAATAGTGTGCATGAAATCGCTCGCTTCGTGCAGTGAAGCAGACAGAGAAAGTCCGTGTGCGCATGCACAGGTTTACCTTTGACAGTGCACTGACAGTTCCATCATTCTGTCACTAAATGAACAGCTGATCACACCGAGGTGTTTGCTGACCGCTGATATTTATTAGTTTGGTCCTGCATTTCCTTTCCTTCGCAACATACTGGTAACATGTTTTCTTCTCGCTTTCCGTTACTGTAGTCAGTCTTTCATGTTTCATTCATACACTCACTGTCAGAAATGGCGAGCTGAGGTGAAATGAGGACACAAGAGCAGACTCAAAACAGGCAGTGTACAGAGAAAAACTTCTTTAATGAAGTAGAGGGCAGAGGTACAGTAGGGCTCAGGCAAAAATCAGTGGTCAAAGAATGGGCCAGGAGGTCAAAACACAGAGGAGCAGGTAAGCATGGTCAAGGACAAAAACAGGACAGAAAAATCTTCACAAAAACCGAAGAACACAGGGACAAGGGAAATCCAGGCAGAGGAAGCGAAAACACAATCCAAAAGAACAGGCAGGTACAACAGGGGCAAAAACTGGACAGAAAACTAGACAAAAAACAAGGAACAATTCAGGCAGGGGGAATCAAGAAGACACAATACCAAAGGGCTGTAGCGAGGTGAGGAAAGTCTACAAGAGACAGTCTGGCAACTGGAGTAGCTCCAGACAGTTCTTAAAAAGGCCCTGGCTGATGGGAGAGGAGTGGTAGCAGGTGTGTGAGTGCTGCTTCAGGAAAATGGCCTTCAGCAAGGCAGGACTGAATTCCTGTCCCAGATCCGGCCTGGGAGTCCCATAAACTCAGGCATGGATGGACTGAACCGGACTGTGACAGTACCCCCCCCCCCCCTCAACAGGCGCCTCCAGGCACCTTAGGAAGTGCCTCAGGGTGTAAGTCTGTGATGAGGGTGGGATCCATGATGAACCTGGCAGGAACCCAGCTTCTCTCCTCAGGACCATACCCCTCCCAATCAACCAGGTACTGGAGTTCTCTGCCTTGGTGTTGTACCTTCAGCAACCTTCTGACAGTGAAGACCTCACCACCATCTATGAACCTAGGAGGAGGAGGGGGTTTGGAGGGTGGGGACAGGGAACTGAAGACAAGGGGTTTGACTTGGGGGACATGGAAATTTGTGTGAATACGGCACATGGTTACGGGCAGAGACAGTCTTATAGAGCAGGGATTAATTACCTTGGAGACGGGGAAAGGTCCTATGAACCTGGGAGCCAATTTGCGGGAGACCGTCTTGAGGGGCAGGTGGCAAGTGGAGAGCATTACCCACTGCTCCACCCGATAGATGGGAGCTGCCGAGTGGTGTTTGTCGGCTTGCTCTTTAAACATCTTGACAGAATGTAGGAGCTTTTTCCTGGTCAACACCCACATTCTCCTGCAGTGGCACACAAACACCTGGGGAGAGGGCATGGCAACTTCTTCTTCTTGGATGGGGAAGAGTGGTGGCTGGTAACCCAGAGAGCACTGGAAGGGGGAAAGACCTGTCGCAGAGGTGGGTAAGGAGTTGTGAGCATACTCTATCCAAGGAAGGGTCTTGCTCCAGGAGGCAGCATCCTTGGACACCATGCACCTGAGAGCCACTTCCAGCTCCTGGTTGGCCCGTTCCATCTGTCCATTGGTCTGAGGGTGAAAACCTGAAGACAGACTGTGAGAAGCACCAATGAGTTTACAGAAAGACTTCCAGAATTGGGCAGAGAACTGGGGTCCGCGGTCTCATATGATGTCTGAGGGGAGTCCATGTAGACGGAAAACATGGAGTATCAGCAATTCAGCGGTCTCCTTGGCAGTGGGAAGCTTGGGCAGAGGGATAAAATGAACATCTTTAGAAAAACAGTTGACAACAGTGAGGACACAAGTATTGCCACCTGAATTAGGGAGTCCTGTGATGAAATCTAGGGCTATGTGTGACCAGGGCTGATGGGGAACAGGAAGGGGTCTCAGCAGGCCAGCAGGGGGTCTGTTGCCAGTCTTGTTCCTGGTGCAGATGTTGCAAGCTGCCACAAACCTCTGGATGTCCTCCTTGATGGATGGCCACCAAAAGCGTTGTCGGATGAGTGCCAGAGTCCAGGCTACTCCTGGGTGGCACGCCATTCTGGAACCATGACCCCACATCCGTGGAGGAAGGATGGTCTCAGGGGAGGTCAATTCCTCCTGGAGGGGAGAAAACATTCTGGACAAGGCATCGGGCTTACCATTCTTAGAGCCTGGGTGGAAGGAAAGTGTGAACTTGAAGCGAGAAAAGAGAGACCATCGGGCCTAATGAGAATTGAGGCGCTTGGCAGTCCAGAGGTATTCGAGGTTCTTGTGATCTGTCCATATGATGAAGGGAAGGTCTGACCCCTCCAACCAATGTCTCCATTCTTCCAAGGCCAGTTTAATAGCCAGCAGTTCCCTGTTGCCAACGTCGTAGTTTCTCTCAGAGGGGGAAAGCTGATGAGAGAAGAAGGAGCAAGGATGAAGCCTGTTGTCACTAGCCGATCTTTGGGACAATATGGCCCTGACCCCTGACTCCAAAGCATTGACCTCAACCACAAACTGCCAGGACAGATCTGGAATGGTGAGTATAGGTGCTGACGTGAACCTTCTTTTGAGCTCGGAGAACGCCTTCTTGGCCCCTTCCCCCCAGCTGAAAGGGACCTTGGTGGAAGTTAGAGCCATGAGTGCCCCAGCCACCATACTAAAGTTCCTGATCAATCGCCTGTAGAAATTCGCAAACCCAAGAAACCACTGGAGTTCTCGCCGAGAGGACGGGGTGGGCCAGTCAGCAACTGCCTTGAGTTTCAGGGGATCCATCTGAATCTGTGCAGGGGAGATAATGAAACCCAGAAAGGAGACAGAACTTCTATGGAACTCACATTTCTCAGCCTTAACAAAGAGTTTATTTTCCAGGAGTCACTGAAGGACCTGCCTGAAATGGATGTGGTGTTCATCAAGGGAGCGGGGAAAAAAATCAATATATTGTCCAGATAAACAAAAACAAAAAGGTTAAGGTCGTCCCTCAGGACATCATTAACGAGGGCCTGGGAAACCGCAGGAGCATTAGTCAGGCCGAGCGGAACCACGAGATATTCGTAGTGGCCCGTGGGGGTGTTGAACACCGTCTTCCATTTGTCCCCTTCCCTGATTCTCATGAGGTGGTAAGCATTATGCAGGTCTAGCTTGGTGAAAATCTAGGCTCCCTGGAGTAACTCAAATGCCATAGACATAAGAGGTAGGGGGTAACAGTTCTTGATGGTGATGCCATTTAGCCCCCGGTAATCAATGCAAGGGTGCAAGTATTTGTTCTTCTTCTCCACAAAAAAGAATCCTGAATCAGGAGAAGAGGAGGGACGAATAATTCCAGCTGCTAAGGACTCAGTGATGTATTTATCCATGGCTTGCCTTTCAGAAGGAGAGAGCGAGTAAAGTCACCCCTTAGGTGGTGCAGTCCCAGGGAGAAGGTCAATTCTACAGTCATAGGGCCTATGGGGAGGAAGGGAAACCACTTGAGACTTGCTGAACACAGGTTTTAAGTCATTATACTTGGGAGGCATGTTAGAGAGGTCAGGATATTCACCAATGGTGGGCTGGAGCAGCTCGGCGTGAGGGAGGGCAGATCTCAGGCACGATGATAAACAAAATTGACTCCATCCTAAAATGGTGTTGTTAGTCCAGTTGACATGGGGGTTATGTAGAGTTAGCCAGGGCAGACCAATAACTATGGGCACATGGGGATTACTCATGACAAAAAACTGGATGGATTCAGAATGGTTGCCAGAAATTCTTAAGGTGACCAGGGCTGTTTTACGGGTGATAGTGGTCAGACCAGTACCATTAAGGGTCAGGACAGTGAGGGATGGGTTCAGAGCCAGTAGTGGAATCCCCAGGTGCTTGGCACTGGTCGAACAGATCAGGTTTCTGTCAGCCCCTGAATCAATGAGTGCCTGGAGGTCATGGGGCTGATTGCCATGGATAATGACCACTGGGAGTAGCGGTCGACTGGTAGGGGGATGATTCTGGACATTGCCCGCCAGGGCCCCTAAACTCACTGGTAGGCTCTTCCTTTTAGAGGGCAAGATAGTCAGAAGTGCCCCAGCTGTCCACAATAAAAACATGCCCTCATGTCCTGATGGTGCTGTCGTTCCTCAGGTGAGATGTGGGCTCGGTCTACCTGCATTGGCTCAGCGGAAGGAATGGGGGGCTGAGGGGGAGCAAGACTAATCCGAGTTCTCTCTTTCACCCGCTGTCTGATCCAGGAGTCAATACAACTGGCGAGGTCCATGAGACCGGGGAGATCAGGTGGCAGTTCTCGTGAGACCAGCTCATCCTTGATGGAGTCTGACAGCCCATTCAAAAATGTGTCAAACAAGGCATTCTCATTCCAGCCACAAGATGCCGCCAAAGTGCGAAACTCAATTGCATAGTCAAAAGCAGACCTGGCACCCTGTCACAGCCCTATGATTTCTCTTGCTGTGTCTGTGCCAGACAGGGAGCAATCAAAGGTTCGCCTCATCTCCTCTCTGAAATCCTTGAAGTTGGCGCAGCATGGTGCATTGGCATCCCACATGGCTGTTCCCCACTCCCTAGCTTTGTCAGTGAGGATGGTGTAGGCCACTCAGGAACACTCTGTAGGGAAGGCCAGTGGTTGAAGCTCAAGGGTTAGCGAGCATTGAGATAAAAATGATCTGCAGGTATCTGGTTCTCCATCGTATGGCTGTGGGGCGGAAAGTCTTGGCTCTCTGAAGAGGGCTGGAGCAGGAGCTGGAGGAGCGGTAGGTGGAGGGGGTTGTGGAGGAACAGACATTACTTGAAGCTGTTGTAGCTGAGTGGCAAAAAGATTGAGAGTGTCAGAGATGGTGACAAGATTTTGATTCACCTTTTGGATGTCCTGTTGGTGGGTCCCAAGGAGAGCTCCCTATTTCTGCACCGCTGCTTTTAGCTGGGCGAAATCTGCTTGGTCCATGTTGGCCAGACTGTGCTGTCAGAAATGGCGAGCTGAGGTGAAGTGAGGACACAAGAGCAGACTCAAAACAGGCAGTATACAGAAAAAAACTTCTTTAATGAAGTAGAGGACAGAGGTACAGTAGGGTTCAGGCAAAAATCAGTGGTCAAAGAACGGGCCAGGAGGTCAAAACACAGATGAGCAGGTACTGTAGGCACGGTCAGGGACAAAAACAGGACAGAAAAATCTTCACAAAAACCGAAGAACACAGGGACAAGGGAAATCCAGGCAGAGGAAGCAAAAACACAATCCAAAAGAATAGGCAGGTAAAACAGGGGCAAAAACTAGACAGAAAACTAGACAAAAAACAAGGAACAATTCAGGCAGGGGGAATCAAGAAGACACAATACCAAAGGGCTGTGGCGAGGCGAGGCGAGGAAAGTCTACAAGAGACAGTCTGGCAACTCTGTAGCTCCAGACAGTTCTTAAAAAGGCCCTGGCTGATGGGAGAAGAGTGGTAGCAGGTGTGTGAGTGCCGCTTCAGGAAAATGGCCTTCAGCAAGGCAGGACTGAATTCCTGTCCCAGATCCGGCCTGAAGCCGGCATGGAAGTCCCACAAACTCAGGCATGGATGGACTGGACCGGACTGTGACACTCATGTCCTCCATTTTTCTCTCCTGTTTCAAATTTGTATCCCACAATGCCTTGCGTGAACGGGGAAAGCCCACCACGTGATGCATGACGTAGTATCTTGAATTGGGTCATGGTGAAGCAGGAAAAAATGGCAGAGAATTTAGGGCCACGTGGCTCTAAATTCATTAATTGTTCTATTAAAAAAAACCTAAAAAAATTGGAAGTCTGTGATTCGAATTCAGTAGCTTTTGCTCCACGAAACAAAAATAATTGGATGTCGGGGAAAATTCTTTTTATGACCTACACTTGAAAAATCTGAAAGGCAGTACAGCTTTAAGTCAAAAAATTTAACAAGACAGATTGTACAAATAGCCAGTAGTTCATTAAGACACCTTGATGAGCGTCCTTTTTTCAGACGGGAAACTATCATTGTGAACTGAGGAGGACTCTGCAAGGCTTGTGTTGACTCTTTGTGCTACTTAATAACTTCACCTCTTGTGTTAGAGCATGACATTAAAGTAGGACATGGGTTTTTAGGTCCCATGGGCTGCTGTAATGAGCGAACCGACCTTGAGAGAGTTTGCAAGAGTTTGCCACAGTTTGTGCACTGTGTGTGTGTGTGTGTGTGTCTTTGTTCGGGTATATGCTGAATCGACATAGTTGTGTCAGACAGAATAAGGCATCGATCCTCCAGTGCTGTGTAACCACACACACACACACACAGAGGGAGAGAGAACGAACGAGTGATATGCTTAGAGCAGCAGCAGGTCCAAAAGCGCTGAGATAGAGGTAGCGCTCAATCGTCTGTGTATAATCTATTGGTTCAGACTGCATGATCTATGTGTGTCTCCACAAAAGCCGATATCCAGCTCTTTTCTGGTGTGTGTGTGTGTGTGTGTGTGTGTACTTAATGTCCACCAAAACAACCCCAAACCAGCCAAAACATGTTTTTATTGTGTCGTCTCTTTCAGCATTAGATTCAACAAGGTGTATGGTTGAGCTACTTGCCCTCTTGTGTTTCTAATCTCCTCTTTTATTAGAGGTGTGTGTGTGTGTTTTCAACATTAATGCACCTGCTCAAGTACAGAACTAGGCCATTACCACTGCATCACAAGCAGTTCTTACATCCACTGGCCCTCAGTACCCATCTTTCTGTGAATTACACACACACACACACACACACACACACACACACACACACACACACACACCCTCTCGCCACATGATATAGAGTCATTTTCTCCTGTTAGGCAGTAATTACCTCAGATAAGGGGCAATTAGGGATGGTATTTGGAAATGACCAACACTGGATGTGTTTAATTACGGACCCCTCCAGTGCAGTGTCTGATTCCTGTAATGGAGAGGACTCACCTTCATATAATAGCAGTTTGAGACCCACAGGGTGTAGAGATGCAGCCAAGACAGTCAGAGCAAGCCTGACAGAGTGGACAGATTGGCACAAAATCATGTGCTAGCACTTTCCGCTTCAAGTTTTCCATTCCCGGTCATGAACCAAGTGCTGATATGGGAATACACTGTGATGTGTGGGGCAAAGGACAAAGGTTAGTACACGGGGGAAGGAATCCGAGCTGGGTTGCAGGCTGGAAAGACGACCCCTGTTTGCATGCTGTCTCTCAACGACACCTGAAATAGGCAGGAAAATCCCACTAGGAATAAACATGGTAATCTAACAGCTCGGCTCAATCCCTCTCTATTAATAAATCATCACCCTCCCATCAGCACCCAGGCTAAATAAAATCATTAAGCTACAGTATCTCGCTACAGAATCTTGCCTTAGCGCCGCCGCAGTGTCTGCTATCGCGATTTCTATCCGGGTGCACTTGTCCCAGTTTAAGAACTCCATGTCCGCTCTTTAACACTTCCATCTCTTATTACACGCTGCTTTTCTGGATTACTCAGGGGCTTATTAAGAGGTTTCAGTGTAGACTATAGTTCTCATACCCATGTTGACAGTAAAACCAATAACATGACACTTAACATCTGATGAAGCCATCGGTAAGCACCAAGAACATGTGATGAATGCCCCTGACCTGTCACCTCTGTGACCCATGACCTTGTTTTCCATGTTTGAGGCTCCATTTTTAGATGCTTTTGGTGGATGTTCCCATGGAAGCCTACTGTAGAAGTATGTGGCCTTTGTAGGGTTTTGAAGCTTTGATGTTACAATGACATACATAAAGTATATTACATGGTGACGGGAAGATATGATGTTTATCTTTGAGTGGTGAATGTATAATTTAGCGAATAGTGACTATTTAACAATTATTCCATGAAATCGAGTCATACATGAACTGATAGCCGACAAGGCGCGTAGCGACAAGTCGGCTATAAGCCATGTACAACGAGATTGAGTGGAATAACTATTTTATTCTATCCACATTCACTGGATTTTGAGAAACAGAGCATTTTTATTTTTTGCAAATTTGATAAATAAAAACTTTATACAAAACGTCCGACAAAATCATTTCCGCTTAGAATAAAAATAAAAAAAGATACGTTCTTACTATCAAATACTTTCCTTCCATCTTTCGATTACGTTCATTATGTCTTATATTAAATATTGTTAGTTTTTTGTTTCTTTTTTATCAGACATCTAGTTTTTGGGTTTGTTTACCTGACATGTTTTGACGTACGACTGTCGTCTTCCTCAGAGTGTCACCGGATGTTATTGGTGACGCATCTTTTATCAGCTGATGTTTCCGAAGGCGTAGCCTTCCTGTCTGGATTGACAGGTCGGTCACGCCTTCTACGCATTCAAAGAGCAATGAGGAAACACAACATTAACACACCTGTCAAACCATACACAACACTCCGTCAGATCCTGGTTCATCCCAAAGACAGAATACATCCGGACAACAGATGCAACACCATATATGAGATTCCATGTCAATTATGCAATAAAACTTACATTGAGGAGACAGGAAGGAGTTTCAACACAAGAAAAAATGAACATAAGAAAGAGTGCGAAAAGGAGACAGCTATAAGACAAACCCGAACAATAAAAGAAAAGGCACAACAGGAAAATTATAAGTCAGCCATAACAGATCATTGCAAAAGGGAAAATCATATTATGGACTGGGGGAATGCCAGAGTCATCCGCACAGAAGATAATAAACATCAGCGCTGGATCAGGGAGGCCATAGAGATCCGTAAGCGAAGCCCGAGGACCATCAACCGAGATGAGGGAGCATACATGCTCTCCCATACCTGGAGTGCCATCTTGCAGGGGACGAACTGACAGTAGAAGGCGTGACCGACCTGTCAATCCAGACAGGAAGGCCACGCCTTCGGAAACATCAGCTGATAAAAGATGCGTCACCAATAACATCCGGTGACACTCTGAGGAAGACGACAGTCGTACGTCGAAACATGTCAGGTAAACAAACCCAAAAACTAGATGTCTGATAAAAAAGAAACAAAAAACTAACTATACTTTATATTCCATATTTTGTTGCTGCTTTTTTGGGGGGGAGGGTGGTGTTTGTTTTCGAGTAAAGTTTTTATTTTGTCCTCAGTTGGTTCAGAAACACGCTCCGCCATTTTGTTTTTCTCTACTGACGGTATATGAACTGATAGCCTAGTAGTAGAGTAGCCAATCAGAGTGTGCGATTGCTCATATCCAGTGAATGTGGATAGAATAACCACTATTATCAGCTTCCATATTTCAGATCTGCACATCAGGTTGCATTGGCTCTATCAGGCTATCTCATGCCAAACCTTGCCATATCACTTTAGAGTGCTGAGCAACATCCATAGCAATCTTCTGTAGCATCTCAGATATATGCATTTTGGTTTGGGAAGACAAACCGGTTCACATAGATTTCTTAAAATATTGCTTAAATTTGCTTTGGGTTCACAAAATGTACTGAATATATTACAGTTGATCTAAATGTAAAAGACTTTACAGCATGTTCATTATAAATTAATTAACTGCAAATCCACAAACATCAGCAACAAATTGCAGCAATAATATCTCTGCATGTGAAAATCTCTACAGTATTGGGAATTATTATACATACAGGACACTTTTTCGATGGAATAAAAACGTGTGTTCTGTTCCCTTCTAGCGGGTTTCGTTCATTTGGTTTGATAGCATGCAATATTGTTAGCATATCGCTTATCCTACATGTATTACGTCACTCTACCCAATGGAGAATGAGCATTGAATATGGTGACGATATTACATGGTTGTCAAGACAACATGACATCTCATATCAGAGATGTAAAACTTCTGTGCTTGTGAATGACTGTGACAACTTGTAAACAAGCATGGCCGCCAGGTTTGCTTTGTTAAAAATGGAAGATTTTGAGAGAATTTTGAAAGAGAAAGCTGCGTCGAACACCTGAAAGGAATGTATAATAATAATAATAATGAGAGAAGGGTGGCACGGTGGTGTAGTGGTTAGCGCTGTCGCCTCACAGCAAGAAGGTCCGGGTTCGAGCCCCGTGGCCGGCGAGGGCCTTTCTGTGTGGAGTTTGCATGTTCTCCCCGTGGGTTTCCTCCGGGTGCTCCGGTTTCCCCCACAGTCCAAAGACATGCAGGTTAGGTTAACTGGTGACTCTAAATTGACCGTAGGTGTGAATGTGAGTGTGAATGGTTGTCTGTGTCTATGTGTCAGCCCTGTGATGACTTGTCCAGGGTGTACCCCGCCTCTCGCCCGCAGTCAGCTGGGATAGGCTCCAGCTTGCCTGCGACCCTGTAGAACAGGATAAAGCGGCTAGAGATAATGAGATGAGATGAGATAATGAGAGAACAAAAGCAAAAAGAGCTGGACTGTCGAAACTTGAAGAAAAATGGATGGAAAAACCATTACACAGGCAATTTCCACAGAGAACACAGAAACCAGATGCAGATATTAGAAGGACACATGAATGGCTAAGAAGCTCAGGATTAAAATCAGAAACAGAGGGATTTATTGTAGCAGCACAGGATCAAAGCCTGCCAACGTATGTTTACCACCACCACATCGTAAATGATGGCGGAGATCCTACGTGCAGAGTATGTGGATCTTTTCAAGAGACAGTCGATCGTATTATTTCAGGATGTCCAGTGTTGGCTAAAACTGAGTACGTACATAACTAGGCATAATAATGTTGCTGCCTATATCCATCAAAATATCAACAAACACTACAATATTGAAACTAAAGAAAGCTGGTATGAACATCAACCAAAAACAGTGGAAGAAAACAACATGGTCACGATCCTCTGGGACATGCCAATCATGACTGACAGAGCCTTAAGCAACAATACGCCTGATATCACCAAACCATATCAAGACCATGTCAAAGACCATAGCACCAAACAATGTTCCCTGATTGATATCATCATTCCATCAGACAAAAATGTGTCAACGAAAGAATTTGAAAAGTTAGCAAAATACAAAGATCTGGAAATCAAAGTGTCTAGAATGTGGTGCATCTATCCATCCATTATCTGTAGCCATTTATCCTGTTCTACAGGGTCGTAGGCAAGCTGGAGCCTATCCCAGTTGACTATGGGCGAGAGGCGGGATACACCCTGGACAAGTCACCAGATCATCACAGGGCTGCGACATAGAGACAAACGACCATTCATGCTCACATTCACACCTACGGTCAATTTAGAGCCACCAATTAGCCTAACCTGCATGTCTTTGGACTGTGGGGGAAACCGGCGCACCTGGAGGAAACCCACGCAGACACGGGGAGAACATGCAAACTCCACACAGAAAGGCCCTCGTCGGCCACGGGGCTCGAACCCAGAATCTTTTTGCTATGAGGCGACAGTGCTAACCACTACACCACCGTGAGAATGTGGGGCATGAAGACTAAAATGACCCCAGTCGTAATTGGAGCGCTTGGGGTGATAAAAAAGGGAATAAGTGAGTACCTTGGGAGAATACCAGGAGTTAGTGAGATCAAACAAATTCAGAAAATAATGCTGTTGGGAACTGTACATATCCTATGGAAAGTGCTTCCTATTACATGACTGACAGTTATATTCCCCAGGTGTATGGTATATACCTGGATATAACTTGTATAGAAATGAAATTGATGAACCCTATAATAATAATAATAATAATATTGGCTGGCTTTTTTCATGCTATATCAAATATATTCCATTCAGCTACTTGTCTTCAACTCATTCAATATCATGCTAGCTGAATGGAATATATCTGATATACCACTCAGTGCCAGCCAGTATTTACCTCCGCCAAGGAGGTTATGTTTTCGGTAGCATTGGTTTGTTTGTTTGTTTGTTTGCTGGTTTGTCTGTTAGCAGCATTACGGAAAAAGTAATGAACGGATTGCTCTGAAATTTTTTCCAGAGGTGTCACTGGGCACAAGTAACAATCCATTAAATTTTGGCGGTGATCCGGATCACCTTCTGGATCCCGGATTTTTTTTTTAAAGGATTCTTGGCAGAGGTCTGCGCTCTCCGAGTGCTTTTCTAGTGTTTAATTGTTTTTCTCGTTTTCAAATAATTGTGAAATATCTGATTATTGAAACTATTGTGAAACATTTTTATATATTTCAACCTTAAAATTGTCTTGTTTAATTATTTCAAAAAAGAATCAAAAATTAAACAAGACTCTTTCAAGATTAGAAAAAAAAATTAATGAGCATATATCTGTGTTTATCATTATCTTTATGCTCAAGATACTGTATGTTGCTGGTTTTATCTCATCTCATTATCTCTAGCCGCTTTATCTTGTTCTACAGGGTCCCAGGCAAGCTGGAGCCTATCCCAGTACACCCTGGACAAGTCGCCAGGGGCCTCATGTACAAAGCTTGCGTACGCACAAAAAAGCTACGTACGTCACTTTCTGCGCAAACATTCGTATGTACAAAGATTGACTTGGTGTGGAAAAGTGCGGTACTCTACGCAAACCTCATGGCTGGCGTACGCACATTTCTGGTGCATCTTGGTACTTGGCGACACTTAGAGGCAGAGCAACGCAACTACATTTAGGCCTACTCGGTCAAGAGTCATGACATGGCGATAAGAGGCATCCAAAAATGCATCGGAACATCAGGATGCGTGAATTGAAATGTATGTCAGTCATACGACATTGTCGAGACACATAATGCGAGACTGTTGGGTAAATGCCAACAGATCCATCAACCATCCCTTCCATATTGGAATTACGGGAAATGAGAAACCCCAGCAATATCATTTCGATATTATTCCCATTGACTATTGGTTAATTAAATTAAAGAATGCACATGCAGGACCATGCATTGCAGCTAGCTTAATAGATCTTCCTTGCGCATTTGCCGCGAGGTGTCAGACTGAAATATTATTAGTTGATGTTGCGTGGGGTAGCCTTATCACATAATTACCAAGATCAATATATGAAACGATTTCCAAGTGCGTACAAATCAGACACAACCGCGGTGTGTGGTGTGTTACACAATGTGGCGCAGCGGCACGGCGTACCAATAATGGAGCGAGACCTGCCGGAGGACCCAGACCCTGGGCCTCACAACGAGGTGCCACAGCGACATGGCATACAAACCCGGCAGCGCTTAATAGCCACAATGTGAAAAGGTAAGGACAGACGGGACACGGGACACCATTCATTTTTTAAGATATTCTTTTAATGTGTTATTCAGTTCCTTCAATTCCTCGCGGATTCCCTCGAGGTTGTTGTTAATCGCCTCTATCCCCTTTAAAATTTCCCCCTGCGACTCAAGGACCGCGCGCGTCAGCACCCGGCCTGTGGACCTGGCGACAGGGGCAGGCGGTGGAGAAGGGGGGCAGGTGACAGTGACGCTGGATCCACTCGGCTGGGGGTCCTCTTCCTGCTCGGGTGGGATGGACTGGGGGCCTCCTGTTGTTCCCTGGCACCCTGCTAGAATACATTTGTCATTAAAATCCTATTGTGGAAAATATGTGCACATGTTTTATTTCTGGTTACATGTGGCTAGGAATATTGGGCCTACTAAGAGAGGAAGACATTTCCTCAAATACAGGGTGTCCCCGAAAAAATGTACACATTAGAGCACTAAAGGTGTTTTTTTTGTTTTCAAAACCCATGTAACTCAAATAGACACTCATTGTGGCGCAGGCACTGCGGACGATGCGAATCATACCGTTATCTTGGTATAGGCTACATTCACATTCAGTGGCATACAATCAGTGACCGTTGCATGTCTCATAGCATACACTTTGAACATCACTTTAATTGGAGGTGACAGAACAATTAAGTGATGTATGTGAATTCTATTACACTGTGCTAAAGGCAGGGATTAACGCGAATAAATGTTAATGTTAAATGTTAATAATAAATGTTAAATGTTAATTTGATTAACGCGAGATTTCTAACATTTAATTAACATTAACGCGTTAGTAAAAGTTGCCATGTCTTTTACCTAACGCGGGCCTTACTGCAGGTCTATTTATACTAATTAACATATTCAGTGTGGAATAATTGAGGGAGGAGACGGGGCGGGGAACGGGGCTCGTGCATGTGCGCCGAATTCCACGTTGATTGGGATGTACAACAGGGGAGTGCGTGGAAACCTTCGTACGCACTGATTGATACATCTGGATTTTTTTGGTCGTACGCAAATTTCCCGATTTTGAAGTGCACACATATTTAGTGGGAAATCCACGCAGGTCTTTGTACATGAGGCCCCAGGTCATCACAGGGCTGACACATAGACACAAACAACCATTCACACTCACATTCACACCTACGGTCAATTTAAAGTCGCCAGTTAACCTAACCTGCATGTCTTTGGACTGTGGGGGAAACCGGAGCACCCGGAGGAAACCCACGCGGACACGGGGAGAACATGCAAACTCCGCACAGAAAGGCCCTCGCCAGCCACGGGGCTCAAACCCGGACCTTCTTGCTGTGAGGCGACAGCGCTAACCACTACACCACCGTGCCGCCCTGCTGGTTTTATATATATATATTTTTTTTGTATGTTTGGTATGACTCCAACACTCCTAGTTCAGAAAGTTCAAGAATCTTCCTGTCACACTCTTTCCTACCTTCAGCCTTTGTCCTTTAGCTTACCGTTGTCTCCTTTGTACAAAGCAACTCTTAATCTCCATCGCCATTTCCTAGATCCCTCCCATTCTGCACTGCCTTGCTCATTACCATTCATTAATACCTGTCATAATTTAGACAGTCCTGTTGCACTTTTCCTTCTGACAAGCTGTAATTCCTGCTGTCTCTCGCTCTCTCGCCCTCTCCCTGCAAACATACACAGTCAGAGGCAGGGGCATGCGCTCCTGATAGCGTCTTCATGCACATGAATTACAGTCATTGCTCCACATGTGACGTGTAATTATTCTTCAGGCGCATTGGCACATGTGGCAGATGCTGTGGCATGATGCCAGAGTTTGATGTGGAACAGGAGCGTGAGACACACCATGCATACTGGCCTTTCCTGCACATGATGAACTGTTGACACTTTGGCTTATTTCCTGACCGCCGGTCGACACAGTGGACATGACATCAAAACCACATGCATGGTCTCTTGACAGTCTCGTTTAACTTTTATTGTGCTGGTTTATACGCGAGGGTTAAAGGCTTTCACAATGTCAGGCACTGGATGGCAATTATATGAGTGTAAAATGAGGAGGCTACAAAGATCAGGGACAGGACTATTTATAGCAGATAGTACAGTCCCACACCCTGAGGGCTGACAGAAGGAGGACTTACACCCTCCAGACACACACACACACACACACATAGTCATTGCGTTGTCACCTCTGACTCACTGTCATAACCAGAAATTAATTTTAGGGAGAGATGAGGAAATATGTGAAATAAAATCACTGTATGATCTGTAAAATTACGTTCATAAGTGCAATACACTCAGGATTTTGGTTGGATGCCAATCAGAATAATTTTTTCGTTTGCTTAGAATTTGTCTTAAAGTATTATTACAGAATAAACAAGTGTTGCCAGGCAAAACAAACCTTGCCAGGTAGCACTTATGATGAATATGAAGGAAGATATTGTGAAAAAAATCAGTACCCTATGAGTACATGTGGCTACTGCTTATAAATAAAATTGTTTTCTGATCCCATGTCCATACAGTAAATATAGCATATATATTTACTCTATGAGGCAGTAGCCACAAAAATGAAGCGTAATCCAACAATGAACAATTTAAAAATCACAGAAGTAAAATATACCAAGTGTCTGCACTTTATATTATTCTACTCTTACCTCTTGCAGTTTTCGAAACTGAAACCTCCGAACCGAGGCTGACATACACATGCTGTCACCATGACTAAAATTATTATTTCCCAGAAATGGCCCGGTGCTAGAGCTCAGTGGAACGCACTTTCCCTCTGTAATAAGTATAAACATGTCTGATTTCTTTAGTCTAGTCCATTTATTTCTAATTTCTAATTTATATTTATAATAATAAATCAACAGAGCAGGGAAGTTTTTATCTATTGGGTTAAAAGTGGGCGTGGTCAAAACCCCTTCCTTTGCGTATGTAAACGAACCAAGAAACCATCCAATGACAGCACATTGTATTCAAATGAGGCAGGTAGTGATCCAATCAGTGTGTTTGTGGGAGGAGTCTTTCCCAGGCAGTGTTCCTGCAGTCTGAGCTCAGAGATTTATTTATTTATTTATTTATTTATTTAACCTTTTTGGTCACCGTGACCTTGACTTTGACCGGATGACCCTCAAAATGTTGGAGGTTCTATTTGAGACCAATGCCCATCTATCCCGAAAGTTTCATGAAGATTGATCCAGCCGTTTTACCATAATATCGTTTACAAACAAACAAACAAACCCGACTGAAAACAATACCTCGCCCCCAGGTGGACTCTGTCCCGGGCAAGGTAATTAGCCAAGTATACTCGTTTAGCCAGTGATGCTTAAAATGTTGTTTTCACTCAAGAACAAACTCTATCCAGATAGACGCACCCAAAACCATGTTGTCAGCCTCCATCTGAAAGTCCTGAAAGACTTAGGATAAAGTTTTGGTCTGCATCTCCTCTCACTGAAGGTTCTGGTTGTTCAGAATACACCGCTGATATACAAACATCATAATCTGTTTCATTTGTTGCATTCTTTTGTGGAACTAAATGTTTTTGTACATACAGTCGAGTCCAAAAGTCAGAAACCACATATTTAATATTCCAGATTCTGCAATCTTTGTAGGCTCCTATCTATCTATACAACCAGGGGTTAAATTGGGCCGGGGCTGTCCGGGGCTGAGCCCCGGCACATAAGCTCGGAGCGGATGGCATATGATCACGCACACATCAAAAGCAACAAACCCTTTTCACGATTTTCAGTTCTGAATAATTAAATATCGTTTTATTAATCAATAAACCCATGACTTTTATGAGATAGATCATAGTTTTCCTGATAACAAGACGACCTGTCAAAGCTATTTAGAACAGAACTTGCGATCAGAGATTCTGGTTTCTGGAACACTGTGTGGGTTGCCAATTCCGCTTTTTATAAGTGACTTTGGGGTTTCTTTTTTTGTGAGCTCGCTTTAAAAAAAAATCAGAAGTCATGGTTTGCGGGTTTTTGGGCTTGTGTTTCAGCATTGTGACTTGTTTATAATTTTCTCCGTACACCGTCTCCCCTTTTACCTGCATACGATCCTAATCCATCAGAGGTGCTTGAACGAACTGTCTGTGCATTTGGCAAGTTCAATTTCCATAGTCCCCAGTTATCGACAGAAATTAGCCAGGGGGAAGGGGGAGATGTCAGTTAAAGTTAGCTACTGAGATTGACCAAAAGTTGAGCCTAACGTTGCCTCAAGTTAGCTACCTTTGGCAAACATAAACAAAACACTCGTCTTGTGCTCTAGTCATTATCATATTTTTTATTATTAAAAACAAAATATCAAATAATACTGAAGAGGGGAAAAATAATACTGATCTAAATATGTTGTGTATTTATTTTTAGACAGTATGTGTTTAGCAAAACACATACTGTCTAAAAATAAAAACACAACATATTTAGATCAGTATTATTTTTTCCCCTCTTCAGTATTATTTGATATTTTGTTTTTAATAATAAAAAATATGATAATGATTATGTTCACTGTATTGTTAATATTATTAGTGTTTTATTATTTATTGTTAATATTATTAGTGTATTATTAGTGTAATTATTATTGTTATTATTATGTATTCAATTATTTATTTGGCATGTGGTGCTTTTTGTATTGTCTAGAACATACATACGATGAGCATATTATAGCAGCAAAATAGAAGCACAATCATTTGAATGCAGCAAAACTTTTGCTGCATTCAAATGATTGTGCTTCTATTTTGCTGCTATAATATGCTCATCTTATGTATGTTTTGGACAATACAAAAAGCACCACATGCCAAATAAATAATTGAATACATAATAATAACAATAATAATAAATGCTTCCAATGTTATAGTGTTGTTTGTATTTGGTTGCATTCACTGCATGAATATATTTGATTGACAATTTGACTGACAGTGTTTTGGCATATTTAACATTTATCCTCCAAAATAAATCAACTGTTTTGGTTTAAGATTGTGCAAGCCTTCAAATTTTCTCACTGAACATTTCTCCTTCACATTTTTCACCTGTAGGCATGTGACAAGATTTAACATGATATTGCTCAACCTACCTCTGTAAAGTCAGCTAACAACTTATTAAAATGCACCAGAATTCAGCAAATAACATGTATGATAATAAAAAACCTCTGGGGGAGGACCCCCAGACCCCCCACTAATCATTTCCTTCAAACCAATGTACAACAACCTGTACAATCTGTTACATTGGCCAACCAATCTACATTCAAACTGCCATAATGTGTAGGGGGGCACTACAAGACACACATAGGCCTACAACACACAGATAAGGTGTATATCTCTGTGCAATATGATATGGTTATCAAATTAGAGGGTTATTTTCCAAAAAGTATATTGGGGCAGGGCGGCGGGGGCAGGGGCGGGTACGAGGCAGAGCCCCCCCACATAACCAATCCCAATTTAACCCCTGTATACAACTAAAGGAAGGCTGTCTGTCTCTCTGTCTGTTCACCTGTGCAAATCGATATGGCTGGATGCACATACTCCATACTTTGCACATGGACTGGTGACATCCCAGAAGGGCCCAAGACAACATTTTCGATTTTCTAAAACATGGGATTAGTGCTAATCCATCACGCTATTCATTTCCCATAGGCTACATGCTCGTGCTAATACACTGTGCTAATCCAAGACACTATCATTTCCCATAGGCTACATGCTCATGCTAACACATTGTGTGCAGCCTCAGCGGAGAATCCCCTCCCCGACTCACCTGAGAGTATGGGACCCTGCAATCAGCGCTCTTCACCGGAGACTTCTGCCAGGAGTGGCCTTTTTTATTTTTATTTTTTAATATAATAGACTGAAAGCAGTTTATTAGGTTACCTCCTTAATTGTTTATAAGTGTGCTAATATGGTAGCAGAAAGTTGGTGATAGATCCATCATATAAACTCGCCTTGCTGTACATAAAGCTTCAGTTACTATCAGGTAAACTGTCTCTGTGAATCTATTATTTATACTCTGATGTGCAAACGTAACAGTAATGGCTAATGTTACATTTGACCCCGACTCCTCAGGGAGATTGTCCAATTCCAAGCAGCTGTATGGCCAAACGCTAGGACCAGCACAGCCCCTGTAAAGAGCACCATTCAGAGGAAATCAGGTTCATGGGCAATAACTACAAGTTTACTATAAATGTAAGCCAATGTGTGATATTGACCATGTTAACTGCTTTGGACAAAATATCAGACTTTCCTCAAGCTTAAGCTCTTCTATTGAAGCATATGTTCAGATGACACTTGGATGGATTTGATTTAAAATGGATCATAAGGTTTTGCACAAACTTGGAGAGTCCATGCCAGCTCGAGTGCACACTGTCATTAAAGGAGAAATGAAGGCAATTTTTTTTAATTATCAAAATTCTATTTATCTCATTTTATTAAATATAGGAATGCATTTTTGATCGCTATTTTGTCACTGCTATAGCAAGTTATGAGTGTTTGAAATATGTGACCCCTCACCAAATCCAGGGACGCATGTCGGCCGAAACGAATCCGAGATAATCGCAAAAGAAGCATTTTTTTTTTTGAAATTTGTGATTTTTGTTTTTTTTCCATCATGTGCAAGTTGAGATCTTGAAGAATGCAATCAGTATTTCAGATAATAGATTGTTTTGTTGGAAAAGCATACATTTTTTGTTGCAAATTGTCTCGTTTTTGTCAGGACTGTAGCCTGCTGGGGGGTGTGGGTAAATTACCATATGGGCCATTCACATGATGATTTAAGTCTTTTGTGTTTTTTTTTCGCGAATCAGCTGTATGATCTGAGTTGAGCGCATGGCTACTTAGCTGCATACAGGCGTGTAATTTCACTATGGAATGAGTTACTAAACAGAGCGCAGAGGAGCTGAAACACCGCGAAGCAAACAGACACATGGTATTTACATCGGAGATAACCATTTCTAGCAAAAAAAACCGCAACCTCGTTTTCCAGATTGAATGGAATACTTGAATGATCGGATGATACATGGACCGTACATTCCATCGGAGGCATTGGTGTGTGCAAGGCGCCGTTTCTCTTTCTGATGGGGTAAGTTTATTAATCTAAGGCTGTGTGGTTATTTTTGCATGTAACGGAGAGTGTTGTGGTTTGGTTAAGCCTAGGTCACAACCGGACGTACGATTTTTTGGCCGTGTGATTTTTGGCGTTTCCCAAATCGCTGCGTTTTTTTTTTTTTGTTCATGGAGAAAGACGCGTGTTGGCCGTAAGTTTGTCTTGCAACCTGAAAAAAACGTAAGCGCCCGTAGAGTTTGTTTGACATGACAAAGAACTTCTGCGGCCGGTCTGCGGCTCGAAAATCAGCACATCACATGCGCGCTCTCGTGCGTTTCATGCGCGCTCTTGGGTGTTTCTTGCGTTTTTTGCATGTAGACCAGCCGTAGGAGCACGTACTGTACGGCCGGTTGTGACCGAGGCTTTACATGAAACTAGTGTTGTGTTAGTTGTGTCATCATCGTGCTATCTTTCTTTCTTACGGTGTGAGTAATTTTTCAACCACAAAACGTTAAAGTATACTTTAGGACTTATTTTTATACTTCATAATTGTGTTGGGCATACTTTGCATGGAAGGAAAATTGACGTGGTGATCTTTGTTTACATGAAAGTAGCATCGTGCTAGCTAGTAGGTGGTAGGGCTTTCCTTAATGTCATGCAAATGAGCACCATTATGTGCCCGCCCTACACCCAGAGTAACTGAGATGGAAAACTTTGAGGGCGATTTTCTCTCTCTCTCATTATCTCTAGCCACTTTATCCTGTTCTACAGGGTCGCAGGCAAGCTGGAGCCTATCCCAGCTGACTACGGGCGAAAGGCGGGGTACACCCTGGACAAGTCGCCAGGTCATCACAGGGCTGACACATAGACACAGACAACCATTCACACTCACATTCACACCTACGGTCAATTTAGAGTCACCAGTTAACCTAACCTGCATGTCTTTGGACTGTGGGGGAAACCGGCGCACCCGGAGGAAACCCACGCGGACACAGGGAGAACATGCAAACTCCACACAGAAAGGCCCTCGCCGGCCCCAGGGCTCGAACCCAGGACCTTCTTGCTGTGAGGCGACAGCGCTAACCACTACACCACCGTGCCGCCCCGGTGATTTTCTCCCTTTTCTGTTTTAAGAAGTATACACTTTCAAAAGGCCACACATTCTTCAAATATTGTCAGATCTCCACATGGAAGGCATCATTGGAAAGCTTAGAAACTGTACTTTCTGAATCTGTCAATAACTCAAAATGCCCCCGGGCAGACATGTGTCCCTGGATTCTGTGATCTGCCACATATGCTCTGTAATATATCAGTCCATATGTCAAAGCAATGGCTGTAAACAAGATTCGCTGAGACCTGTACGAGACATTGTAGGATGGAAGTAAAACGTACAGCGGAAATCATAGTGACCAATATCTGCCAACGTTGTCAAGACACGTGCGCCCTCTTTCAAATGCTGATGTAATCAAGCCGGAGGTTTTGCTTGTTTTGATAGCAATCAGGAAAGTTTGATAAAAGTTTGAAAAAGGTAGGCAGTAATCATCATTTAAACTCGTTTTTGTGCAATATTTCATTTGGAAAACAGTTTTCAAAATGGCGGTACTGACACCTGGCTGACACTTCATGTTTCAAAGTCTCGTACAAGTCTCGTCAAGATCACATGGATAAGCGATGCCTGCCGTGGACCAAACGAGCTAAATTCAACATGGCTAAAAACCGAATAGGCTGATAAGTACAATATTTCATTGCAATTAGTTGCCAATACAAGTCACGATATAAGGTTACTAAAACCTTAAAAGTAATTGAATAACATGTTAATTAAGAAATAAAGCAAGGTTTAAAATGACTTCAGTTCTCCTTTAAAGCAAAAAAGGGGACAAGCCGAAAACTAAGAAACTCTGAATTTCATGGAAATGTTTAAAAAATGTTTTACTTTTCACTCAAGTTGTTATCAATAATCCATCTTGTAATGAAAATTGTATTAAATTAGAAAAGAATGTGAAATAGAAGCATTTTCACGAGTGATATTAGACTTTTGGACCCCATTATGTATCACTACTGCTATCATTACTGTAGCTAGCTTCTAGTGGCTTAGTAGTATCCATAGGTGGACAAAGTACCCAACTTCATTACTTAAAGGATATGGGACATGGATTTTTTTCTGGGCATAATTATGTATAAAGGACATAAGAAATGCCATCTAAATCACTGCAGGGCGTCAAAAATGTGAAAGTCATCACATTATTCAAGTTTTTTTATACATCAGCGTAAAACAAGGATTCGTTAATGAGCTAGGTGGTCACGTGACCTGTGACGTAACAAAAACTTTCCAAGGAGCCAGCGCTTGGGAATCTAATGTAAACAGGTTACCGAAATGGACACCATCGACAGTGACATTCCCGATGTTTCACAGAGATGTGAAGTTAGACCCTATCAATTCGAACCGATAGCTGGAAATTCACATGAACATGGATCTTGTCTTTACTCTGACGGGTCAGATGATTCTGAGAGTGAGAGTTCATTCAATCCCCATGAAACTGAAAGCGGTCGGCTCGATAACACTTCCTGGTAAGTTAAAAACAATTCTGCTCAAAGGCTAATGAGCTGTTGAAAGAAGTATTATTTTTGTATCATACATTGAAAGTTCATCATAGATCTAGCTAAAGTCCGTTGCAAGCTAGTTTTTTTTTTGCTGATATTTTTCGAGATTGATTGAGATACAATGCTTCCAGAGTCCGAGATGAAAACATTCAAAATGGCGAAACGAGTCAGAATTATGATAATCAATAATTGATACACCCAAAATTATATAATACTAATCCTTACCTCGGCTTTCAGACGCTTAGCGCAGAGGTCTTCAACAGGGGGGTCGTGAAATCGCACCGGATCACTCATATCAACAAAAATATTCCTGCCCTGTCCCCTGGCCTCCGTGCAGGGATGCAAACAGCGCGCCTTTCGGCGGATGCCGCCTTTTTCATGGCTGAATCGCGCAGATCTGATTTTTTTTTAAAAAAATAGCTATATTAATTCATGAAACATGAAGTATAAGGATGAGAAAAAAAAACAGTTTAAATCAGGAAGCTGCGCACATTTGTGCAGCCTGGCACAAATGTGCGCAGCTTCCCGATTTAAACTGTTTTTTTTTTCTCATCCTTATACTTCCTGTTTCATGTTTCATGAATTAATATCGCTCAGTACCTGAGTATTAATGTTGAAAGAATCCTCAGTGAAATGGTCCGAACACAGTTTGTGGGAAACAGTAGGTGCAAAGTTTTTTCAACAGGTGTTCTGTAAAGTTATCCTACCTCTTGGATTTGTCCTACCAAGCCTACTGCTCATGCGCGAAGCCTACTGCGCATGCGCAGGTGAGCCCACACTTTCCTCAGCTTTGGGTCCTTGTGGAATGCAAAAAAACTTACTCCAGGGCATTTCCCATTGGAATTATTGCAACCATAAGCAGCACAATACACCATGATGTCCAATGTATGATGTCCAATGTACTTTAAAGACTATAAAAACAATTTTCTTGTCATCCACTTCTCCATTCATCTACCCGCTTGTGCTGTGCCCGAAAGTTTTTGTGACGTATGATCATGTGACAGCGGCTCTTCTGGTTGCAAAAAATGCATATCGGAAGTCGAGCAGAAATGCCATATAATCATCACGAATATAACGATTTTGCTGAATTTAATAGATGATTTTGTATTTGTTGATGCAATTAATTCATATTTTTAATGGAAAGAAACTGATATAGCGTGCATTTATGTTTCATATCCCATATCCTTTAAGTCAAAGTACAGATCCCACTGGTCAAATGTGACTCTGATACAAGTGAAAGTTGTACAGTCAAATTTTTACTTAAGTTAAAGTACTGAAGTACGGTACTTGCTATTAAAACTACTTAAGTATTAAAAGTACATTTTCTGTTGTTGTATTATTGCCACAACATTTACAATACCTAATGCCTCTGAAGCAACCTACTGGATTTATTGACTAGCTTGTAGAACCTGTAGAATAAACACCTTTAAACACAGATTTCTACATTCTGTTTATTTGACAAGATTATGCTAAAACATAGTTCTGAAAGGACTTCAGATAAGTTAACGTTATTCATATTAGTGTAACTCCATTTTTACATGCTAACTAACAGTGTCCAAGTTAACTAGCGATGTGTTAGTGTTAGCCGTGGACAAGGCGATGGCAACTTGGCGGGCAAATCCACAGAAAGTCATTTGAGTAACCAGACTACATAGCTATTGCAACATTATCGCTAGCTCTAAAAGCACAGACAACTTCATTGCAAGCTTTCTCTTGGAATAAAATATTTACATACCTCAATATGCTTCCACAGGTCGGACGGTGAGTTTTTGTAGGCTGTGATGTGGTTCGTTTTCGGTAAACAAAGCAAACAATTAAAACAAAATGAATCTTTAATCCTTTCAGAAAACTGAAACATGGGTTCATGGGCCATGGGTGTGTGTGCATTCCCCAGAAGAACCGACTCCTTTCATTCTGCCATCAACTGATCGTGTTCAAATAACACTGCGGAGAAATCACTAAACTTGATTTTATACAGTCTATGGACGTGACGTGACCCTAGTGATTACTGATCGGCTGTCTCAGCGTCAGCTGCGAAAAAACCAATCACGTTTTAGAAAAGAAAAGAAAAAACATCCACTTTCAAAGCTGCTTCATAGTAACGAGGACCTTGATAGAAATGTAGTGGAGTGAAAAGTACAATATTTGCCTTTCAAATTGCAGTGAAGTTAAAGTCATAAGTTTAAAAAAATAATAATACTCAAGTACTCAAGTAAATGTACTTCATTACTGTCCACCTCTACTAGTATCTGATAGTAGGCTATAAAATGTGATTAAAAAAAAAAATGGAATCATTTGACATCTGAGGTCGTTACATATACAGGAATATTAAAGATACATTTGTAGAACGTTAACGAACATCAGTAGAGTACTTTTACTGTGCAATAGTAGTGTAATGTTATTCCATACACATCTAATCAGCTGCACTGTATGCAAGCATTTGGAAATTTCCTAAAAATTTTCACCTCTGTTCTGTTGGACCATCAGATTCACATCATAAGTCCTTACTCTTCACTCTATGTATTCTCCTTATAGTCTGTGAATGCTAAATCCGTACTTCACTTTTGCATGCATGGCTTGGGGAGGGGAGTGTCCTTTTTTCATGTCATGGTTACCTGGCATTTATCGCTATGGTTGCATGGTCTCCACGGAAACAAAGCATACCAGATTTAGTGTTCTGGAATCCATCTCCAAAGAACTACACACATATATGAAGACAAAGAAAAATGGCCCACCCTTGTCTCTGCTTTTTTTCCCCCCCCTTCTAATTAGGGCATGAGCAAAACCTACACTGAGTAAAATGTGAAATTGCAGAGACTTGTAGCAAAAAAAAAAAAAAGTGTATGATTGTTGAACAACCAAGTGGAAATGCTTAGTGTAAAGGTTTTCTCGTGCTTTTGCTAAACTGGGTCATCATTAGTGCATGGCGTGATAATAGCTGCAGGAAAATACAGTAGGCTTAGCCAATGTCGCTAACTACAATGATAATTAAATCAATTCAAATTAAATTTCATGCTCGTGCAAATCAATAAGAGACACACGTCTGCTCTCATTAAATAACCTGTAATTCACTTTGAGGTTCCTCATATTTTTGAAATGTTTAAGTACAAGATATTGTACACTATGTAATGTTCTTTATATTATATGGATGCATCTACCAAAAAAAAAGCAAGTTTTTAATTTTGAACCGGTTCACCATTTTGACAACACGCATCTAGTCAGCGGGAAAACACTGGGAGCGACATTACCTGAGTGAAATATCGGGAATTATTATACATATGTGCCACGTTTTCCATGGATTAAAAACATGTATTCTATTCCCTTCTAGCGGGTTTATTGATGGCATGCAATATTATCATATCACTTATCCTCCATGTATTATACCACTCAACCCAATGGAGAATGAGCATGCAATATTGTTATAATATTGCATGTTATCAAGACAGCATGACTTCACATGTGAAGATCCAATGACAAAACTTTTCTGCTGTGCATGCACACAATCATTTCTTTGTTGGCTGGGAGAGAGAGAAGATGGGGTTAATTCAGTGCTCAGTTTAAGCACTAAATAAATAAACTGAAACTAAAGATGCACTGAACACCCGAAAGGCTACCAAAACTTCATTATATATTCTTCAAGCATATTTACAAGAGAAAAACATACCAATGGACATTAAAAAACTGGAAAAGAGACATGTTGGAGATGTAAAACTTCCGCACTAGTGAGTAACTGACAGTTTGTTCAGAATCATTACCGCAAGGTTTGCTTCATTAAAAGCTGAAGATTTAAAGAGAAAGATGTGCTGAACACCCAGAAGTCTACCAAAACTTCCCTGGATATTCTTCATGCATTTCATCTTCCGCATTAGATAGATGGAAAAACAGGAAAAGACACATGTTGGAGACATAAAACTTCCGCACTCGCTAGTGACTGTAACAGTTTGTAAACAAAAATGGTGGTGAGGTTTGCTTCATTAAAAGTGGAAGATTTAAAGAGAAAGATGCACTGAACACCCAAAAGGCTACAAAAACTTCACTGGATATTCTTCACACATATTTACAAGAGAAAAACATACCAATGGACATCAAAAAACTGGAAAAGAGAGCAATAGCAGAAATATTGTCAAAGTTCTACTTGGAGGTGAGGAAAAGTGACGGAGACTTTTATAAGAGGATTTCACTTGTGGACTTCACTCAGCAAAGCCCTTTTGTTTTGAGCAACTGCAATGTAACAATTAACTATGACCAAAAGTAACTTTGAACTTGAACTGTCAACCTGGATATACAGTGGTGCTTGAAAGTCTGTGAACCCTTTAGAATTTTCTATATTTCTGCATAAATATGACCTAAAACATCATCAGCTTTTCACACAAGTCCTAAAAGTAGATAAAGAGAACCCAGTTAAACAAATGAGACAAAAATATTATTCTTGGTCATTTATTTATTGCGGAAAATCATCCAGTATTACATATTTGTGAGTGGCAAAAGTATGTGAACCTCTAGGATTAGCAGTTAATTTGAAGGTGAAATTAGAGTCAGGTGTTTTCAATCAATGGGATGACAATCAGGTGTGAGTGGGCACCCTGTTTTATTTAAAGAACAGGGATCTATCAAAGTCTGATCTGCACAACACATGTTTGTGGAAATGTATCATGGCACAAACAAAGGAGATTTCTGAGGACCTCAGAAAAAGTGTTGTTGATGCTCATCAGGCTGGAAAAGGTTACAAAACCATCTCTAAAGAGTTTGGACTCCAACAATCCACAGCCAGACAGATTGCATACAAATGGAGGAAATTCAAGACCATTGTTACCCTCCCCAGGAGTGGTCGACTAACAAAGATCAGTCCAAGAGCAAGGCGTGTAATAGTCGGCAAGGCCACAAAGGACCCCAGGGTAACTGCTAAGCAAGTGAAGGCCTGTCTCACATTGGCTAATGTTAATGTTCATGAGTCCACCATCAGGAGAACACTGAACAACAATGGTGAGCATGGCAGGGTTGCAAGGAGAAAGCCACTGCTCTCCAAAAAGAACATTGCTGCTCGTCTGCAGTTTGCTAAAGATCACGTGGACAAGCCAGAAGGCTATTGGAAAAATGTTCTGTGGACAGATGAGACCAAAATAGAACTTTTTGGTTTAAATGAGAAGCATTACGTTTGGAGAAAGGAAAACACTGCATTCCAGCGTAAGAACCTTATCCCATCTGTGAAACATGGTGGTGGTAGTATCATGGTTTGGGCCTGTTTTGCTGCATCTGGGCCAGGATGGCTTGCCATCATTGATGGAACAATGAATTCTGAATTATACCAGCAAATTCTAAAGGAAAATGTCAGGACATCTGTCCATGAACTGAATCTCAAGAGAAGGTGGGTCATGCAGCAAGACAATGACCCTAAGCACACAAGTTGTTCTACCAAAGAATGGTTAAAGAAGAATAAAGTTAATGTTTTGGAATGGCCAAGTCAAAGTCCTGACCTTAATCCAATCGAAATGTTGTGGAAGGACCTGAAGAGAGCAGTTCATGTGAGGAAACCCACCAACATCCCAGAGTTGAAGCTGTTCTGTACGGAGGAACGGGCTAAAATTCCTCCAAGCCGGTGTGCAGGACTGATCAACAGTTACCGGAAACATTTAGTTGCAGTTATTGCTGCACAAGAGGGTCACACCAGATACTGAAAGCAAAGGCTCACATGCTTTTGCCACTCACAGATATGCAACATTGGATCATTTTCCTCAATAAATAAATGACCAAGTATAATATTTTTGTCGCATTTGTTTAACTGGGTTCTCTTTATCTACTTTTAGGATTTGTGTGAAAATCTGATGATGTTTAAGGTCTTATTTATGCAGAAATATAGAAAATTCTAAAGGGTTCACAGACTTTCAAACATCACTGTATATCCACTGAATACAACTTTAATACATTTGTACAACCTCCCTTTGCCAGTAAAACAGCACTGAGTCTCCTATAACATTTTATAAGGTTGGAGATACAGAGCAGGACATCTGAGACCATTCCTCTTTACACAATCTCTCCAGATCATCCAGGGTTCGAGGCCCTCTCTTGTGCTCTCTCCTCTTCAGCTCAGCCCACAGGTTTTCAATGGGATTCAGGTCAGGATACTGAGATGGTCAGGGCAGAAGCTTGAGTCTGTGCTCAGTGAACCATTTTTGTGTTGATTTGGATATATGGTTCGGATCCTTGTCCTGCTGGAAGATCCAATGGCGACCTAGTTTTAGTTTCCTGGCAGAGGCAGCTAGATTCTGATTTAAAACGTCCTGGTATTTCATGGAGTCCATGATGCCATGTACCCTAATAAGGTTTCCAGGACCTTTGGGGGGAAAACAGCCCCCAAACATCACAGAACTTCCACCATATTTTACAGTTGGGATTGAGTTCTTTTCATTATAGCCATCCTTCTTTTTATACCAAACCCGCCTTGAGTATTTATTGCCAAAAAGCTCGATTTTTGTTCCATCAGACCATAGAACACGGTTCCAGTCAAAGTTGTTTTAGTGTTTCATAAACTTCAGGTGCTAATTCTTGTGGTTAACTGATAGAAAAGACTTTTTTTCTGGCACCTTCCAAATAATCTGTTGTCATGGAGGTGGTATCTGATGGTGGTTTTGGAGACTTGGAAACACCAAGATTTTACTTTTTCTTGTAATTCACCAACAAGTGATCCTTGGGATGTTTTTCCCCCCTCTCTTACCTTCGTACTCACTGTCTATGGGGGCAAAACCGGGCAAAAACTTGGGTCCTCTTCCAGGCAAGTTTGTAACAGTTCCAGTTTTGTATTATTGCCCTAACAGTAGAAATGGACATTTTCAGGCAAGTAGCTATTTTTTTTATAACCATTCCCAGACTGATGAAGGTCAACACACTTCTCCCTCATTTGCTTTGTGTGTTCTCTTATCTTTCCCATGTTGATGGATGACTAACCCTGTGTCCGAAATCGCTCACTCATTCACTACTCCCTACTCCCTATCTAGGGAATTACTAGATAGAGGACTATATAGTGAGCTCATTAGTAAAATGAAAAAAAAAAAACACTTTCGGACACTAGTCCGTCGCACTGGTATTTACGTCATTACTGTCGCACAATTAAAACGTGCCAGATCAGTCGGCTGGTGGGTTTTCAAAATAATAAATACATGCATGTATTTTTGTGATAAACACATATTATACTGAGCGTATTTCCCACATTAATCAATACAAAGTAGCTGCATCTTTCAGGGTTTTTTTTTAAATCAAGGCTGAATACTTTCTTGCTTGCTGCTGCCTTTTATTAAATCAAATTTGAGATTTTTAATTTGATTTCTTTCAGCACGACCGCAATGCATGATATTGCTTTGGTTAGTGACCATTGTTGTACACTATTTTTCGTGATGCATTGTGGGATACTTTGAGCGCACTATATAGGCTGTAAATAATCCTCACTAAGGTTTCGGACAGCACTACAAAATGACGTCCTCACTATATAGTGCCCTATATAGTGAGTAGGGAGCGATTCCGGATACAGGGTAAGGGAATTTGACCTCTGTGTCACCTCATATTTGTTCCCCAGTTAATCAGGAAGTCATGGATAACAGCTTGAAAGTTCCTACACACTCCAATCAACTCAAAAATGTACAAGTTAAACTGATTACATCAGTCCATGTTGTCATTATCTGGGAAAGTTGTTAAAGCTGAAGTTTGCACGTTCTGGGATTGCCATCAAACTTGAGCCATTGTTAGGTTTTGATCTGTCTGTAGCGAAGGAGGTTGAATTGACAAAGTATGATCTAGGAATGTAGACCTCTGCCGCCTCAGAGATTCTGCCTCACGGATCGATCTGGGAGCAAACGGTCACACATCTTTGTCACAGCTGCTCAGAGATGTTTCTCAGTTTAATGTAGGACAAACATGAGTATATACTGTATTCACATTCACGAGTGTGCTGTATGTGATCGGATGATGATGATTTAACTGATGAAGCTAAGTTATCTGTCTATAATGTAAATGGATGATGAAGTATTACATCACTGATTTAGACTACACTACTGTATGAAAGAAGAGAGACATTATGTACCATTACTTCACCCGTCAGGATCATAGTCTTATGAAAAGAAGAAATGCATTGCTGGTCAACATAACCTTCATTGAGCAGAAAATGTGAGTGAAGATAAATCTCAAGGACGGTGGTGTAGTGGTTAGCACGGTCGCCTCACAGCAAGAAGGTCCTGGGTTCGAGCCCCGTGGCCGGCGAGGGCCTTTCTGTGTGGAGTTTGCATGTTCTCCCTGTGTCTGCATGGGTTTCCTCTGGGTGCTCCGGTTTCCCCCACAGTCCAAAGACATGCAGGTTAGGTTAATATGGGATGGTGTTGAGCGAGGCACCTAACTCCCAACTGCTCCCCGGGTGCCCACTGCTCTGGGTATGTGTGTGTGTGCATGTGTGTGTTCTCTGCTTCAGATGGGTTAAATGCAGAGAGGAATTTCACAAGTGTTTGATGAATAAAGTTGTGCTTTCTTTAAAACAAGTAGCAATCAGACCAGCCTGCGCCAGTTTCACGCATGCCAGACAAATATTTTTATCAGCCATTCTGACTGACAGCAATGACAGTGCTATCTGTCATTTCCTGTGTGAAAAAGACTGACCTTGCTTGTAAATGTCAAAGTGGAACTTCACCTACACTACCGTTCAAAAGTTTGGGGTCACCCAGACAATTCTGTGTTTTCCATGAAAAGTCACACTTTTATTTACCACCATAAGTTGTAAAATGAATAGAAAATATAGTCAAGACATTTTTCTGGCCATTTTGAGCATTTAATCGACCCCACAAATGTGATGCTCCAGAAACTCAATCTGCTCAAAGGAAGGTCAGTTTTATAGCTTCTCTAAAGAGCTCAACTGTTTTCAGCTGTGCTAACATGATTGTACAAGGGTTTTCTAATCATCCATTAGCCTTCTGAGGCAATGAGCAAACACATTGTACCATTAGAACACTGGAGTGAGAGTTGCTGGAAATGGGCCTCTATACACCTATGGAGATATTGCACCAAAAACCAGACATTTGCAGCTAGAATAGTCATTTACCACATTAGCAATGTATAGAGTGGATTTCTGATTAGTTTAAAGTGATCTTCATTGAAAAGAACAGTGCTTTTCTTTCAAAAATAAGGAAATTTCAAAGTGACCCCAAACTTTTGAACGGTAATGTAATAGCACGGTGTAAACGAGTTGGTCATGGCATCCCCAGCCACTGAACATCTCTGGTCTAATTGGGTCCCCTATGCAGATTGTTGGACTTCTAGATGCTTGACTTTCTCTATTTAAAACCTCTAAGCAAGTGTGAGACTCAAAAACAGATTGCTTCAGCTTACTTCCGCTTTCTCAGTAAAGCATATGTCTTAACTCATTGACCAGATGACAAATTAGGACAGTTTGGTAGATCCTACATGCAGCCACTGGCTTCCGTTACATGAGATGAGAAGCTTGGTTCTTTTAAGTGCTGGCCTGCTTGGTTTGAAGTGTGTGGGATTAGAAAGACAGCTGACCCGTGTGAAAGTGGTCCTGGGGGAGCCATTTGATGTCCTCGGCTGTGATCACTCAACCATTTGCATCCACACACTGGTGTGTCCTGTTAGTTTCTGGCCGTCTGGTCACTCTCTCTCTCTCTCTCTCTCTCTTTCTCACACACACACACACACACACACACACACACACACACACACACACACACACACACACACACACACATCTGTGTAAAAGATGTAAAAACACTGCATTTTTTGTGAGGACTGGGGTACTGGACTATGTGTTTCTTACTCTGCTTGTGAGGACTTTCTATTAACATAAGTTATTACAGCCAATTAATGCTGTGAATAAACCTAAATCTAAACCTAACCTCTTCAACCAAATGCAAATATTTGGGTTCTTTTAATATTTTAAATAAAATCTGCAGTTTAATAATAATTCATTTTACTTATTTATTTATTTAAAAAAGCAATTTTCCTTTTGGGGACCTGTCAAATGTCCCCGCAAGGCCTAAGCTTTCAGATATGCACCCCCCCCCCCCCCCCCCCACACACACACACACACACTCACTCACTTACAGATATAGAATACTGTATCATTGTCATGTCATGACATTTGATCCTTTCTAATCCTCACAAAGGACCTACACGCACATCTACGCACATAAACACACCCCACACAAATAAAAGATGTAAAACATTGTATAGGGTGACTGTGAGGACATAATGACATAATATTTGGTTCTCAGAAAGGACCTAAAGACATATTTACACACACACACACACACACACACACACACACACACACACACACACACACACACACACCCTGGAAGTAAGCTGTATTTAAATGTGTTTAAGGAAACACCCCTCTCTCTCCCACACACACACACACACACACACACAGGGACTAGCTGATTGTTTTACCACATGTTTATCTTTGCTGTTTGAGTTTGTCACTTCAGCTGGGCAGGTGTTCACAAGTTGCTGCCAGCTCAAGAATGAACAGGTGGAAATGTATATGGTAATAATCATGTCTTGCAAGGTGACAGATATATTATTAAGTGCATGCACACATTTAAAGGTAGACTGCCTTTCAGATTTTTCAAGTGTAGGTCATAAAGTACTTGTACTTCCTACAAGTACCTCGGGCTGTGGCTGGACAGCAAGCTGGACTGGACTTACAACACCAACCTGTGAACGCCTCTACAGGAAGGGACAGCGCGTACTGTACTTCCTGAGGAGGCTGCGATCCTTTAACATCTGCAGGAAACTCCTGTGGATGTTCTATCAGTCCGTGGTCGCCAGTGTCCTGTTTTACACTGTGGTGTGCTGGGGGGTGCAGCACATCCAAGAAGGACACATCCAGGCTGGACAAACTGATCAGGCGGGCCGGCTCTGTGGTCGGCATGAAGCTGGACTCTCTGGTGACGGTGGCAGAGAAGAAGACTATGGACAAACTACTGAACATGGACGATGCCAGTCACCCTCTGCACACCGTCATCAGCAACCAGAGGAGCCTGTTCAGTGACAGAACGCTCCTTCCTAAGTGCAGGACGAACAGACTGAAAAACTCCTTTGTCCCTCACGCCATCAGACTGTACAACTCCTCTCTGGGGAGGAGGAGGGGTAACAGGAGGACAGAGGACGGGAAGGAGCAGTAGCCTAGCCTAACAATAAGCAATACTGGACAATGTGCAATATAAATGTGCAATACCTCTCCTGCTGGAATTTTTCATATTTTTTTTTATATTTGTATATGTAAATACTTAATTTATCTAGAAGTTTTCTCTATTTTCTATTCTCTGTTTATCCTGTAATGATGCTGCTGGAATTTTTAATTTCCCTGAGGGAACCCTCCCAAAGGGATCAATAAAGTTCTAACTAATCTAATCTAAAAAGAATTTTTCCTGACACCCAGTTATTTTTGTTTAGTGGACTGAAAGCTACTGAATTCGAATTACAGACTTCCAATTTTATTCGTTTTTTTTTAAATAGAACAATTAATGACTTTAGGGCCACGTGGCCCTAAATTCTCCGCTCTTTTTTCCTGCTTCACCATGACCCAATTCAAGATACTACATCATGCATCATGTGGTGGGCTTTCCCCGTTCACGCAAGGCATTGTGGGATACAAATTTGAAACAGGAGAGAAAAATGGAGGACATGAGTGTGCGAATGAAACGTGAAAGACTGATGACAGTAACGGAAAGTGAGAAGAAAAGATGTTATGTTATATACAAAGGAAAGGAAATGCAGGACCAAACTAATAAATATTGGTGGTCAGCGAGCACCTCGGTGTGATCAGCTGTTTGTTCAGTGACAGAATGATGGAACTGTCAGTGCACGGTCAAAGGTAAACCTGCGCATGCGCACACTGGACTTCCTCTGTCTGCTTGACTGCGCAAAGCGAGTGGTTTCATGCACATTATTTGCTCAGGAATCCCCTCAAATTAAATCACTTCCCAGCCACAGAATGGCCTGATATTTTGTGAGATATTACAGAAATAAACATATATCACAATGACCAAATTTCAGAGGGAACTAAATTTCACTGATTTTATGAAATCGAAAGACCGTCTAGCTTTAAGCATTAGCTAACATAACTGCTATTGTTATTGTGGATTTCAAATATGTCTCCAAAAACATGTGGAATTCATCCTGTTTTTTAATTGCATGTCAAATCAACACAAATAATCTACAAAGAAATGTCATTTATTATTATTGTTGTTGTTATTATTATTGTAATTTCAACAAGACTAACTGTACCCACTACACGACAGTGAAATGGAGCGTATTTCTACTTACTACTTCATCAGTTACATGAATAAGGACATTTGGAATGAACAGTTACAAATGCAGACATGAATAGGAGATGCATTTTTTTTTTTTTTTTTGCCAGAAAGGGTCACAGTGACTCAAGGTGTGCATCAGGACTGAGATCCCATAGGACACAGCAAAAAAAAAAAAAAAAAAGGTCACACAAATCAAACAGGATTTTTATTTATTTCCTTTTTTTTTAACTTTATTGCAAGCACAAACGAGTGGCCAGATATGAATCTTGGGTAACAAAGAAAGGCCATGATCATTAACATACACGTTGGATTCATTCATTCATCCTTAGTAACTGCCTGATCATGGGCATAGCGATTTAAATTAGCCTAATACCTCAGGCTACATTCACACTAATATGTTTTGCTTTTAAAACGCATCACTTTTGCTACGTTTACACCTAGCATCCACACAACTCTGGAGTTTTGAACCCCCAAAACAGAGACATTTGGAAACAATAATGCAGACAACCACATTCACTTCCTGATTGGGTCTTATCAATCATGATGTATCCTTCCCTGATTCGTCATGCTTCTATTACGTGACCCTTTCGTAGAAGAAACCAAATGACATCAGCTGTTTATACCAGCATGTGCAGGCCCAGTGTATGAGAGTGGTCATGTGATATGCATTTTCAGGCGTCTTAGTAGGAACGACGATTATTTCTGATATGGTGCTAAAATTTCATCTGGACACCGATTGTTTTATGTCCTTTATTGAAATTACTCCTCAAACAGTTTACACTATACTAGGAGGAATTTGGCATAATTTGGCAACTTGGCATAATCTTTTTTTTTTAACTCAGTACACACTTATCTGGTTTTCTTTTTAAAACACCATGCTCACATGTATTCCTCTGTTTTTTTTTTCCAGAGTTTTCTAGTATTTTCATAGTAGGACATGGTTTAAATGTTCATATTTAATTAAAAAATAGCCTTCTGGTTTAGGCCACACTGACTTTGGGTTTAAATCTGAATACAAATCCACACATGATGCCATTTTGTTACACTGTTACTCCAAATACATTTTAATTATGAAGTATATGATCACCTTTGGGCGGCATGGTGGTGTAGTGGTTAGCACTGTTGCCTCGCAGCAAGAAGGTCCTGGGTTTGAGCCCAGTGGCTGACGGGGTCCTTTCCATGTGGAGTTTGCATGTTCTCCTCATATCTACGTGGGTTTCCTCTGGGTGCTCTGGTTTCCCCCACAGTCCAAAGACATGCAGGTTAGGCTAATTGGTGGCTCTAAATTGACAGTAGGTGTGAATGTGAATGGTTGTGTCTCTCTATGTGTCAGCCCTGCAATGATCTGGCAACTTGTCCAGGGTGTACCCCACCTCTTGCTCATAGTCAGCTGGGATAGGCTCCAACTTGCCTGCACAGGATAAGCTGTTATGGATGGATGATCTCATCTCATCTCATTATCTGTAGCCGCTTTATCCTTCTACAGGGTCGCAGGCAAGCTGGAGCCTATCCCAGCTGACTACGGGCGAAAGGCGGGGTACACCCTGGACAAGTCGCCAGGTCATCACAGGGCTGACACATAGACACAGACAACCATTCACACCTACGGTCAATTTAGAGTCACCAGTTAACCTAACCTGCATGTCTTTGGACTGTGGGGGAAACCGGAGCACCCGGAGGAAACCCACACGGACACGGGGAGAACATGCAAACTCCGCACAGAAAGGCCCTCGCCGGCCCCAGGGCTCGAACCCAGGACCTTCTTGCTGTGAGGCGACAGCGCTAACCACTACACCACCGTGCCGCCTGGATGGATGATCACCTTTTTAATTTTTTGATATTTACAACCTGCCAGATCTTTGACTGAAAGTAAGTTAAACTGTTTTAGCATATTTTTGAACTAATGATTGTTCTGCACATTCACCTGCTTTATAGAATATACCAAATTTATCTAACTTGGCATAATCTTTTTTGAGAAAAGATAATTTGTAGCGGCGGCACGGTGGTGTAGTGGTTAGCGCTGTCGCCTCACAGCAAGAAGGTCCTGGGTTCGAGCCCCAGGGCCGGCGAGGGCCTTTCTGTGTGGAGTTTGCATGTTCTCCCCGTGTCCGCGTGGGTTTCCTCCGGGTGCTCCGGTTTCCCCCACAGTCCAAAGACATGCAGGTTAGGTTAACTGGTGACTCTAAATTGACCATAGGTGTGAATGTGAGTGTGAATGGTTGTCTGTGTCTATGTGTCAGCCCTGTGATGACCTGGCGACTTGTCCAGGGTGTACCCCGCCTTTCGCCCGTAGTCAGCTGGGATAGGCTCCAGCTTGCCTGCGACCCTGTAGAAGGATAAAGCGGCTAGAGATAATGAGATGAGATGAGATAATTTGTAGCAAAGCAAGAGAACAGTCATTTTATCCTGCTTTGCACCCAGGTCTACAGGGTGCCAAACCCGCATCCAACACCAAAGAGCCAGGTTCATTGGTATGGCTGTCAGAGCACATACTCAACTATAGTGGCAGGCACTCCGTCACACTGCCCTCCCCTTCAGGAGGTGCACCCGTGCGCTTCACATGCACCCCTCATGCATCCCTCATACCAGGGTGCCCCACACACTCAAGCTTCACCCATCCCTCATATGGCTCACACACAGGGCACACTTCTGATGGCCTCACGGCAAACCATCCCACTTCTGACACCATCTGTAGTGAAGCAAGAGAACAATCACCTTATCCTGCCTTGAACCCAGGTCTACAGGGAGCCAAACCTGCACCCTGACCACAACACCAAAGAACCAGGCTCATTGGTATGGCAGTCAGAGCACATACTCAACTGTAGTGATGGGCACTCTGTCACATAATTACTCCGTACACACTTATCTGGTTAATACCTAGAGCTTTGGGGACTGTAAGAAAACCTTCCCAATCCATATTATATTTTTATTATTCCAGTATAGTTCCTCTTCGGCATGGTGCTGTAATAAAACGCTACCCTGACTCGGTTAGTGGTTTGGCCTGTAGACTGCATAGAGTCTGTACAGAATGGGTGGTTTGAATCACTTCCACAAGGTCCAGTACTGCAACATGCAAATCATTAGATCAGATTGCATTTTCAATTTTATCCGTTCATACATTTCAGCTGGCTCAGCACTGGGCTATCATCTGGATCTGGAGGTAACATTACTCCAGACAATACAGACATGTCCATTCGGGTAAATCCTCATGCTTGAACCAGTGGCAGATTTGTTTGACACTCCATTAAATAACATGTCTTTGTTCTCTGTTACATGTAATCGTCTGCCTTCTCTAACTAACTGTTCACTGACAAGCTGCCCACCCTCAAAGGGATGATACAGACTTATTGGTTGGCTTCCTGGCCTCTCTTTCCTCTTTTACCTTTCAGGTGGTTGTCACTTTCTGTTTATCAGGTTTTGGCTTTGCTTCCACCCCAGTTTATGAAACACTGATTATGCCAGAATCTGTAATGATAAACAGCCAGAAAGATTCAAGCTGAGCATTTGTTAGTGTTTCTCCCATATGGATCAGATAGCAAAGTATGTCGGGTAATGGCTCTCAGATGGGCTGTATTTGCTTTCAAGATGGGAGCATGTTTTCAAGGACTCTGTGTTACACCGAGACACTTTGAAACAATAGAGTTAAGTCTTCTGTTTGATACAGTGGTAAGAAACATTACTAACCTCAGTAATGGACCTGCTTTCTGTTGAGTGAGAGCAAAAATGTATTTACCATTAATGTTCTGATGCATTAAGACATATTGTTACGTCTCTTTAGTGGTTTGTTGGGCAAGAATTTTGCTAACCAGACCCAAATCTTGACCATGACTTCAAATTCTGTGGTACCTGGAACACATGTGCTTGTCTGATGACATAGCGGTGGGTCGTGTGAGAAGAACCCCCCAAAACACTCATCAGCTTTCATGGATCTGATAATAATTAAAGGTGACATGTCTGGATATTTAGGAAGTCTGCTAATGACTCAACATGGTTTCGATCTTGACTCAGACGCAAGAAGCAAAGCTTTCGTAAAGCAGTGGTGTAAATAACATCCAGCTGATCAAACCACTCAGGACTTTGACACATATAAACATTGCCCATCTGCATAGCAGTTGTTTAAGCCATGTTAAGTACAACAAGATCAGACGACTCTTACAGATGGCAAGCATCAAAAGCTTTGTATAATTTATTATGTCCAGGTTTGAATATATACATAACTACAGACATCAATATTGCTCTAAAGAAAAGTTTATTTCATCAGAGAATAGGAAATTTGATCGTGTGAATAAGGAAGAAAACAAGCAAAATATGCTTGGAGAATTTGCAGATTCAATTCAAGTTCTATTTGCCAGTAAACATCCCTGCCTTCGGACAGGAACTGGTTGATTAAAGCCTCTGAGTAATGAAAGTCTGGCCTGTGTTGTGTCTGATACACCAACAATATTTGTTCCAAGGCTGTAAACATGTACCAAAAAGCTAGATGATTGGCCATCCCAAAGAACCTTAATTATCAGTTCATGACTTCATATGGCTTCATCATAAGCCCCTCTCACATACGAACCCTATTAGAGGTGGACAGTAATGAAGTACATTTACTTGAGTACTGTACTTAAGTACACTTTTTGAGTATCTGTACTTTACTTGAGTATTAATTTTTTTTTGGAAACTTATGACTTTAACATAAGTTTCATTTGAAAGACAAATATCGTACTTTTCACTCCACTACATTTCTGTCAAGGGCCTCGTTACTCATTACTATGAAGCAGCTTTGAAAGTGGATGTTTTTTCTTTTCTTTTCTAAAATGTGATTGGTTTTTTCGCAGGTGACACTGAGACAGCCTATCAGTAATCACTAGGGTCATGTCACGTCCATAGATTGTATAAAATCAAGTTCACTGATTTCTCCGCAGCATTATTTAACATGATCAGTTGATGACCGAATGAAAGGAGGGGGTTCTTCTGGGGAATGCACACACTCATGGCCCATGAACCCATGTTTCAGTTTTCTGAAAGGATTAAATATACGTTTCATTTTAAATGTTTGCTTTGTTTGCTAAAAACGAACCACATCACGGCCTACAAAAACTCACCATCCAACCTGTGGAAGCATATTGAGGTATGAAAACGTTTTATTCCAAGAGAAAGCTTGCAACGAAGTTGTCTGTGCTTTTAGAGCAAGCGATAACATTGCAAACGTAACTATGCGGTCTGGTTAGTCAAATGACTTTCTATGGATTTGCCCACCAAGTTGCCATTGTCTTGTCCACAGCTAATGATAACACATCGCTAGTTAACTTGGACACTGTTAGTTAGCATGTAAAAACAGAGTTACACTAACATGAATAACGTTAACTTATCTGAAGTCCTTTCAGAAATATATTTTAGCATAATCTTGCCAAATAGGCAGAATGTAGAAATCTTTCTTTTCTAGTAGTGTTAGCTACCCAATATGATTTCGAATTTGAAAAGAGTTTGCTAGCATGTCAGGTGGAGTTTCACTGACCAGCTAGCTTAACGTTAAACCACCATGATGGCACAGCATGCGTTCATTTTGTGAATTCACATTTCTGTCGTTGGTAACGGCATTAGGTTTCGTAAGCGTTGTGGCAATAATACAACAATGCGTTGACAGAAAATGTACTTTTAATGCTTAAGTATTTTTAATAGCAAGTACTTCAGTACTTTAACTTAAGTAAACAATTTGACTGGACAACTTTCACTTGTATCAGAATAACATTTGACCAGTGGGATCTGTACTTTGACTTAAGTAATGAAGTTGGGTACTTTGTCCACCTCTGCCTATTATTGTATCAGGCAAAAAACATGGGATAGATAACAAATTTTCATTCCCAGTCAATCTTCCATAATGGAAAAATAACAGATATTTAACTGAGTGCTGCAGATTGCGAACCTCCATGAACTGTGTCAAACATGCAAGACCGGATATGACATATAATTCATGATATAAGTCCATTATTGTAAAAAGCCCAGGCTGAAAAATTAGCTAGTTAGCAACATGGCACCAGTTGAGCTGCATCACATCTCTGAGAGACTTCTCTTCCTGTTCCTGAACATATGTTTCATCAAACAAAGGCTATTTATAACATTTTTGCTTATATCTGCTGATGTTTTACTTGCTTGTTGTTTTGCCATTGATTCCTTTACACTGAGCCAGTATGAGTACTTCGGTCGCAAAATCACTGCATCATCATTTACATCGATTGGTCACAACACGTTAATCTGATGGTTCTGATTCCCACTGGAGCCGTGGCAAAAGATTACTGTAAAAGTTACGAGGTCACCAGGGAATAGATTAACATTTTGACTTTACAGTTTACCACTCCCATTCCCACACAACACCATTACAGCATAATAGTGGCAGGCTTGTAGTACTCGAGTCCGACTCGTGCCCTAATTTTAAGGACTCGTGACTTGACTTGGACTTGAGCACTGATGACTCGGACTTGGACTTGTGCATTAAGTGCATTCAGACTCGTAAATTGGAGACGAGGACTCTGATTTTTTCTTTATTTTTTGTAACACGCCATAATAATTTGGCATAAGATATTTATATCTACATTAATTCTTATACTAATTTTGTGCAAAAGAATGCACATTCGCCTGTTCATACGTCATGTTCAAGAACAAACTAACGTTAATAACGCTAAAATGCCTGGAGAGAAGCCCCTAGGATTGTCCGCTTTGCTTCTACAGACTTCTCGTGCAGTGGGGAAAAAATGCACTGCTATGTGTTCCATATGTAAAAGAACTATCGAGGAGACGACGGGGACAACCTCGAACTTCACTCGTCATTTGGCAAGACTCCACCCAGAAAAGGAAGTGACACGCTATGTTCATTGCTCTGCTGATAGTGGGGCTTGCTTGTTGAGTGATGAACAAGCTAGTGTTGACCCTCTCTCATGTTATTTGCTCTGTTGATAGTGGGCGGTGCTTGCTGAGTGATGAACAAGCTATTTATATGTGGCCTATTAACTAAAATGGGGCAGTCGAGCAGTAACGTTAGTCCAACACAGTAGCAGAGACGGTTTCACATAAAGGCAGCAACAGCCACCGTAAAATGGTGCGGGTGGAGTCTTGTTCTCGGACTCGACTCAGATCAATAGTGGACTCGACTCGAAATTTTCTTTAATGACTTGGACTTGAACACTGAGGACTTGAGACTAGACTCTGACTCAAGGTTCAGTGACTCGACTACAACACTGAATAGTGTTAAATATATGATTTTCAGTGTGAGTGTGAATGGGGTAATAGACTGTCAACACGTGTGGGGTCACCAGAGGGATTGTAGGAGATTTTTACCAACCACTCTTTAATGTGTATATGTTTTAATTTAAGGAGTATTTAATAATAATTAAAACCGTCAATTTGGAGTTCCTATTATGTTTATTTTTACAAGAGACAACAGCAACACCGAGTCCAACACATTGTCATGTTAATGGTAACCTTTACACTGGACACTGGCAGCACACAGAGCAGCTGTTTAAAATAAAATTAAGTTTTTTTTTTTTGCTTTTTTTTTATGGCACTGTCATGGTTTCTAGCTCTACAAAACACAACAAACTTTATGTGATTGTATACAGGAGTAATGCATTTATATATTTAAGAGTTATTCCACGAAATTGAGTCATACATGAGCTGATAGCCATGCATGATGAGATTGAGTGGAGTAACTGTTTTATTCTATCCACATTCACTGGATTTTGTGTCATGGTCCTACCTGTGGGCTTCTCTCTTCAGGTAACATCTCCACTCAGCATTACCGGCCATGCCCGCACTCACTTCCTCTTATTAACTTTCAGTGACTGTCATTGGCTGTTGCCGATCACCTGCTTCCCCCTGGGTGTATTTAAGCTGCAGTTCTCCCTAGCCTCAGTGTCAGATTGTCTGCAACTCTCAGCCTGATAACCTGCTCTGTGTTCCTACTACTCTGACTCCTGATATTGTGCTGTTCCGTTTGACTCTGTCTGCTCTCCAGCCCCGGTATCCTGATCTGCCTTCTGTCCTGTTGACTCTGCCTCTTGCCTGCCCCTCTTGTACCTTCGCCTGTTCTCCAGCTCGCTCAGCCCTGCTGTTGGCCTGCAGCCACAGCTCTCTGACTATGCCAGATCCTGTCAGTTCTCAGAAGCTAAGCAGGGTCAGGCCTGGTCTGGACTTGGATGGGAGACCTCAGATGTCACCACCAGCCATCCCTGCCTCTGGATTTCACCAACACACATTCTCCCAACTCCCCTTTTATTAATAAACTGTGGTTTGAGCGCATTTGATCTCCTTTCCTGTCTGTTCCATGACAGAACGATCTGACCACAACATGGAGTCAGCGCCCGAACCCTCTGCCCTAGACCGGCTGCAGCGCGTTGAAGAAGATGTCAGTTGCATGTCTGCCGACATTGCAGCCCTGATCCAGCTTGGTCATCAGCAGCAGCAACAGCTCCAGCAGCTGCAACAATGACTGGACCAAGCACTCCAGCTGCTCACTGTCCAACTACCGCAGTCCCTCGTTGCATCAGCCCCTGTCATACCCGCCGCTGATGTGCCAGCTCCGGGAGGTGCTCCTGCTACACTCGAGGCCCTGGAACCCAAGGTCGGCAGTCCGGAACGTTTTGACGGTGACCTCTCCCAAGTCCATGCCTTCCTGACCAGTTGTCGGTTGCTGTTCGACCTGCAGCCCAGAACCTTCGCGTCGGAGGCAGTGAAGGTGGCCTTCGTCATCACTCGTCTAACTGGCCGCGCCCGCCTGTGGGGGACTGCTGAGTATGAATGCCAGACACCGGTGTGTGCCTCCTTCACCTTGTTTTCAGCGGAAATGACTAAGGTCTTCGACCTGGGCTCATCGTCAGTAGAGGCATCCGGAGGACTGATGAGTATTCGCCAAGGGAGACAAACAGTGGCTGACTACTCAATCGATTTCCGGACCTTGGCCCGGCGCAGCAAGTGGGGCACGCAGGCGCTGGTGGACGCCTTTCTGCACAGCCTGGCCGACTACATTAAGGACGAATTGGTCTTGCACGAACAACCATCGACACTCGATGAGGCCATTGCCCTGGCCGTCCACATTGACCGCCGGGTCCAGACCCGTCGACGAGAGAGGGCCCGCCAGACTCAGTCAGTCACCAGCGCACGGAGTAACCCAGCCCCTTCTACTTCTCCTGCTGCTTCTCCGCCGAGTCTTCTGGACCAGGCAGAGCCCATGGAGATCGGCCGTGCTTCCCTCAGCCCGGCAGAGCGCCAGCGTCAGATCACCTCCAATCTGTGCCTGTACTGTGGGGGTGACGGTCACCATGCTGCCTCTTGCCCAGTAAAAGCGATGAGCTCATTGGCCATGGGAGGGGTCTGGCTGGGCTCAATGATCATCCAGTCCTCCACCAGCCAGAAACCTATGCTTCAAGTTTGTCTTCGTCTGTTGGATTCCACCCACACCCTGACCGCTCTGGTCGACTCTGGCACCGAGGCTAACATCATGGACACTGAGCTTGCATGCCAGTTGGGTCTGCAAAGCCTTCACTTATCCTCTCCCATTCCAGCCAGGGCACTGTATGGCCATCTTCTTGGCACCGTCGCCCGCCTCACTGCCCCTGTCCCGATGACTCTGTCAGGCAACCACCACGAAACCATCCAGTTTCACCTGCTCCATTCCCCCGACCAACCTCTCATCCTGGGCTATCCATGGCTCCGCCAACACAGTCCTCACCTCGACTAGGCCACTGGCACGATAAGAGAATGGGGCAAGGACTGCCACCGGACCTGCTTACGGGCCGCCACTCTAACCCCCCGTACTCCACCTGCCAGCTCTGCCCCCTCCAAGGACCTGCCCCTCCAGGTGGAGTCTCGTAAGCTAGCACCTCGGTTTGTCAGACCATTCCCTGTCCAGAGGATAATCAGCCAGTCTGCTGTCCGGCTCCGACTGCCCAAGTCCATGAGAGTGCACCCCGCCTTCCATGTCTCTAAGATCAAGCCAGTACACGAGAGCCCGCTGGTCCCAGCTGCACCTCCTCCTCCTCGTCGTCTCATCGATGGTGGTCCAGTCTACTCCATCCTACGGGGCCGATGTAGGGGTCCTCACCATGCGGATCTACTCCCGGACCCTGCCCCTGCTCCAACGCCTGAGCCTGACACCGAACCGAATCCTGGGTGGGGGTCCTGGGATGACGATTCTTCTGACGGTGAAGAGGGTGCGGAGGCTATGGACACTGACCGGTCTGAGGAGTTCTAACCCTCCACCAGTATTCCCCCTCCTCCCGCCCGTCTTTGGTGATCTGTGGCTAGGGACTTCTGGGACCGTCCCTTGAGGGGGGGTTCTGTCATGGTCCTACCTGTGGGTTTCTCTCTTCAGGTAACATCTCCACTCAGCATTACCGGCCACGCCCGCACTTACTTCCTCTTATTAACTTTCAGTGACTGTCACTGGCTGTTGCCGATCACCTGCTTCCCCCTGGGTGTATTTAAGCTGCAGTTCTCCCTAGCCTCAGTGTCAGATTGTCTGCAACTCTCAGCCTGATAACCTGCTCTGTGTTCCTACTACTCTGACTCCTGATATTGTGCTGTTCCGTTTGACTCTGTCTGCTCTCCAGCCCCGGTATCCTGATCTGCCTTCTGTCCTGTTGACTCTGCCTCTTGCCTGCCCCTCTTGTACCTTCGCCTGTTCTCCAGCTCGCTCAGCCTTGCTGTTGGCCTGCAGCCATAGCTCTCTGACTATGCCAAATCCTCTCAGGTCTCAGAAGCTAAGTAGGGTTGGGCCTGGTCTGTACTTGGATGGGAGACCTCAGATGTCACCACCAGCCATCCCTGCCTCTGGATTTCACACACATTCTCCCAACTCCCCTTTCCCCTATTATTAATAAACTGTGGTTTGAGCGCATTTGATCTCCTCTCCTGTCTGTTCCATGACATTTTGAGAAACAATATTTTTACTTTTTGCAAATTTGACAAATAAAACTTTATACAAAACGCCCAATAAAATTATTTACGCTTAGAATGTAAACAAACCGGTGAAATGACAGTAGCAATTTGTGAAAAATGCTATAATAATAATTCTTAAATTTTTAAAAAATGTATTCTATATTTTGTTGCGTTTTTACATTTCGAGTAGAATTTTTATTTCATCCTCGGTTGGTTCAGCAACACGCTCCGCTATTTTGTTTTTCTCTACTCCCAGTATACGAGCTGATAGCCTCATAGTAGAGTAGCCAATCAGAGTGTGTGATTGCTCATATCCAGTGAATGTGGATAGAATAATTACAGTTATTTGCATGTTATATTTACGAAACCAGTGCTAGAAAGCACAGAAATGAAGGCCTCGTGCTCATACACATATACATGCATGCTTTTGATGTACAACCCCGATTCCAAAAAAGTTGGGACAAAGTACAAATTGTAAATAAAAACTGAATGCAATGATGTGGAAGTTTCAGAATTCCATATTTTATTCAGAATAGAACATAGATGACATATCAAATGTTTAAACTGAGAAAATGTATCATTTAAAGAGAAAAATTAGGTGATTTTAAATTTCATGACAACACATCTCAAAAGTTGGGACAAGGCCATGTTTACCACTGTGAGACATCCCCTTTTCTCTTTACAACAGTCTGTAAACGTCTGGGGACTGAGGAGACAAGTTGCTCAAGTTTAGGGATAGGAATGTTAACCCATTCTTGTCTAATGTAGTATTCTAGTTGCTCAACTATCTTATGTCTTTTTTGTCGTATCTTCCGTTTTATGATGCGCCAAATGTTTTCTATGGGTGAAAGATCTGGACTGCAGGCTGGCCAGTTCAGTACCCGGACCCTTCTTCTACGCAGCCATGATGCTGTAATTGATGCAGTATGTGGTTTGGCATTGTCATGTTGGAAAATGCAAGGTCTTCCCTGAAAGAGACGTCGTCTGGATGGGAGCATATGTTACTCTAGAACCTGGATATACCTTTCAGCATTGATGGTGTCTTTCCAGATGTGTAAACTGCCCATGCCACACGCACTAATGCAACCCCATACCATCAGAGATCAAGGCTTCTGAACTGAGTACTGATAACAACTTGGGTCGTCCTTCTCCTCTTTAGTCAGAATGACACAGCGTCCCTGATTTCCATAAAGAACTTCAAATTTTGATTTGTCTGACCACAGAACAGTTTTCCACTTTGCCACAGTCCATTTTAAATGAGCCTTGGCCCAGAGAAGACGTCTGCGCTTCTGGATCATGTTTAGATACGGCTTCTTCTTTGAACTATAGAGTTTTAGCTGGCAACGGCGGATGGCACGGTGAATTGTGTTCACAGATAATGTTCTCTGGAAATATTCCTGAGCCCATTTTGTGATTTCCAATACAGAAGCATGCCTGTACGTGATGCATTGCCATCTAAGGGCCCAAAGATCACGGGCACCCAGTATGGTTTTCCGGCCTTGACCCTTACGCACAGAGATTCTTCCAGATTCTCTGAATCTTTTGATGATATTATGCACTGTAGATGATGATATGTTCAAACTCTTTGCAATTTTACACTGTCAAACTCCTTTCTGATATTGCTCCACTATTTGTCGGCGCAGAATTAGGGGGATTGGTGATCCTCTTCCCATCTTTACTTCTGAGAGCCACTGTCACTCCAAGATGCTCTTTTTATACCCAGTCATGTTAATGACCTATTGCCAATTGACCTAATGAGTTGCAATTTGGTCCTCCAGCTGTTTCTTTTTTGTACCTTTAACTTTTCCAGCTTCTTATTGCCCCGTCCCAACTTTTTTGAGATGTATTGCTGTCATGAAATTTCAAATGAGCCAATATCTCATCTCATCTCATTATCTCTAGCCGCTTTATCCTGTCCTACAGGGTCGCAGGCGAGCTGGAGCCTATCCCAGCTGACTACGGGCGAAAGGCGGGGTACACCCTGGACAAGTCGCCAGGTATGAGCCAATATTTGGCATGAAATTTCAAAATGTCTCACTTTTGACATTTGACATGTTGTCTATGTTGTATTGTGAATATAATATCAGTTTTTGAGATTTGTAAATTATTGCATTCTGTTTTTATTTACAATTTGTACTTTGTCCCAACTTTTTTGGAATTGGGGTTGTAAAATGGGCTTTACACTCATGAAAATGAACTAAACCTAACTAAACCAATTCACTGGCCCATTTGCTCATGCTTATTTACAATAATGTACTGTGAAATTTTTAAAGTACTGTGCCGCCTATAATATCTACTAATATACAAGTAGCCTCTCCAACTACCAGCATGTTTTTGGAAGGTTGGATAAAATGAGAGAAGCCTAAGGAAACCCACCCAGATACAGTGAGAACATGCAAAACTTCACACACACATTAACCTGAGCTCAGGTTTTGAACCAGGGACACTGGAGGCAGTGAATCTACCCACTGCTCATTTTATTGTAATCCTACAAAATTATGCAGTCACTTTTATGTTCTACTCAAGTGGAAATGAGTCTTTGGTCAACACCACAGCATCTCAGGTCATGTTGTAAAGGCCAGCAGGAAATTAATGGGCTGTTTAAGTTGAGTGGAATGACTTTTGGCTTTTGACAGGTTCTCCATCTAAGCTTGAGAGCCCCGGCAGGTTCTGGAGGTGCTTTTTCAATGCTCTTTAGTACCTGTAAGAATGACTGGTCTAATCTCCAAGGCTCCAATCTGATTAGGCTGGATGGTGCTTTTCAGACAAGCACTCCATGCTACTTGTGGTTTTTAATTTGGGCCCCTTGACGAGCATTCACATCATTTTGTGGTGGCTGAAGAATAACTTCCACTCCAGTGGGAGCTGGCAGGTGTGGAGATTTTTTTTTTCCATCTAATTCCTCTCAACCTGATGAAGCAATCAACCCCCAGTACTGAAGCCTAGGAAGATTAAACATAGTTGTTCCATTAGAAGTGATTTTAATCCATGTGTGTCTAAAATGCAGTTTCATCCAGTTCACTGGATTTCCATTCTATTTTTAGTACATGGGGAAGGCACTGTTTTAGAACTTATATGGTAAAATCAACTGGAATAGTGGAATGTCAAGCTGAACAACTCATCCATTTCATAAATATAAGAAAGTGCATTCTTCAATCTACTCAGCTAACCAGGGATAATTATTTCAGTGGAACAGAAAGCACATCCCTAGCCAAAATAAACTAAACTCACTTCGCCTGCTTTTGATATCAATTTATTATTATTATTATTATTATTATTATTATGTGTGATTTCAACTCTATATGTTTCTCATTAGAGTTAAACGTAGATAAACTGTGGTACATACCAACAGTTCTATTTCCCCAGCACACATTTTTGTTTCTCACTTTTTATCCACATTGTGGTTATGATGCAGTAAAGCCCATCAGTCATTGGGAAGAGTAGCCTAGTGGAGCAAACTGATCTGAGAAATTCAACTGAACAAGGGCAATATACAGTATTTACAGTGGTGCTTGAAAGTTTGTGAACCCTTTAGAATTTTCAATATTTTTGCATAAATATGACCTAAAACATCATCAGATTTTCACACAAGTCCTAAAAGTAGATAAAGAGAACCCAGTTAAATAAATGAGACAAAAACATTATACTTGGTCATTTATTTATTGAGGAAAATGATCCAATATTACATATCTATGAGTGGCAAAAGTATGTGAACCTTTGCTTTCAGTATGTGTGACCCCCTTGTGCAGCAATAACTGCAGCTAAATGTTTCCGGTAACTGTTGATCAGTCCTGTACACCGGCTTGGAGGAATTTTAGTCCAGTCCCCTGTACAGAACAGCTTCAACTCTGGGATGTTGGTGGGTTTCCTCACATGAACTGCTCGCTTCAGGTCCTTCCACAACATTTCAATTGGATTAAGGTCAGGACTTTGACTTGGCCATTACAAAACATTAACTTTATTCTTCTTTAACCATTCTTTGGTAGAACGATTTGTGTGCTTAGAGTCGTTGTCTTGCTGCATGACCCACCTTCTCTTGAGATTCAATTTATGGACAGATGTCCTGACATTTTCCATTAGAATTTGCTGGTATAATTCAGAATTCATTGTTCCATCAATGACGGCAAGCCATCCTGGCCCAGATGCAGCAAAACAGGCCCAAACCATGATACTACCATCACCATGTTTCATAGATGGGATAAGGTTCTTATGCTGGAATGCAGTGTTTTCCTTTCTCCAAACATAACGATTCTCATTTCAACCAAGAAGTTCTATTTTGGTCTCATCCGTCCACAAAACATTTTTCCAGTAGGCTTCTGGCTTGTCCATGTGATCTTTAGCAAACTGCAGATGAGCAGCAATGTTCTTTTTGGAGAGCAGTGCCTTTCTCCTTGCAAGTCTGCCATGCACACCATTGTTGTTCAGTGTTCTCCTGATGGTGGACTCATAAACATTAACATTAGCCAATGTGAGAGAGGCCTTCAGTTGCTTAGAAGTTACCGTGGGGTCCTTTGTAACCTTGCCAACTATTACATGCCTTGCTCTTGGAGGGATCTTTGTTGGTTGACCGCTCCTGGGGAGTGTAACGATGGTCTTGAATTTGCAGTACACAATTTGTACACAACCTGTCTGACTGTGGATTGTTGGAGTCCAAACTCTTTAGAGATGGTTTTGTAACCTTTTCCAGTCTGCTGAGCATCAACAATGCTTTTTCTGAGGTCCTCAGAAATCTCCGTTGTTTGTGCCATGATACACTTCCACAAACATGTGTTGTGAAGATCAGACTTTGATAGATCCCTGTTCTTTAAATAAAACAGGGTGCCCACTCACACCTGATTGTCATCCCATTGATTGAAAACACCTGACTCTAATTTCACCTTCAAATTAACTGCTAATCCTTGAGGTTCACATACTTTAGCCACTCACAGATATGTAATACTGGATCATTTTCTTCAATAAATAAATTACCAAGTATTATATTTTTGTTTTGTTTGTTTAACTGGGTTTTCTTTATCTACTTTTAGGACTTGTGTGAAAACCTGATGATGTTTTAGGTCTTATTTATGCAGAAATATAGAAAATTCTAAAGGGTTCACAAACTTTCAAGCACCACTGTAGTTTTCACTGGATTTTAAAAAGAATCAAATTACAAGCAATGATGTGCATGCGTGCACACACACACACACACACACACACACACACACACACACATAAAATCATGAACACTAGCCCTAACCTCTATTTTATTTATTTATTATTATTATTATTATTATTATTATTATTATTTTACTTTGTACAACAAATTTATAAGTGTCAGCTCATGTTTAGTAAAATTTAACGGTTTATTATAGCATCAGTGTGAACAGAACTCACATAGCATGAATCAACATGTTCTTAGGACTGAAGTGCCAGCGTTTACAGTTTCTCCATCACATTTATGATTTTTGACCCTTTGTTACAGTGACATGGGAGCCACATACATTGTTTTGTGGTAAAATGTGTGGTGTTTGTGGGTTTTTTTTGGTGTTTTTCCTCTCTGCTAGGATTTTTTTTTTTAAAGAATTGTTAGCACCTTTTAGATTTTTGTCATTTACTACATGGTAAAGCTGTTTAAAAAATTTTACAGTATCTGAGGAATGATTACTGGGAAGGTTTCATAGATAGTATCATTACATAGTCGCTACACTATGTCATAAAGAAGAAGAAGAACCTTTATTCGTCACATGCACACTTCAAGCACAGTGAAATTCATCCTCTGCATTTAACCCATCTGAAGCAGTGAACACACACACACAGAGCAGTGGGCAGCCCAGAGCACCCAGGGGTTCGGTACCTTGCTCAAGGGCACCTCAGCCCAAGGCCGCCCCACATCAACCTAACTGCATGTCTTTGGATTGTGGGGGAAACCAGAGCACCCGGAGGAAACCCACACAGACACAGGGAGAACATGCAAACTCCACACAGAAAGGCCCTCACCGGCCGCTGGGTTCGAACCCAGAACCTTCTTGCTGTGAGGCAACCGTGCTAACCACTACACCACCGTGCCGCATAACCGTGCGACTGTGCTAACCACTACACCACCGTGCCGCATAAAGTGCGCATAACCCCCTTAAATTGAGTTGTGCTGATGTAGTAGGTGTGATCAGCAACCAACATGGCTAGTTAACAACCTATGAGATATAAAAAATGATGGAATTAATTGACAACAATGATGTTAACATGAAAGTTGAAGTTTTGGAACCTGATCAGTTTGATAAGGTCAATGTACACCAATGAACACCAGTTGATTTAGGGAGAGAAATCGCTGGCATCACTATCAGTGGGTACGGCATGGGGTGCAGTGGTTAGCACTGTTGCCTCACAGCAAGAAGGTTCTGGGTTTGAGCCTAGCAGCTGACGGGGGCCTTTCTGTGTGGAGTTTGCATGTTCTCCCCATGTCTGTGTGGGTTTCCTCTGGGTGTTCTGGTTTCCCCGACAGTCCAAAGACATGCAGTTAGGTTAACATGGGTTGGCCTTGGGCTGAGGTTGGGCTGAAGTGCCCTTGAGCAAGGCACCTAACCCCCAACTGCTCCCTGGGCTCTGTAGCATAGCTGCCCACTGCTTTGGGTATGTGTGTTTGCTCATTGCTCACTTGTGTGTGCATGTGTATGTTCACTGCTTCAGATGGGTTAAATGCAGTGGTTAAATTTCCACTGTGCTTAAGTGTATGTGTGACAAATAAAGGCTGCTTGGCTTGGCTTCTTGGGTAGTTGAATTGCATTGTGATTAATGTAAGAAAAACAAAGTGCCACTTGTCAATATGTTATGGAAAGAAGATTAAATTAAAAAAAATCAACTAAGAAATTAATTAAAACGTAAATATTAGATGTGACTGAATGTTGCATATTAATTATAAATAATGATCTATAATATATGGCCAGCACAGTGGTGTAGTGATTAGCACTGCCACCTCACAGCAAGAAGGTTCTGGGTTCTCCCCGTGTCTGCATGGGTTTCAGCCAAAGACATACAGGTTAGGCTAATTGGTGGCTCTAAATTGACCGTAGGTGTGAATGTGAGTGTGAATGGTTGTGTGTCTCTATGCGTCAGCCTTGCGATGATCTGACGACATGTCCAGGGTGTACCCTGCCTCTCGCCCATAGTCAGCTGGGATAGGCTCCAGCTTGCCTTAGGCCAAGTTTACATTAGACCGTATCTGTCTCGTTTTCTTCGCGGATGCACTGTCTGTTTACATTAAACCGCCTGGAAACACCAGGAAACGGGAATCCGCCAGCGTCCACGTATTCAATCCAGATCGTGTCAGCTCCGGTGCTGTGTAAACATTGAGATACGCGGATACGCTGTGCTGAGCTCTAGCTGGTGTCGTCATTGGACAACGTCACTGTGACATCCACCTTCCTGATTCGCTGGCGTTGATCATGTGACGCGACTGCTGAAAAATGGCGCGGACTTCTGCCTTGTATCACCTTTCATTAAAGAGTATAAAAGTATGAAAATACTGCAAATACTGATGCAAATACTGCCCATTGTGTAGTTATGATGGTCTTTAGGCTTGCCATCCTTCCACTTGCAAGTGGTAAGTGATATGCGCTGGGATCACACACATAGCGGCTCAGTCCCAAATCGTGGCTCATGCGCTCCACTCGCGTGCTCTGTGAGCTGCGCAAGGCCGGAGTGCGCACCCTCCAGAGGGCACTCGCTGTTCAGGGCGGAGTGATTTGGAGCGTAGGATGCCTGCGGAGCCGAGCGTATCCGTGTATTGGTGTTGCTGTGTGCACTTAAATCGTGTATTGGTGTTGCTGTGTGCACACTAATCGTTTTAAAAACGTTAATCTGATGATCCGCTGATACGGTCTAATGTAAACATGGGCTAAGACCCTGTAGAACAGGATAAAGCGGCTACAGATAATGAGATTATATATATATATATATATATATATATATATATATATATATATATATATATATATATATATTTTTTTTTTTTTTTTAAGTCATTCAGGGTGGATTTTTTTTGTTTTTAGGAAATATTAAATTATGAAATTTGTAAATGGACTACTTTTGTTCGAATTAAATCACACACTATGAGTTTTCTGTTATAAATTACCCATTGGTGTGATTGTTCTAGTATTTACGTCTAGTGAGAATCAAATGGAAAAAGGATTATGTCACTGAAAGCACAGTATATAAACAAGGCCTTTTTCTTTCACACATCTAAGCATTTATTCTGTCATTCATATCACTGTCTACACATGAATACTTCCAAAAGAAGGCACTGTTTGCTCCAACCGCACGCATGTTTTTGATGATGCTGATTTCATAATCCACATCTTTGTTCTGTTTTACAAATGACAGTGTCCACCATGTTCTGTTTCTTCCTCACACATACACACACATACACAAATGGAAGCTTTGCTGATTTTCTGAGGCCATGGCGTTTTCTCCAACTGAGTGTGAAAGCCAAAGCTCTCAAGTAGAGTGCAGAGGGAATGCATTAGGGGAAATAAGCACAGATATTCAACACTTTGCACAATGTAAACTAAACGAAAGCCTGTTGGATGTGCAATGCTCTTCAGAGGATTGGCCCACACCCTGATTATGTGTGTCCTGGTTATTGTTGAGAACAGGATTTCATTCTGGAGTATTTTCCAAGCCCAGGCCTCTTTTTAGGCCTGTTTCCTTTCCTGTCTGTTTACATGTATGCATTTTGTTGGTGTACAACTACAGCACTGTTTCGATCATCTGAACACAGTGTTTGGTATAGCAGTGGCATGTACAGGGTACTCTGATTGAGTTTGACATGAGGCAGGTCAGCCCCAGGATATCAGGATGGCTTTAATGGACATGTTTGAAACCCTCAGGGGCCAATTGTAAGGGAAGGGGTCACCCCAGGGTCATGTTTGCTCAGGGTGTTCTGGAGCGTGCCGAATACCAATCCATTTTACCCCTGGTTGAGTGTGTGCAGCACTGCATCTGGATGTGGTTGGGGTCTGACAGAGGCCAATATAATCCTAGATGGATACGGATTTAACATGGGTAAAAGGTCCAGGCTTGATAAAGTTATATAAAATCAATAAAATCTAGATTTCCTGGTCTAGGGAGTTTTTTATTCAAATTTCCTCAACATCACAGGCTTATGTTAGATATATCTGAACTACACAAAGATGACATATTTATATGGACATATCTACTGATTTGGCATTAAAGTGCGAGGCAAAGAGGAATTTCAATTTCCAACCACACTGTAGCTGGAAAAACAGTCATATCTCATTAAGTTCAAGCCCAAATTCAGCTGACAAGAGAGGCTATACTTACAGTGGTGCTTGAAAGTTTGTGAACCCTTTAGAATTTTCTATATTTCTGCATAAATATGACCTAAAACATCATCAGATTTTCACACAAATCCTAAAAGTAGATAAAGAGAACCCAGTTAAACAAATGAGACAAAAATATTATCCTTGGTCATTTATTTATTCAGGAAAATGAGCCAATATTACATGCCTGTGAGTGGCAAAAGTATGTGAACCTCTAGGATTAGCAGTTAATTTGAGGGTGAAATTAGAGTCAGGTGTTTCCAATCAATGGGATGACAATCAGGTGTGAGTGGGCACCCTGTTTTATTTAAAGAACAGGGATCTATCAAAGTCTGATCTTCACAACATATGTTTGTGGAAATGTATCATGGCACGAACAAAGGAGATTTCTGAGGACCTCAGAAAAAGCGTTGTTGATGCTCATCAGGCTGGAAAAGGTTACAAAACCATCTCTAAAGAGTTTGGACTCCACCAATCTACAGTCAGACAGATTGTGTACAAATGGAGGAAATTCAAAACCATTGTTACCCTCCCCAGGAGTGGTTGACCAACAAAGATCACTCCAAGAGCAAGGCGTGTAATAGTCGGCGAGGTCACAAAGGACCCCAGGGTAACTTCTAAGCAACTGAAGGCCTCTCTCACATTGGCTAATGTTAATGTTCATGAGTCCACCATCAGGAGAACACTGAACAATAATGGTCTGCATGGCAGGGTTGCAAGGAGAAAGCCACTGCTCTCCAAAAAGAATGTTACTGCTCATCTGCAGTTTGCTAAAGATCATGTGGACAAGCCAGAAGGCTATTGGAAAAATGTTTTGTGGACGGATGAGCATCAATAGAACTTTTTGGTTTAAATGTGAAGTGTTATGTTTGGAGAAAGGAAAACACTGCATTCCAGCATAAGAACCTTATCCCATCTGTGAAACATGGTGGTGGTAGTATCATGGTTTGGGCCTGTTTTGCTGCATCTGGGCCAGGACGGCTTGCCATCATTGATGGAACAATGAATTCTGAATTATACCAGCGAATCCTAAAGGAAAATGTCAGGACATCTGTCCATGAACTGAATCTCAAGAGAAGGTGGGTCATGCAGCAAGACAACGACCCTAAGCACACAAGTTCTTCTACCAAAGAATGGTTAAAGAAGAATAAAGTTAATGTTTTGGAATGGCCGGCCGAGTCAAAGTCCTGACCTTAATCCAATCGAAATGTTGTGGAAGGACCTGAAGCGAGCAGTTCATGTGAGGAAACCCACCAACATCCCAGAGTTGAAGCTGTTCTTTACGGAGGAATGGGCTAAAATTCCTCTAAGCCGGTGTGCAGGACTGATCAACAGTTACCGGAAACGTTTAGTTGCAGTTATTGCTGCACAAGGGGGCCACACCAGATACTGAAAGCAAAGGCTCACATACTTTTGCCACTCACAGATATGCAATATTGGATCATTTTCCTCAATAAATAAATGACCAAGTATAATATTTTTGTCTCATTTGTTTCACTGGGTTCTCTTTATCTACTTTTAGGACTTGTGTGAAAATCTGATGATGTTTTATGTCATATTTATGCAGAAGTATAGAAAATTCTAAAGGGTTCACAAACTTTCAAGCACCACTGTACGTGAGGCCAGGCTGTTACATTGTAGTAGGGAACAGAAACAAGAGCCAAGTGACAGTTCAACTGTGTGCCAAAAGGAGAGAAGCGAGGTGAGAAACCCACTTCTCAGAAGTTCTCCCAATTCGGCAAATCACTCAAAACAAGGTTCCCTTCCAGCTGCCATTTGGCACCATTAGGGAATGAAACACGAGCCAAAATCAATGGACTGTAACTCTTTAGTCATAACCATTTGTTGGGAAAAATCTCACCTTATCAGAAAATTATGAGCAAACCATTTCAGCTTCCATGCTGTCCTCAAGATGATGAAACCTGTCAGCATGCTTTGTACTGCAGCATTGTATTTTACACAAGGTCTTAAGTGACATTAAGAATTATAAAATGAACTTGGATTATTTCCTAAAGGCTTGTAGATAGTAAGGAAACAAATCTGAGGGTTATACTTTTTTTTTGGTTGTTTTATACCAAGGGTGGGATGGTTATGCAGTGGTTAGCACTATTAGCTTACAGCAAGAAGGTTGTGGGTTTGAACCACATGGCCAGCTGAAGTCTTTCTATGGTATGTAGAGTTTGCATGTTCTTCCCCCGAAATCTGCATGGGCTTCCTCAGGGTGCTCTGGTTTCCTCCCACAGCCCAAAGACATGCAGATTAGGTCAACTGACTACTCTAAATTGCCCATAGGTGTGAATTTATTTATGTTTTCCCTGCAATAGATTGGTGACCTGCCCAGGGTGTACCCCACCTCTTGCCTAAAGTCAGCTGGTATTCTTCGTTTGCATGTGATGTCATAGCTAATTATGCATGAGGCTTTGAACCGGAAGTGGGCCATGTTGGAGGATATACAGTACACAAACTCACATGGCGCACAGTTACGATAGAAGATATGCTCGAGAGGTTTTTACGCTCAAGAATTCCTTTTGTTTCTTCGCTATGCTGTCTCTTTGTGCTGTAATTGGATGCGGGCACAACTCTATTCGAGACAAGGGGACTTATAACTTCTTTAGAAGTCCAGCAATTATAAACAATCAAGGAGAAAAAACAAGAGAGTTGTCCATGGAGCGTAGACATCAACGGCTGTCCAACATAAACCGGGCTGATCTAAGTGATGAGAAAGCAAAAACCACACGAGTCTGCGGTGAACATTTTATTAATGGTAAGTGCTATGAATTAGTGATTAATGAAAGATCGCAATATAAGAAATATTGGATGGTTTAATAGCCTGGTCATGCAGAAACTTGTCGCTGTCAAACGTGACAAAGCCGTGATCATCGAGTGTGTGATCTAGCAGTCAAAGGGTTCTACAATTGTTTCATTTTAAAAAGAGCTGTATATAATTTTTGATGACACTGCTTTTATTTTGCTTTTTCTTTCCATTAGGGAAACCAGCTGATCTCTACAATTTTATGGATCCAGAATGGGCTCCAACACAAAATACAGTTAGGTCCATATATATTTGGACACTGATACAAATTTTGTTTTTTTACCTGTTTACTGAAACATAAAGTTATAGTTATATAATGGACATGAACATAAAGTCCAGTTTCAGCTTTCATTTGAGGGTATCCACATTAAAATTGGATGAAGGGTTTAGGAGTTTCAGCTCCTTAACATGCGCCACCCTGTTTTTAAAGGGACCAAAAGTAATTGGACAATTGACTCAAAGGCTATTTCATGGGCAGGTGTGGGAAATTCCTTCATTATGTCATTCTCAATTAAGCAAATAAAAGGCCTGGAGTTGAGTTGAAGTGTGGTGCTTGCATTTGGAAGATTTTGCTGTGAAGAAAACATGCAGTCAAAGGAGCTCTCCATGCAGGTGAAACAAGCCATCCTTAAGCTGCGAAAACAGAAAAAACCCATTTGAGAAATTGCTACAATATTAGGAGTGGCAAAATCTACAGTTTGGTACATCCTGAGAAAGAAAGAAAGAAAGAAAGAAAGAAAGAAAGAAAGAAAGAAAGAAAGCACTGGTGAACTCATCAATGCAAAAAGACCTGGATGCCCACAGAAGACAACAGTGGTGGATGATCGCAGAATAATTTTCATGGTGAAGAGAATCCCCTTCACAACAGCCAACCAAGTGAACAACACTCTCCAGGAGATAGGCGTATCAATATCCAAATCTACCATAAAGAGAAGACTGCATAAAAGTAAATACAGAGGGTTCACTGCACGGTGCAAGCCACTCATAAGCCTCAAGAATAAAAAGGCTAGATTGGACTTTGCTAAAAAACATCTAAAAAAGCCAGCACAGTTCTGGAAGAACATTCTTTGGACAGATGAAACCAAGATCAACCTCTACCAGAATGATGGAAAGAATAAAGTATGGCGAAGGCGTGGTACAGCTCATGATCCAAAGCATACCACATCATCTGTAAAACACGGCGGAGGCAGTGTGATGGCTTGGGCATGCATGGCTGCCAGTGGCACTGGGTCACTAGTGTTTATTGATGATGTGACACAGGACAGAAGCAGCCGGATGAATTCTGAGGTATTCAGAGACATACTGTGTGCTCAAATCCAGCCAAATGCAGCCAAACTGATTGGTCGGCGTTTCATAATACAGATGGACAATGACCCAAAACATAAAGCCAAAGCAACCCAGGAGTTTATTAAAGCAAAGAAGTGGAATATTCTTGAATGGCCAAGTCAGTCACCTGATCTCAACCCAATTGAGCATGCATTTCACTTGTTAAAGACTAAACTTCAGACAGAAAGGCCCACAAACAAACAGCAACTGAAAACCGCTGCAGTAAAGGCCTGGCAGAGCATTAAAAAGGAGGAAACATCGCGTCTGGTGATGTCCATGAGTTCAAGACTTCAGGCAGTCATTGCCAACAAAGGGTTTTCAACCAAGTATTAGAAATGAACATTTTATTTACAATTATTTAATTTGTCCAATTACTTTTGAGCCCCTGAAATGAAGGGATTGTGTTTACAAAATGCTTTAGTTCCTCACATTTTTATGCAATCATTTTGTTCAACCCACTGAATTAAAGCTGAAAGTCTGAACTTCAACTGCATCTGAATTGTTTTGTTCAAAATTCATTGTGGTAATGTACAGAACCAAAATTAGAAAAATGTTGTCTCTGTCCAAATATTTATGGACCTAACTGTATGGACCACAACAAAATCAAAGATGGTATGAAAGCGGTAGCTCGAAATGCGAGGCTTACAGAGCACAGAACGAAATGCAAAATTATTGAAGAATCTTCCCAAACGATCACAGTGTCAATCGAACAAGTCAATCCATGACCTCAAATACTGCAGCCTCCTCACCTGGTGAGTGCTCTTTTATAATTAAATGTGTTATATGGTGTGTTAGAGCCCTGTCTTTTGAAGCTGTCAAAATTATTGTTTTTAAAATAGATTTGAAAAATCTAAATGTAACTCCTCTTTACCTTCCAGTCTGTATTCTTACCACTGTGTATATATGTATATTGTATATCATCCAACATGGCGGCGGTCAATGACGCAAGCAGTTTTGATCACGTGGTTGCAAATGAAGAATTGGCTCCAGCTTCCTCCATGATTCTGATGGATAAATGATACAGATGATGGATGGATGGATATTTTCTACCAGAAACTATATACCAGAATAGATCAGTCTGTGCAGGAGTGAGTGAACGTAGATATTTGGAATGGAGCATTTTGTAATTACAAACCCACAGTTCACTTGGTGCATATATATATATTTTTCCATACAACGGTGTCTTAAATTATCATCCCCCACCCAAACGAAGTTTGGTGGGGGATATAGAAACGGGGATCTGTCCGGCTGTCTGTCTGGTCACATTTTTGTTTCCGGGACATATCTTTAAAACTACTGACGATATCTTCATGAAACTTTGTATACATATCAAGCAACATGTGAACTGGTACCTTTTACTATTTTGGATTTTTGTAAAAAAAAAAAAGTATTTTTCAAATTTTTACATAAATAGATTTTGACTTAGTTTCTAAGAGCAATGTTCGTTTCCAGAGCATATATCCAAAACTATTTACGATACGGATTTGAAACTTGGTATACATGTTAACAAGGTGATGTAGATGTGCCTTTTCATACTAAGAAATTTGAGAAATTTTAATTTTTCATGTTTCCATGGAAACAATTTCAGACTTCATCTCTCAGGTTAGTCTTAGGGGTAGGTTTTGTTTCCGGAGCAGAACTTGAAAACTATGAGTGGTACGGTCTTGAAAGTTGGTATATGTGTTGATTAAGTAATGTATATGTGCCTTTTGATACTAAGAAATGTGAGGAATTCGAATTTTTAGCTCACCTGGACCAAAGGTCCGGTGGGCTTATGCCATGGGCTGCTGAGCCCAGTGTAAAGAGGTAGGGTTGGTTTTCCTCAGCAGAACTTGAAAAATGTGCCAAATAATATCTTGAAACTTGGTATATAGTTGGTATATAGGGCGGGGGACATAGATGACTCTGTCTTATCATTGACAAAATATGACTACATGTAAAAGAAATGCACCACTACAATTTGTAAGGCTTACTTACCAGAGTGTCATTACTTTTTAAACTGTGTAACTTGCACATAATTTAATTGATTAAGTAATGAACTACCATTGAGAAATACCATTATTTTGGGAAAACCCTTCACATGATCTAATTTTGTCATTTTCTACTATGTATAGTTTTGAAAATGACAGACATTCCTTAACTAAAATATGCTTATGTTTTGCATATATGTCAACCAAATTAAAATTTACATTTTAAAAACTTGTTGCACTGAATAGTAAAAAGAGATTATAAAAAATAATAAATTATAACTACAATTTGAAATATGTTCTCATTGTGATTTTTCAGCATCATCCACATCAGTCTCATCATCTGATGTAAATGCCACTTGTGGATTGTGTATGACATGTAATTATACAAACCCTTGATTAAATCATGAGGAAATGGGGCAGAAATATTGGCTCATTTGAAATTTCATGACAGCAACACATCTCAAAAAAGTTGGGACAGGGGCAATAAGAGGCTGGAAAAGTTAAAGGTACAAAAAAGGAACAGCTGGAGGACCAAATTGCAACTCATTAGGTCAATTGGCAATAGGTCATTAACATGACTGGGTATAAAAAAAGCATCTTGGAGTGGCAGCGGCTCTCAGAAGTAAAGATGGGAAGAGGATCACCAATCCCCCTAATTCTGCGCCGACAAATAGTGGAGCAATATCAGAAAGGAGTTCGACAGTGTAAAATTGCAAAGAGTTTGAACATATCATCATCTACAGTGCATAATATCATCAAAAGATTCAGAGAATCTGGAAGAATCTCTGTGCGTAAGGGTCAAGGCCGGAAAACCATACTGGGTGCCCGTGATCTTCGGGCCCTTAGACGGCACTGCATCACATACAGGCATGCTTCTGTATTGGAAATCACAAAATGGGCTCAGGAATATTTCCAGAGAACATCATCTGTGAACAGAATTCACCGTGCCATCCGCCGTTGCCAGCTAAAACTCTATAGTTCAAAGAAGAAGCCGTATCTAAACATGATCCAGAAGCGCAGACGTCTTCTCTGGGCCAAGGCTCATTTAAAATGGACTGTGGCAAAGTGGAAAACTGTTCTGTGGTCAGACGAATCAAAATTTGAAGTTCTTTATGGAAATCAGGGACGCCGTGTCATTCGGACTAAAGAGGAGAAGGACGACCCAAGTTGTTATCAGCGCTCAGTTCAGAAGCCTGCATCTCTGATGGTATGGGGTTGCATTAGTGTGTGTGGCATGGGCAGCTTACACATCTGGAAAGACACCATCAATGCTGAAAGGTATATCCAGGTTCTAGAGCAACATATGCTCCCATCCAGACGACGTCTCTTTCAGGGAAGACCTTGCATTTTCCAACATGACAATGCCAAACCACATACTGCATCAATTACAGCATCATGGCTGCGTAGAAGAAGGGTCCGGGTACTGAACTGGCCAGCCTGCAGTCCAGATCTTTCACCCATAGAAAACATTTGACGCATCATAAAACGGAAGATATGACAAAAAAGACCTAAGACAGTTGAGCAACTAGAATCCTACAGTAGACAAGAATGGGTTAACATTCCTATCCCTAAACTTGAGCAACTTGTCTCCTCAGTCCCCAGACGTTTACAGACTGTTGTAAAGAGAAAAGGGGATGTCTCACAGTGGGAAACATGGCCTTGTCCCAACTTTTTTGAGATGTGTTGTTGTCATGAAATTTAAAATCACCTTTTCTCTTTAAATGATCAATTTTCTCAGTTTACACACTTGATATGTCATCTATGTTTTATTCTGAATAAAATATGGAATTTTGAAACTTCCTCATCATTGCATTCCATTTTTATTTACAATTTGTACTTTGTCCCAACTTTTTTGGAATCGGGGATGTATGTATAGTTTTGAAAATGACAGACATTCCTTAACTAAAATATGCTTATGTTTTGCATATATGTCAACCAAATAAAATTTTACATTTTAAAAACTTGTTGCACTGAATAGTAAAAAGAGATTATAACAAATAATAAATTATAACTACAATTTGAAATATGTTCTCATTGTGATTTTTCAGCATCATTCACATCAGTCTCATCATCTGATGTAAATGCCACTTGTGGATTGTGTATGACATGTAATTATACAAACCCTTGATTAAATCATGAGGAAATGGGGCAGTCATGGTCTCAAGGTTACAGCCGCAGCCCGGGGCCCAAAGGGTCACTGGTTCAATTTCTGGGACTGGCAGGAAGAACGTGAGTTGAGTGAATGAACAGCACGTTCCCCTCCCTCTGTATCATGGCTGAAGTGCCCTTGAGCAAGGCACCTAACCCCCAACTGCTCCCTGGGTGCTGTAGCACAGCTGCCCAGTGCTCTGGGTATGTGTGTGTGCTCATTGCTTCAGATGGGTTAAATGCAGAGGAGGAATTTCACTGTGCTTGAGTTTACATATGACCAAATAAAGGCTTCTTCTTCTAAATCACATTTATTTAGCAAGTTTTTAGACATTTTTAGGCAGACGGACTGCTCCTTATTTACCCAACATGATCTTCGCAGGCAGATGCTAATGCAAGGTTAGAAAGAAACCGAAATAAAAACATTTCCACATAGTTTTGCTAAAATATGTTTATGGTTCTTTTAAAAATATAGTTCTCAAAATATATTATTTTCAGAAAAGCTAAATAAAATCAGAATTTTGGTGTGTTTTCCAGAATTTAGCCACAGCAACATCCGACGGCTTTTCCCAGACTACCACACACTTATTATTACTGTATCAGGTTATGTATTTCTTGTGAGCTGTTTGGAGCACAGTGTTACTGGCTGCTAATGATTCAGCTCACTCATGATGGCTTAAAAACAATAGTAAAAACAAAACCTTGGACTTGTAATGAATATTTTCTGGTTTTCTGTTAAATGAATCTAAACCGATGAGATCCACTGACAATCCAGATTTCCAGGTCGAGGTCTGCGGGATCATCATCATCAATTCCAACACGTCCAGTTTACTTTGGGAAACTTTCTAGTGGCATCGTGTTGGTAGGAGTTTTGGAGACATTCTGTCCATACCTCCTGAGGGAACTGGAGGAAGCCATAAAAGAAAAGTTGGTGAGTTGAGTGTTTTCTCTTTCAGGGCTGCTTCCAAGTCAAAATAATGGAGCGGGTTTTGAAGGAGCTACATAGTGGCGACCCAGAGTCTGTCTTCTGGACAACCATCTGAAAATAACTACTACTAATACTACTACTACTACTACTAATAATAATAATAATAATATATAATTTGTTGGACATCAGCCATGGATGTAGCATCAGTGATGTTCAGCTGATTTCTACCATAGTACTGTTGAACTCTTGAATCAGAAGGTGTTGATTAACCAGCTTCAATGTATATATTAATGTCCTCATTTTAAAATTGTTTTCTGTGAAATTTGTTGAACATTTTCATTTAACTAGTTTGTTTAAATAGTTGTGTAACATTTCTGGAAAGAGTCTCCAATTTCAGGGTTATGTAACTGCAACAGGTAAAGCTGTAACGTTAAGTTTTCCAGTATTGGAAAGGACATAGGACATTTTTTTTGCCTTCCTAAATAAGAGAGAGAGAGAGAGAGAGAGAGAGAGCAAATATACTGGTGAACTGCTATAATTTAAGTGAATATTATGTGAAATGCCCATTCCACAACATTAAATACAACTATAAACAGATTTTTCAAAAAGTATGATGGTTATCAGCATTGGTAAATTGCTGTGGTGTAAGAGGAGTAAAACACCACGCTCAATAAAAAAAAAAATCAACAATGCGAGGCCCCGTGCAATGTTACCACCCCAAAGATGATTAATTTTCAATAACTTGGCATGGTGGTGTAGTGGTTAGCACTGTCGCCTCACAGCAAGAAGGTTCTGGATTCGAGCCCAGCGGCTGATGGGGGCCTTTCTGTGTGGAGTTTGTATGTTCTCCCCGTGTCTGTGTGGGTTTCCTCTGGGTACTCTGGTTTTCTTCACAGTCCAAAGATATGTGGTTAAGTTAACATGGGGTGGCCTTGGGCTGAAGTGCCCTTGAGCAAGGCACCTAACCCCAACTGCTCCCTGGGTGCTGTAGCATACCGTAGCTGCCCACCGTGTGTATGTGTGCATGAGTGTGTTCACTGCTTCGAATGGGTTAAATGCAGAGGATAAATTTCACTGTGCTTGAGTGTACATGTGACAAATAAAGGCTTCTTCTTCTTCTAACTCAATTGGATATGATTCCTTCATAGACTCAACTCCAAGATTTGCTAAAAATCTCTTATGATCTTTAAATTTTTTATTGTGACATTTTATCCATGTTACTCTATAGAAACTGTTTTTGGCGCATGGTAGATCAACTCACTGCAGGATTAAAATTTTTTATTTTTTTTAAATGCAGCCCAACAGTCACATATACTATCACCTGAAGTAACATGGTTAGGAGCACGAGAACATCAGGAGAAGTTTGTGATTGGTTATAGCTGAAAAAAAAAAATGTGTTGACAGCTGGGCTTGGCTCTGATGCTTCTGCTGGACTCTGAGGTGCTTGGACTCGCCAACCTTATACATCCCCACTCAAGGTGGTCTTGATTTGTATAGAGTGATAGGAAGTGTGGTGTGATTTGTATGCATGTGTTGTCTGAGAAACTAATGTGTGAGACTTTCCAGGTATCAGATTTAATGTACATACAATATGTGTTTTAAAAAAAAGATCTGGGTTGAACGAAGCACTGGTGTCAGAAGCATTGAAACCAGTTGCAGATATGTTGAAATGCTGTTAGAAAAAAAAAGTGTTCCTTGCGAGATCTTTGGATGAGTAACAATTCCAGCTCCCTAGAATTGCTGTTATAGGAAAATAATCAGTGACAGGGTTCTGGATGAGAAGTAGAGTTGCTAATATTACCAGTTGATTATTTTCCCATAGCAGCACATCCTAAAGTGTTTTATTCATCTTATATCACAGCCATTATTGTACATCATATTTTTATCCATTTATATTTACATTTAATGTCTGCAAAACAGGTTAGTTCCTGTTATCACTTTCATGCTTTTGATATGTTAATTAATTATGTTACCAAGAATCCAGTCAAGTCAAATCAAGTGGGTTTTTATTGTTGTTCCTGTATATAGCTTGAATACATTGGAGCCAGGGCGGCACGGTGGTGTAGTGGTTAGCGCTGTCGCCTCACAACAAGAAGGTCCGGGTTCGAGCCCCGTGGCCGGCGAGGGCCTTTCTGTGCGGAGTTTGCATGTTCTCCCCGTGTCCGCGTGGGTTTCCTCCGGGTGCTCCGGTTTCCCCCACAGTCCAAAGACATGCAGGTTAGGTTAACTGGTGACTCTAAATTGACCGTAGGTGTGAATGTGAGTGTGAATGGTTGTGTGTCTATGTGTCAGCCCTGTGATGACCTGGCGACTTGTCCAGGGTGTACCCCGCCTTTCGCCCGTAGTCAGCTGGGATAGGCTCCAGCTTGCCTGCGACCCTGTAGAAGGATAAAGCGGCTAGAGATAATGAGATGAGATGAGATGAGACATTGGAGCCAGTGTTGTAGTCGAGTCACTAAACCTCGAGTCTGAAGGCCAATTTATGCTGACAACCCAGTCCTCGCAGATGGCTTCGCAGATGGCATCTGCGTAGCCCCCCCACCTTCGCAGACGCTCTGCGCGCACCTCCCAAAAATTGTGACCACCGCAGACAGCCTCGCAGACAGCGTCGCAGACAAGAGGGCTCTTATTGGTCCACTCTACCCGCTGTACACGCACTTCCGCTTCGGTTTGGTTTGTTTTCACGACCGCCATTTTTAAAAACATGAGCGAAGATGGAGCAGCACGAAGAGCGGTTGATTGAGGAAGTACGTACATCTATATGACTCCAGTTCTAGTCATTATAAGGACAGCGCATACTCCAATAATTTGTGGAGGGAGATATCGCAGAATCTGGGCATGGATTCGATCGAGTGCGCGAGGAGGTGGAAGAACCTGCGCGACAAGTTTGTTCGGCAGCGAAAGGCAATGATGGCCAAAAAGAGCGGGGATCCGGGTGGCAGACAGGATCTGTGTTTACATTTTTTTCACCATTTTTACACCATGCCACTTTATTTTCATCTATTTACATGTTCAGAATTTATTTGCATTTTCAACATTGTCATTTGCCTTTTTAAACCTTAGTTATACATTGTTATATTTTGTTGTTACTGTTCTATTTGCCTTTTTACCCCTTGCCACTTTATTTCTATTTTCATCTATTTACATGTTCAGAATTTATTTGCATTTGCAATATTGTTATTTCCCTTTTTACACCTAAGTTATACATTATAGTTTGTTGTTATATTTGTTACTGTTCTATTTGCCTTTTTACACCATGCCACTTTATTTCTATTTTCATCTACTTACATGTTCAGAATTTATGTGCATGTTCAATATTGTCATTTGCCTTTCTACATCTAAGTTATACATTGTTATAGTTTGTTATATTTTGTTGTTACTATTCTATTTGCCTTTTTACACCTTGCCACTTTATTTCTATTTTCATCTATTTACATGTTCAGAATTTATTTGCATTTGCAATATTATTTCCCCTTTTACACCTAAGTTATACATTATAGTTTGTTATAGTTTGTTATATTTTGTTGTTACTGTTCTATTTGCCTTTTTACACCTTGCCACTTTATTTCTATTTTCCTTTTTTTTTTATCTATTTACATGCTCAGAATTTCTATTTGCATTTTGTATTTTCACACCTTGTCATTGTTGTACATTGTTATATTTTGTTATTGTTATATTTGCCTTTTTACTCCTAGTCATTGCTCTTTGGAAAATAAAAACAAATCTTTTTGGAAAAGGTGTCTTTATTAGTATTCTGAAATACAAATTTGTAAAAGTCAACCCACGGAAATGTTATCACATTTGAACATCAGAACAGTCTTTTCTGTAACATCATACAAAGAATATTAAAGTTGAGGTCATTTATGAGGGCCTCCTCATTTAAAGGGCGTACAGCCCACCTTCTACGGCGCTTCCTTCGCCTCTCTGCCAGCTCCTGCACCAGGAGTGTTTCGATTTCAAGATCCTTCAGCTGCATCTCGATCAAAGTGCGGACTCGTCCAGCCGCCATTGTTGTTGGTGTTGAATGACCTGTTGGAGGAAACACTCCACTAACCACACCCACCAACTACTCCTAGCGATTTCGCGACTTCGCGCCCCCTTGCGTTGTGGCGGTGAATAACATCGCGCATGCCTATTACTCCCCGCGCAACAATAAATTACAACTGTCTGCGAAAAGCTATCTGCGAAAGCCTTGTCGCAAGAGCATGCAGAGGCCCTGAGTCCAGTCTTGAGTCCCCAGTGTTCAAGTCCAAGTCATGAAAGATAATTTCGAGTCAAGTCCAAGTCGAGTCCACTACTGATCTGAGTTGAGTCCGACACAAGCCGTGCCCACTATCAACAGGGCAAATAACAGAGAGGGTTAACACTAGCTAGTTCATCGGTCAGCAAGTAAGCCCCGCTATCAACAGAACAATGAACATAGCGTGTCACTTCCTTCTCTGGGTGGAGTCTTACCAAATGACGATTGAAGTTCGAGGTTGTCCCCATCGTCTCCTTGATAGTTCTACATATGGAACACATAGCAGTGCATTTTTTCCCACTGCACGAGAAGTCTGTAGAAGCAAAGCGGACAATCCTAGGGGCTTCTCTCCAGGCATTTTAGTGCCATTAACGTTAGTTTGTTCCTGAACATGATGTATGAACAAGTGAATGTGCATTCTCTTGCACGAAATTAGTATAAAAATTAATGTAGATATAAATATCTCATCTCATCTCATTATCTCTAGCCACTTTATCCTGTTCTACAGGGTCACCGGCAAGCTGGAGCCTATCCCAGCTGACTACGGGCGAAAGGCAGGGTACACCCTGGACAAGTCGCCAGGTCATCACAGGGCTGACACATAGACACAGACAACCATTCACACTCACATTCACACCCACGGTCAATTTAGAGTCACCAGTTAACCTAACCTGCATGTCTTTGGACTGTGGGGGAAACCGGAGCACCCGGAGGAAACCCACGTGGACACGGGGAGAACATGCAAACTCTGCACGGAAAGGCCCTCGCTGGCCACGGGGCTCAAGCCCAGACCTTCTTGCTGTGAGGCGACAGCACTAACCACTACACCACCGTGCCGCCAGATATAAATATCTTATGCCAAATTATTATGGTATGTTACAAAAAAATCTGAGTCCTCTTTTCCAGTTTAAGAGTCCGAATGCAGTTAATGCACGAGTCAGAGTCAGAATCATCAGTGGTCAGGTCCAAGTCAAGTCACGAGTCTCTAAAATTAGGGCACGAGTCGGACTCGAGTACTACAAGCCTGATTGGAGCAAATGTATACATTGGACAGTAAACACACACAACATGGGCTGTAAACTGCAAACTATTCAGGATAATCTTCTATCCTGAAGACTTTCCCAAGGGGGAAAACTTACTACTACAAATCGCTGGCACGGGAGTCTCATTCCACAAAAGTGAAATAAATACCTCCTTACAGAAAGCTTCATCATTTCAATGATATATTTGTTCTTAACACAGCACAGCTTTTACATCCATTTATTATTAGCATTAGACTATGTGTAGACTTCTTAAATTTTGTATTGTTGAACTTGTGTAATTTCTCTATTATTTATTTCTCAAGTTAAGTCAAGTTGGAATGTTCAATTTTGTAGTAATCCCTTGTTTTCTCCCTTACAAGAGGTCACAGATGAAGCTTGGTTCTGTTCTTTTCACGTTACAGAATTAAGTCAGGTTAGTGCATCTGCAACCAGGCCTCCCATGTTGTGACCTTTAACCTCAGTTCCTTGGGAGTACACTGATGAGGAGTGATAGGGATCAGATGCCCAACTCCACAGTCCAGCGATCCAAAAAAACTTGCCAAATGTGGTTAACTAGCTTAGAAAATACTTCCTGTGTTGAATCCTCATCACATCTCAAACAGACAGTTTTATTCAGCTTTCATCTGCTGTGAATTTAGAGAAGCAATCTGTGAATTTAGCGAACTTGTTCCTCGCCATGCATATTTTTTCTTCTGTCAGACAGTTTCCGTTGATTTTAATGAGTACGAATTTTCTTACAGCTGGCACTGTGTAGACTGGCACTTCCTGCCACTGTTTCCATTTCAAACTCGCCAAACCATTTCCTTATTCATTACTTCTCCACGGTTCTTCCTGATGGGTGCAAGGCCTAGCGAGTGTGCTCATGTGAATGAAAAGATGTCTTTATTTAAGCCTGACTTTAATGGTGGCATTTACTGTATACACTATAATGCAGTTTTATGAGTGTCTTCACCCTGTCCTCCTGTTTGCTCTAGGATTTCATTTTCATTTCTGGAGAGATGCCCTCAGCGTTGCGGATGTAATTTCATGACTCTGTGCTGTCGGAATTCTCGATCCATCTCGCTTGAGATGAAACGGGTTTATTATTACAACGGGGATGTAATATCAACCCATGTGTTTCCACTGGCCACGAATAATGGCCCGAGTTTGGTGTCATGCACTCTTATACCACATGAATAAATGTGATGGGGGGAAAATCAGAATGCTTTCGATTTCCCATGGGACTCAAAAGTGCCCTGGTTGTTTCCTCAAGTGCTAAGACTTGTCTGTGTGTACAGTTGTTTGTCTTTTGAACATGCATTGCATTAGTGGTTCTCAAAGTGGGGTCCAGGGAAGCCTAACGGTCCATGAAGCACAACAAAGGGGTCCTTTATGTTTTTGGTTTTTTTTAGTTACTGTAGTGGAAAACTGCTTATTATATTTATTATTGAGTCCTTATAGCTATTAGATTGTTTGACTGATCCAATGAATTAGATATTATCGATAAATATGAATGCCTATAAATAATGTTAACCTGAAGCTAATGTGTCTTTTTGGTAGAATGTTCAGGAACAGAAAGCTCAACAGCTCTTCATATAAAAATAATATTATTCCATATGTTTCAATAATGTTCATAATATAAATCTGTACTGAACGGGTCAGTAGTAGTTATTTTACAGTTACAGAGTGACTGACTACTGAAAAATGTGAGAATCTATGCCATTGATGGAAAACTCGCACTAGGACGAAACTCTTCGTAATTGCTTTGCTTGTTTCTTCTGGTTATTTGCTTGGGGTGGATCAGCTCAGAAGTGAATACAGTAATCATTAGGTCACTCATGGAACCGTGGTACCTATAGATGTCTCATCAAATCCAGATGTGCAGTGCAGGCTTTGTAGGTAGTTTTATCTCACACGGAGGTCTGGTAATGGTTTGTTCACTTCCTTTGGCAAAGGAAAGAAGACAAGGGAATAAAAGAGGATTTTTGAGCTTGGACAGAAAAAGAGGAAACGATTCTGTGAGAGACAGATGAGCTCTGTGCAGCTGTTGCAAAGCATCACTTCACACTTACCTCACCCAACAGCAAACCAGAGCGAAATGCATGAAACTTAACCTTGCAGCATTCTCCTTCAGTATTTGTTCCTGTGTATTTGTTTGAAAAGGCACATTTTGGCAAGGGTATGTTCTGTTAGAGGGAATCGTTCTCTGTTGCTCTGTGTCGTTTCTCCCGTGAAACAGCGGCTTGGTTAATTGAAGGCACCTAGATAAAGCAAATTAATTCATTTTCTCACTCCTTCGAAAATGAGTGAAAGGAAGCAGCTTATCTTCAACACGAAGCTCGATAAAAGATTTTGTCTTTCTGTTTAAATTGTTCACAGCCCAGTCATCATGTGCGTTCAGGACTGCGCTGAAGTCAAGGCTGAAAGTCCTTAGATAAACCCCCCATATCCTTCATCCTCCATCCTCCTGACATCTCAGCAGCTTTTTACTAATGTTTTCTCCCACTCCCTTTCCTGTTTCATTTTTAATAAAGCAGAACATTACATAAATCCATCCCAACTTTGCTTTAGACCACATATGTGTAGGATTTTAATTTACAGTTTTAATTTACATAAACCAACCTCAAACCCCCATGGAGACTTAGCCAGAAACAAGCAGCTTTATACCTCTCGACATTTCTGCTTTATTGGATCCTGCTGATCTGAAATACGCCTGGTGGTTTTCTATCATTTGGCCGAGCGCAGTTATGCAGAAGTCCGCCAAAAAGGACCGACCTGGTGGCTAATAAAACCACAGTGTGAAATGCAGATGGTGGCATGGTGGTTAAGTCGATTGACTTGTGAGACAGCGAGACAGATTTGAAAACTATCGCCTCAGCGCTGGAGCAGCCTAGAATGGGCTGTCTGATTGAATAATCGAAGATGCTCTTGGAGGAAATTAGAAAATCACTCTGCAAGAATTGGGTTATCTAAGTAGAAAATTACAGTATTGATTTTTCTTGGGCCTGTTGCATGGCCCGTGAGAGCAAATTCGCTTCAGATGCATTCTCAGGCTGTCCGGATCGAATTGGCAAGTCTACAGATTGTGTTCCTTCATTTTCTGCACCAAGTCTGCCGGCAGAACCCAAAGAACTGGTCATAGACTAGTGTGTGTGTCTCATATCTCCATGAAACCATCATCGCATGTTCATGAAGATCTTAGCACCTCTCCCTGCTAAGGTTTCAGGACTTCAAAGACGGTGTGGCATTCCTTTGTATTCTCCGTGTATGCTGAGTGAGCACTGTTCCCACCTCAGTGCTTGGTGTCGTGTTCCTTGCTTTTACAAGCACTCTGATGAGTCTATGATAAATGACAGAGCTGTATTTACCATGTCAGGAGCTTTTTACTGTAGAGAATAAAAACGCCTCTGTGTTTGACTTTCTCCATGGTGACACAAATACTGGAGGCAGCCTGGATCTGTCACAGGAGATTGTACCAAAGTACTTTGCTGTAGAAGGATGAAAAGTTCTTTAACCTTCTTCTTAAGGGCATTATGTTCAGAGATAAACTTCAGTGCTCCTTGATTAGAAACAAAAAACAGATCGGTGTCACGTTAGCAAATGAAATCACTTAAGACGTCTCCTAAAATGTGTAAATCTTATTTTTCTTTTTTCCCCTCCACACTATTTGTTAAAATACTGTATCACTTACATTTTGTTTTATATGAAGCTATTTGATATTTTCCTTATTTTTCTCCCCAGCTTGGTCACCTGCCAATTCCCAACCACGAGCCAGTTCTCGTGTCTCATATGATATCTACCAGCCGGACAGAATGAAGGCTAACACATGTTTCCTCTGAGACATATGAAGGCAGCCAACCACATCTGTTTGAACTGCTGCTCATGCTGCATCACCAGACAGTGTAACACACTCTGAGGAAAGCGTTATCCACCCTCTTCCTCATACATGTGCTCCCAGAGACCCTTGATTGGCTGGTGTCACTGTGACTATGCCATCACTCCTGTAGAAACTTCTGCTACCTCTCCAATGTCATCACTCAAACTTGTGATATCCTGATGATAGAGCGATAGAGCTTTTACATTCTGCCACTCGGTAGCCCTTTGATGGTCCATTTATGTCCGTGTAACTGATGTGTTTATGTAATATGTTGGTGTGTCCTATATCCTATGAAAATAATATTCAAGGTCAAGTTCAATTCAGGTGGCATGGTGGTGTAGTGGTTAGCACTGTCGCTTCACAGCAAGAAGGTTCTGGGTTCGAGCACAGTGGCTGATGAGGGCCTTTCTGTGTGGAGTTGGCATGTTCTCCCTGTGCCTGCGTGGGTTTCCTCCGGGTGCTCCGGTTTCCCCCACAGTCCAAAGACATGCAGGTTAGGCTAATTGGTGGCTCTAAATTGACCGTAGGTGTGAATGTGAGTGTGAATGGTTGTTTGTCTGTATGTGTCAGCCCTGTGATGATCTGGCAACTTGTCCAGGGTGTACCCCGCCTCTCGCCCATAGTCAGCTGGGATAGGCTCCAGCTTGCCTGCGACCCTGTAGAACAGGATAAGCGGCTACGGATAATGGATGGATGGATGGATGGATGGAAGTTCAATTCAGGTGGCACGGTGGTGTAGTGGTTAGCACTGTTGCCTCACAGCAAGAAAGTTCTGGGTTCGAGCTCAGTGGCTGACTGGGGCCTTTCTGTGTGGAGTTTGCATGTTCTCCCCATGCCTGCATGGGTTTCCTCTGGGTGCTTCGTTTTTCCCTCAGAGTCAAAAGACATGCAGGTGAAGCTAATTGGTGGCTCTAAATTGACCATGAATGTGAGTGTGAATGGTTGTTTGTCTCTGTGTGTCAGCCCTGTGATGATCTGGCGACTTGTTCAGGGTGTACCCCACCTCTCGCCCATCGTCAGCTGGGGATAGGCTCCAGCTTGCCTGCAACCCTCCACAGGATAAGCGGTTATGGATAATGGATGGATAGAAGTTCAATTAATTTTTTTTTGCATTTGTACTCCTCACAGTAGGCATCGTCACTCTGTCAGAAATTTGGAACTAGAGTTCGATCCTTAGTAAGTATTTTCAAATATGAAAGTGGCAAGGACAAAACTATCTGAGACAAGAAATCTGAAAAGGGACCAGATTCAAAAGGGAACTCATCCTCTTCTGGGTGACACCAGATAATGGGATTATAAATCATTACAGCATACAGGTGTCAAGGAGTAAATATAAACAGTACTAATTGTGTTGAAATGATGTTCACTATGAGAAACCAGGGGAGCCATAGGCTAATGGTTACAGAAGCAGCTTTGAGACCAAAAGGTTGCCTGTTTGATTCCCTGGACCAGCAAGAATGGCTGAAGTGCCCTTGAGCAAGGCACCTAACCCCCTGCTGCTCCTCAGGCTGCTCTGGGTATGTTGTACAGTGGTGCTTGAAAGTTTGTGAACCCTTTAGAATTTTCTATATTTCTGCACAAATATGACCTAAAACATGATCGGATTTTCATACAAGTCCTAAAAGCAGATAAAGAGAACCCAGTTAAACAAATGAGACAAAAATATTACACTTGGTCATTTATTTATTGAGGAAAATGATCCAATATTACATATCTGTGAGTGGTAAAAGTATGTGAACCTTTGCTTTCAGTACCTGGTGTGACCCCCTTGTGCAGCAATAACTGCAACTAAACGTTTCTGGTAACTGTTGATCAGTCCTGCACACCGGCTTGGAGGAATTTTAGCCCGTTCCTCTGTACAGAACAGCTTCAACTCTGGGATGTTGGTGGGTTTCCTCACATGAACTGCTCGCTTCAGGTCCTTCCACAACATCTCGATTGGATTAAGGTCAGGACTTTGACTTGGCCATTCCAAAACATTAACTTTATTCTTCTTTAACCATTCTTTAGTAGAACGACTTGTGTGCTTAGGGTCGTTGTCTTGCTGCATGACCCACCTTCTCTTGAGATTCAGTTCATGGACAAATGTCCTGACATTTTCCTTTAGAATTCGCTGGTATAATTCAGAATTCATTGTTCCATCAATGATGGCAAGCCGTCCTGGCCCAGATGCAGCAAAACAGGCCCAAACCATGATACTACCACCACCATGTTTCACAGATGGGATAAGGTTCTTATGCTGGAATGCAGTGTTTTCCTTTCTTCAAACATAACGCTTATCATTTAAACTAAAAAGTTGTATTTTTGGTCTCATCTGTCCACAAAATATTTTTCCAATAGCCTTCTGGCTTGTCCACATGATCTTTAGCAAACTGCAGACAAGCAGCAATGTTCTTTTTGGAGAGCAGTGGCTTTCTCCTTGCAACCCTGCCATGCACACCATTGTTGTTCAGTGTTCTCCTGATGGTGGACTCATGAACATTAACATTAGCCAATGTGAGACAGGCCTTCACTTGCTTAGAAGTTACCCTGGGGTCCTTTGTGATCTCGCCGACTATTACACGCCTTGCTCTTGGAGTGATCTTTGTTAGTCGACCACTCCTGGGGAGGGTAACAATGGTCTTGAATTTCCTCCATTTGTACACAATCTGTCTGACTGTGGATTGGTGGAGTCCAAACTCTTTAGAGATGGTTTTGTAACCTTTTCCAGCCTGCTGAGCATCAACAACGCTTTTTCTGAGGTCCTCAGAAATCTCCTTTGTTCGTGCCATGACACAAACATGTGTTGTGAAGATCAGACTTTGATAGATCCCTGTTCTTTAAATAAAACAGGGTGCCCACTCACACCTGATTGTCATCCCATTGATTGAAAACACCTGACTCTATTTTCACCTTCAAATTAACTGCTAATCCTAGAGGTTCACATACTTTTGCCACTGACAGATATGTAATATTGGCTCATTTTCCTCAATAAATAAATGACCAAGTATAATATTTTTGTCTCATTTGTTTAACTGGGTTTTCTTTATCTACTTTTAGGACTTGTGGGGGGTGGCACGGTGGTGTAGTGGTTAGCGCTGTTGCCTCACAGCAAGAAGGTCCTGGGTTCGAGCCCCGGGGCTGGCGAGGGCCTTTCTGTGTGGAGTTTGCATGTTCTCCCTGTGTCCGCGTGGGTTTCCTCCGGATGCTCCGGTTTCCCCCACAGTCCAAAGATATGCAGGTTAGGTTAACTGGTGACTCTAAATTGACCGTAGGTGTGAGTGTGAATGGTTGTCTGTGTCTATGTGTCAGCCCTGTGATGACCTGGCGACTTGTCCAGGGTGTACCCTGCCTTTCGCCCGTAGTCAGCTGGGATAGGCTCCAGCTTGCCTGCGACCCTGTAGAAGGATAAAGCGGCTAGAGATAATGAAATGAGATGAGGACTTGTGGGAAAATCTGATGTTGTTTTAGGTCATATTTATGCAGAAATATAGAAAATTCTAAAGGGTTCACAAACTTTCAAGCACCACTGTACGTCACTCTGGATAAGAGTGTCTGCTCATGTAATGAGCAGATAGTGTATAAGGGTCCTGGGAAGAGTAGTAGTCTATATGATTATAACAGCAGTTCTTAGGTCCAAATCTACAGTATGCAGCTGATATATCAACAGTATCAACTGAAGCAAGGGTGAAAATTAGGTGTGAACTGTTTTTGGAAAATGCAAATCTTTAAGATGTTGACGTGACACTATCTATACCAGCAGAAGTGTTTCAGGATCTCAATAACATATAAATAAAGGACTCGTATTTAGAGTCTTGTTTGCATACGGTTGTAACTGATTCATCAATTGCATTGAATTTGTCTCTCATTTTGACATCACACATGATTTTCATTGTTCCAAAGAGACACAAATGGCAGAAACTTGGCATTTGGCAGAAAATGATAGAAAATAAAAGTGAAAAATCAGCAAAGGGAGTCATGTGAGGAGACAAAAAAAAAGCATGATGAAAATAGGATTGTAGACTGCTCTGAGAGGTAGAGGAACTAAATGTGAGGTGAATATGGAGAGGTGAGACAGCACAGTGGCAAAGAGGGAAACGAAAGAGGGAAAGATGCGTTTTTTAAATGCAGCGTTAGGTTTTGAGATCAATCCTATGCCAGACAGGAGGCCAATGCAATGCAATCAGCATGGTGAATGAAACGCTTCCACGGCTGCTGAGGCAGCACTAAAGCCGGCCTTCATCTACCCTCCACGCCTTCGCCTTGTCCTCTAGGCCACTGTCACACTCACTTCATCTCCCATTCGCTATTTTTTCCACTTTACAGTGCACATACTGTGTCCTCGCGGTATTTATGAGTCAGATTTTAGCAGACCATGATGGATGGATTTTCTTTGCAATTTTTACCAATTCACGGAAAAATGTACTGAGAGTCCAGGACTGGATTCTACATCTGCAGCCATGAGGTGTGCTCTTGTATCCTCCATAATACAAAAATACAATGTAATTACAGTCGTCAGATGTCCAAAAAAGTAGCATATACTGTTGTGGTACCTTGAAGTGGACACTAGATGCTCTTGGTTATAGAACTGTTCTCTTTGCCCTCAGAAACCCAAGTATTATTTTTTATTGATTCATATTTTTTTAATCTATTCTTCATGACTTGGAAGATTTTTCTAAAAAAAAACAATTCTAATGCAAGTTGTTAATTTATAACATATATAATCATATGATTACGAAAACAACAACAATAATAATAATAATAACATATTTCATATAATGATTTTTAAGAGGGGGCGGCACGGTGGTGTAGTGGTTAGCGCTGTCGCCTCACAGCAAGAAGGTCCTGGGTTCGAACCCCGTGGTCGGCGAGGGCCTTTCTGTGCGGAGTTTGCATGTTCTCCCCGTGTCCGCGTGGGTTTCCTCCGGGTGCTCCGGTTTCCCCCACAGTCCAAAGACATGCAGGTTAGGTTAACTGGTGACTCTAAATTGACCGTAGGTGTGAGTGTGAAGGGTTGTCTGTGTCTATGTGTCAGCCCTGTGATGACCTGGCGACTTGTCCAGGGTGTACCCCGCCTTTCGCCCATAGTCAGCTGGGATAGGCTTCAGCTTGCCTGCGACCCTGTAGAACAGGATAAAGCGGCTACAGATAATGAGATGAGATTTTTAAGAGAAATAAGGGCTTTTTCAGGGTTACAAAATTTGATCACTGACCAAATCTGTAGTTGGTTGAAGAGAGCAACTGGACTTGCTTGAAGATTCTTGAAAACGTTTCGCCTCTCATCCTAAACGCTTCCTCAGTTCTGTCTGACTAATAGGGAGTATCCAGTATTTATCCTCTCATGGATCATCATAGACTCCGAATCAGAATGCTGATGGCTGCATTGTAGGTGGCTGATAAAAGATGTCATAGACGCCCACCTCTGTTCAATGATGGTCGTTCCAGGTTGACAAAAATGAACGATCCTCTCTGGTTAAGATGTCTGCCAGTTTTCTGGAAGTCCTCTCATACTCCCGCACCAGTTGAAGGGATCTCATCCCAAACTGCGTAGAAACATATCTGTGAAGAATCTCAGTCATCCAGGTACATAGTACTATGTACCTGGATGACTGAGATTCTTCACAGATATATCACTGACCAAAGTTTAGGAAGGATGTTACGGTATATGAATGTGTCATGTCTGACTGTGGTACCGGACCATGATCTACAAACATGGCTGCCATGGACTACAACACCCAAACACCACATGCTCTCAGGTTTTCATGTTCATATTCAGCAGATTTCTGATCACACACCTGGATTCAGTTACTGCACAGCCACCCTCACAGTATTTAAGGACTCTCAGTTTTGAAAATCTTTGCCAGGTATTAGATCTGTACATGTGTGTCTGTCTTTATGAAGATTTTGATTCAAGTTTTTATATTTTTGTTTTGGATTCCATCTTTTTCTCTATCTCTCTTTTTTTGCCTAATTTTATGCGGCACGGTGGTGCAGTGGTTAGCACTGTCACCTCATAGCAAGAAGGTTCTGGGTTTGAGCCCAGCGACCGACGGAGGCCTTTCTGTGTGGAGTTTGCATGTTCTCCCCATGTCTGCGTGGGTTTCCTCCAGGTGCTCTGGTTTCCCCCACAGTTCAAAGACATACGGGTTAGGTTAACTGGTGGCTCTAAATTAAGTGTGAGTTGTTTTTTGTCTCTCAGCCCTGCGATGATCTGGGTGTACCCTGCCTCTCACACATAGTCAGCTGGGATAAGCTCCAGCTTGCCCACGACCCTGCACAGGATAAGCAGTTATGGATGGATGACTATAATTATTGACCATGCAGTGGATTTGTCTACTCTGTTTATAATAAATTCTCTTAATCTGCATTTGCATCTGCTTCCAACCTTACCTAACAAAATGATGCACAAAAAATGAGCATACAATAATTGTTTCATTATTATTATTAATCTGCATACTTTTTTAATAGTTAAGTATTGTTTAAGATTGTTTTCTTCAAGTTTTTCAAGTCAAAATAAAATTTCTTACATTTCAATCTATGCAAAATTCCAAGCTATTTTAATAACCATGTGGGTGTCATCATAAAATAGTAATATTTTACTTGTTCTCAGGCTGTAATTATGTTTTTTTATCAGTACATTTTTTTTTGTTTGCGAATACATTTTTACTGAATGAGAAGTCAGACTTCCAACAGGAAGTGCTATTATAAAATGACCTTTTCACTGCCATTCAGTTTTAAAGAGCAAAGCTGAAACAAATCCATAAAAGACTGCAGGACCATTTTGCCAAAAATATCCCCAAAATACCAACATTAACCCTCTCAACCAGCTTCCTGCTCATTGCCTTTCATGTGTGTTCGAGATGCTTGGAAATTGCTTCACAAAATCACCCCGAGCTGTTCCGGAGTGTCCCTCTGGTACCACGGATTATGCCATTTTCAGCTAAATAGTCACACAGTGTTTAATTTTACACTTTGCTCTCAGATGGAACAGTTGTTCTGAGACCTACTTGGCACCTTGTTTCCAATGAACAGGACTGTTGCGGGAATCCATTCACAACGACTTAATAAAGCCTGAATCTAGTCGAGAATGATTCAATCCCTTTACAACACTGAGCAAAAATATTGGATAAAATAATAAAGAAGAGAAATAAAGAAGAAAGAGAAGCTTATGAACTTTGTTCTAAATCCAATTAGAAGTATATATATGAGGCGCGTAGCGCTACGTTCTTACTATGAAATACTTTCATTCCATTTATTTTTTTGTATTTTGGGGGGTTTTGTTTTCGAGTAGAGTTTTTATTTCCTCCTCGGTTGGTTCAGTAACACACTCAGCCATTTTCTTCTTCTTCTTTAGGGTTTACCAACTTAAAGGTGCATTACCGCCACCAACTAGGCTGGAGTGTAGAACAGGAGATATTGGGGGGGGGGGACTATATGCTTTTAGCTATTTCTGTTTCTTTTAAATACTTGATAACAAAGTGATATATCTGACTTGATGCGCTCCGCCATTTTGTTTTTCTCTACTAGAGTAGCCAATCAGAGCGTGTAATTACTCATATCCAGTGAATGTGGATAGGGAAGTCCATATACACACACCAGGTGTTTCAGCTTTATGGATGAGTGAACAGAAATCCATCTAAAAGTGTCTCAAATTTTGTGAGTCATGATAGGACAAGCTTTAGTGGTGTTATTGTAACAGGACAAGTCTGACAAAATATTAATTGTGTGGTTGTCAGTAATTTTGAAGCTGTGCTTTTCAGACCAGGCGTCACGGTGGTGTAGTGGTTAGCACTGTCGCCTCACAGTAAGAAGGTTCTGGGTTCGAGCCTAGTGGCTGATGAGGGCCTTTCTGTGTGGAGTTTGCATGTTCTTCCCATGTCTGTATGGGTTTCCTCCAGGTGCTCCGGTTTCCCCCACAGTCCAAAGACATGCAGGTTAGGCTAACTGGTGGCTCCAAATTGACCGTAGGTGTGAATGTCAGTGTGAATGGTGGTTTGTCTCTATGTGTCAGCCCTGTGATGATCTGGTGACTTGTCCAGGGTGTACCCCGCCTCTCACCCGTAGACAGATGGGATTGGATCCAGCTTGCTCTCAAGCCTGCACAGGATAAGCGGTCATGGATCATGGATGGATGTTTTGCAGACAAAAAATGCACTTCTTTACTCCATTAAAAAATGATGTTTAAGAAAACATGTTTCAGTAAATCTATAGTATCTGGGCATCGCTTATTGAATTTGTCATTATTTTTAAATATTCATTTACTCATTTTAATGAAAGGCGCCAAAATTTCCATGTGACACTGTATGTATTTGAGACCTTATGGGAATACAGATTCGGTGACATTTACACGCTCACATTAGTTTGTTGTAAAATGTATTGCTTTTGCCACTTCATCAAAAGCCCTGACCCATTTCAGTGAAGAACCTGCCTGCTTTCCAACAAAAGATGAGTTTTCCTTTTAAATAAATAAATAAATAAATAAATAAGCGCAGCCGTTTTCTGCAATGCCTTCCTTTCTGAGGCACAGGTCATAGTTTTTAAAGTGTGCACTCACTGAGCACAGAGTGTGTTGTGTACTGAAGGTCACATTCTCATCACAGAGAACCGTTCCGCACCAGGGACTATAAAAGGACTCCACCAGCTCCAGAGAACTCTGATGCTACAATGACAGTGATGTTAGTGGAACACAGCCTCTGTTTTTATAAAATCAGGGTTAAAGGACATTTGTGTTTCACTTCCTCTTACCCAGGCAGAGCAGCAACCATCAACAAAATGTTTCACTGACATGAAATAGAATTTGCCTTTTTTTTTTTTTTTTTTGCTGTTGTTTTGTTTTTGTTACATTTGAGTTTCAGGAAACGCAATCTGACACAATCCAACACAATCTGTTGATTTAGGATTTGTTCAAAACTGTTTTTTATTTTTTCAGTTTGTTGGCATTTCCTTTTATTTGTTGCATATTTAACGCTTGCAGATGTGGATGGTTGCTGATAATCGGCATGATGTCCCATTCATTTCCCACCCTTTACCACTGTAGTGATCAGAAAAGTATGTCTGAAAAAAAAAGCAAAACATGTTGAGCCTTGAGGCAGATGGGCTACAACACCAGGAGACTACATCAAGTTCCACTCCTGTCAGCCAAGAACAGGAATCAGCCTCACCATCAGTGTGCACTTAAAGATTGGAAAAACATCAGCTGGTCTTCGTCCAGTCTTCAACTGTCCAGTTTCAGTGAGTCTGTGCCCACTGTAGTCTCAGATTATTGTTCTCGGCTGATGAGCAGAACAAGATGTGGTTTTCTACTGCTGTATCCCATCCACATTCATGTTCAACTTTTTGTGCATTGTGAGGTGCTTTTCTGTTCACCACGGTTGTAAAGAGTGATTATTTGCTTCCTGTCAGCTCAAACCAGCCTGTCCATTCTCCTCTGACCTCTCTCATCAACAAAAGACAGCTCACGCCATTCTGTTTTGTGTGAAAATCCTATGAATGCTGCACTGTTTTGTTTGAAATGTAATGAAATCCACAAGAAAAGCAATGCTGTGTTGCCATGTTTAAAGCACTATGCAGGATTTTATTTTATACATTCACACATTTTTACCTCCAGTGATGTAGTGGTTAGCACTGTTGCCTCACAGCAAGAAGGTTCTGGGTTCGAGCCCAGCGGCTGGCGAGGGCCTTTCTGTGCGGAGTTTGCATGTTCTCCCCGTGTCCGCGTGGGTTTCCTCCGGGTGCTCCGGTTTCCCCCACAGTCCAAAGACATGCAGGTTAGGTTAACTGGTGACTCTAAATTGACCGTCGGTGTGAATGTGAGTGTGAATGGTTGTTTGTCTGTATGTGTCAGTCCTGTGATAACCTGGTGACTTGACCAGGGTGTACCCCGCCTCTTGCCCACAGTCATCTGGGATAGGCTCCAGCTTGCCCATGATCCTGAACAGGATAAGTGGTTATGGATAATGGATGTTTTTTTTTTAACCTCCACCAACTTTATTGCAGGAGGTTATGTTTTTGCCTCTGTTTGCCTGTTCCCAATATAACTCAAAAAGTAGTGAACTGATTTTGATGAAATTGTGAGAAAAGCTGCGCCATGGGCCAAGGAACAGTTGATTAGATTTTGATTCAAATCCAGATACATATGCGGATCCAGGATATTTTTTTTTTGTCTGTTCCCAACATAACTCAAAAAGTAGTGAACGGATTTGGATGAAATTTGGTGTCTAGCTTTAGTATTATCATAGGTTCAAGTGATTGGCGGCATGGTGGTGTAGTGGTTAGCACTGTCGGCTCACAGCAAGAAGGTTCTGGGATTGAGCCCAGAGGCCAGTGGGGGCCTTTCTGTGTGGAGTTTGCATGTTCTCCCCGTGTCTGCATGGGTTTCCTCCAGGTGCTCTGGTTTCCCCCACAGTTCAAAGACATGCAGTTAGGTTAACGTGGAGCGGCCTTGGGCTGAAGTGCCCTTGAGCAAGGTACCTAACCCCTGACTGCTCCCCGGGCACTGTAGTGGCTGCCCACTGCTCTGTGTGTGTGTGTATGTGTGTGTGTGTGTTCGTGTTCACTGCTTCAGATGGGTTAAATGCAGAGGTTGAATCTCACTGTGCTTGAAATGTGCATATAACAAATAGAGGTTTCTTCTTCTTCTGTGATTTTGATGTTGATAATACTGTGTGTGGCTTGGCAGAGGTATGCACTCTACTCTACCAAGCGCCCTTCTAGTTCAATAGAGATATTTTAAAATCTGAAAGCATTATATGCAAGTAATTTTTGCATGAGTTGCAATGAGCATCTTGGTCTTGAGCCACAATCTGTTGATGATTTCTGATTTGATTCTTTGAAGTCACTTGCTTTAGTGGCTTCAATCAAACAGTTCCCTGTATAATAAACAACCCCATTGATTTACACCTAATGAATTACAGTTCCCTCATGGGAAAGGGAATAAAGGGAACTAGAGCCGGTGCCCACAGACTAAATGATGCGGAGAGGCAAAGTGGTTAAGTCTTCACAGAGCGAGTTGTTGGCTCAGCATTCAGTGTTCAATTTTATTGCTCGAGGGTGTAATATGTCACAAAGCAATCTTTCAGCCAATGGCTTGTAGCAAACATTGTTTAATGGAGGTCGATATTTTCCACTACTTACTGTAGGATCTAGGGGCTGCATGTGCCCTTATGGCTAGCGCTGCCTTGAAATGGTCAATACATTACAGTAGCCAACACAGTGAGGGAGTCATTAATTTAGAGTGGTCAGTGCAGAACTGAGTCTTGGGGGTATTTCTGAGACCGTGCTCTTTCTTCAGTGATCTATACAAGGTCTGAGTGTTTCTGGGTCGTATTTCACTGCAGTGGTCTGTGTGCTCGTCTGTATAAAGACTTTTACACATTTATATACAGTACACAAAGCTGGGAACTTACGCTCACTGCTACTTTAATAGGAACACCTGTACCTGTTGCAATTCAGCAGCTCATGTGGCAGCGACACAATTCAGAAAATCATGCAGAAACAGGTCAAGAGCTTCAGTTAATGTTCAGTTAATGCTCAAACATCAGAATGAGGAAAACTGATCTCAGTGACTTTAACCATGGCATGGTTGTTGGTGCCACATGGGCTGGTTTGTGTATTACCAGAAGTGCTGTTCTTCTGGGATTTTCACACACAACATTCTCCAAGCATCCAATGAATGGCAATTCGGTGGACAGAAACTCCTTATTGATGAGAGAGGTCAGAGGAGAATGGTCAGACTTCTTTAGATTAAACATCTTACCAACACAGCTGCATCTGATACACCCACACCAGTATAACACACACTCCCATGCCAATACATCATGTCTGTGCTGAGAAATGATCCACCACCCTATTAATATCTGGTCAGTCATGTTCCTGTGGTGGGTTCTGTTCCCTGATCAACAGGGTAGAGGGAAACTGTCCATAGCAGGAAATGGGCTACAATCAGTAATTGAGAACTTACAAAATGGACCTATATGGTAGGTTTATCTGATAAAGTCTCAGTGGAGTGTACAACCCCAAATCAGAAAAAGTTGGGATGGTATGCAGCAGTGATTTCTAAATGTACTTTGATTTGTGTTTTTGTGCAGACAATATGAACCTAGAACAAGAAGACGGAGTCATCTACAGTATATCCCCCACCCTATATACCAACTATGTACCAAGTTTCAAAATATTATTTGGCACATTTTTCAAGCTCTGCTGCAGGAAACCAACCCTAACTCTTTAACTGACCTCAGCAGCCCATGGCATAAACCCACCAGACCTTTGGTCCAGGTGAGCTAAAAATTAAAATTTCTCACATTTCTTAGTCTCAAAAGGCACATATACATCACTTAATCAACACATATACCAACTTTCAACACCATACCACTCATAGTTTTCAAGTTCTCCTCCGGAAACAAAACCTACCCCTAAGACTAACCTGAGAGACGAAGTCTGAAATTATTTCCATGGAAACATGAAAAATTTAAATTTCTCAAATTTCTTAGTATGATAAGGCACATCTACATCACCTTGTTAACATGTATACCAAGTTTCAAATCCGTATCATAAATAGTTTTGGATATATGCTCCAGAAACAAACATTGCTCTTAGAAACTAAGTTAAAATCTACTTTTTATGTAAAAATTTGAAAAAATACTTAATTCATCTCATTATCTCTAGCCGCTTTATCCTGTTCTACAGGGTCGCAGGCAAGCTGGAGCCTATCCCAGCTGACTACGGGCAAAAGGCGGGGTACACCCTGGACAAGTCGCCAGGTCATCACAGGGCTGACACATAGACAACCATTCACACCTACGGTCAATTTAGAGTCACCAGTTAACCTAACCTGCATGTCTTTGGACTGTGGGGGAAACCGGAGCACCCGGAGGAAACCCACGCGGACAACATGCAAACTCTGCACAGAAAGGCCCTCGCCGGCCATGGGGCTCGAACCCGGACCTTCTTGCTGTGAGGCGGCAGCGCTAACCACTACACCACCGTACCGTCCTGAAAAATTCTTTTTTTCAAAAATCCAAAATAGTAAAAGGCACCAGTTCACGTTGCTTGATATGTATACAAAGTTTTATGAAGATATCATCAGTAGTTTTAAAGATATGGCCCGGAAATGAAAACGTGACCGGACGGACACACAGACGGATGGATGGATGGACGGAATATGGAGCCCGTTTCTATATCCCCCGCCAAACTTCGTTTGGGTGGGGGATAATATGAATGAGGAAATATGTCACTCAGACCTGTGATGTATTTCATATGAAAAATATGAGTTTTTCAGCATAAGATAAATTTCAGATCTTCAAGCTAATGTTTTTTTTTTTATGTAGACACATTCACAAACAAAAAGTACCCAAATTTATCAAAACAATTCTTTGATTTCCTCAAGAGTGACATATAGAGATTTATGTCACGGTTTTGGTTCTCCATGTCCCGGATGTAGCTCGTATGAAAAGTACGAATGGTGTATTTCCCAGTAAAACACTCGTGTCCATATAATATATCTGCTTATGCATTGATATACTCAATTCCACTTCAGTTATTCCATGGAGCCTGCTGGGGGAAGAAAAGGTCTCAATCAGAGGTCACAATCTGGACTTCCATTTGGAAAGTTTTGCCAAAATGTCCTTCTGTATTTTGCTTAAGTCATATCTGAAGCTAGTTGGCACGGATGAATGTTCTCAGCATTAGTGCTCCAACATCTGCCAATGTATTTGTGCAACTCCTGTGGGTTTGTAAAGCATATGCAGGAGTGATCAGCAGAGCAGACACCTGTCAATAAAACCTGATCCTGTATGCAGTGGGGGAGGTGAAGGATGTGGTTTATGGAGGGGTCTAAAAAGCGTTGTAAACCTACACAAGTTCACACCTTCTGTTAACAACAGCAAACTGAACTCTAAGTCCGAGCACTGCCACCGATGCCGCTCACAGTCCCACCTGGATCACATTTGCTACATTAGTATGTAGGGCAAGTATTTTTTTTTTTTTTATTACAGCCTATACGGCATGAAATTTTGGTAGAGCAATAGTCTGACTTTTAGTTGAGAAACTGGATGTCTGGCATCGTTCACTGAGTAAGGAATAAAATATTGTGCAGGAAAATATTCACTGTACAATTATAGGAAAATATTCAACAATGGGTTTGGTGTGATATGACCCAACACAAACTGGAGTAAATATTATCACACCAAAATAGATTATTTTTTGATAACAGTGTGCACAAAACTGTTTTATTCTTCTTCTACCTCAGCAATTTGTTCCAATCTTTCATGTATTAATGAATGACACATTGTGCTTTTTATCCATTTATACTCATGTTTAATGTTTCAGAAAGTCCACAAAACAAGTTAGTTCTTATTATCACTTACATTATAGCAGCTATATATTATATAGAGTATGTTTATATGTACTGTATATTTAACAGTTATTCCACGAAATCGGGTCGTACATGAGCTGATAGCTGACGAGGCACGTAGCACTGAGTCGGCTATAAGCCATGTACGATGAGATTGAGTGGAATAACTGTTTTATTCTATCCACATTCACTGAGCAGTTTTATTTTTATTTTTTGCAAATTCGATAAATAAAAACTTCATACAAAAGATCAGACAAAATCATTTCTGTTTAGAATGTAAACAAACTGGCAGAATGACAGTAGCAATCAGGTTTGTAGTACTCAAATCCAGGACTCTGACTCGAATCCAACTCATGTCCTAATTTTAAGGACTCGTGACTTGACTTGGACTTGAGCACCGATGACTCGGACTTGTGCATTAACTGCATTTGGACTCATAAATTGGAGACGAGGACTCTGATTTTTTTCTTTATTTTTTGTAACATGCCTTAATAATTTGGCACAATATATTTATATTTACATTAATTTTTGTACTAATTTCATGCAAGTGTCACACCTGCACGCTTTGGCGCGTGCATCTGATAGACACTTGGGAGCGCTCCGGACAGCGCACGCAACAAGCAGATTTTCGTGTGCGCTGTAAATGACTCGCACCTGTACAGGATTAAGGCACAATCAGCACGCCTATATAAAAATTGTGAAAACACACTTACTTTGCAAAGTATTGAGCTGCGTTGCTGACACATTACCGAGCCTTATTTCCTTGTTTGGTTTCCTGCTCCCTAATTTCCTGTTTCTCGTCTTTGATTCTCCTGAGTCTACGATAGCCTGTTTGTGCCTCACTCGACCTATTGCCCGTTTCACCATTTTACGATTTCGCCTGCCGTTCTGGATTGTTTATCTGTCTTCACTTATATTAATAAATACACCTTCTGCTCTTACATCCGTCTCCCAACCATCTCTGACAGAATACTTCACACTCCCTAACAAAGAGAAGCACATTCACCTGTTCATACATCATGTTCAGGAACACACTAATGTTAATGGCACTGAAACAGCCACCGTCAAATAGTATGGCTGGAGTCTTGGACTCGACTTGGATCAATAGTGGACTTGACTCCGACTCGACTCAAAATTTTCTTTAATGACTTGGACTTGACTCGGACTTGAACACTGGAGAATCACGACTGGACTCAGACTCAAGGTTTAGTGACTCGACTACAACACTGGTAAGAATTTGTGAAAAATGCTATAATAATAATTCTTGAAAAATAAAAAAAGAGACGTTTTTATCGTCAAATACTTTTATTCCATATTTTGTTGCTTTTCTGTATTTTTGGGGGTTTTGTTTTTGAGTAGAGTTTTTATTTAATCCTCGGTTGGTTCAGCAACACTCTCTGCCATTTTGTTTTTCTCTACTCATGGTATATGAGCTGATATCCTAGTAGTGGAGTAGCCAATTAGAGCGTGCGGTTGCTCATATCCAGTGAATGTGGAAAGAATAAAAACAGTTGTTCCCTCACAATCCTGTCATTTTTTTCTCTCTTGAATTTAATAAGACAATAAACTGCAGCTTTCATATTACCAATAATCCAGAATGAGTGAAGTCGTGAAGGATTTTCATTCACATAAACCTGTGAGTTGCTTCATATACAGCAGTGCTGTTAGAGCCACTGAAAATAAATCAACACCTTTTGAGCAATTAGGTTTGAGAAGTCAAAAGTGCTGTGGTATAAAAAGGGATTATATATTACTCAAAATGATGAGAATGATTTTTTTTATTTTTCTGAAGTGAAAATACTTTGGCTGAGGCAGCATATTCATAATTAAATGTGTGTGTGTGTGTGTGTGTGTGTGTGTGTGTGTGTGTGCCTGATGGTGGATGTGTTCCCATGATGAGGCACGGCTCGGACGTCAGTCTAACACAGATCTGGACTCTTCCTTGTTAGTGTGATATGAACTCAGGATGTCACCTTGTGACAGTTTCTGCCAAGAGTTCTGCTGTGTCATGGCCTCATGGTTATAAATATTCTCCTTCAGAGGAAAACGTCTTTTCTAGCCCTCCCCTTGGACCTTGGCTCATTTTGTGGCATTCACCCTTGTGTCACCTCCACACGTTTCTCGTGTAAGTTTCTCTAATACCCCCTTTCCTTCTTCTTCTTCTTCTTCTTCTTTCACTACCTTTTGCCTGATATTCTCGTATTATCCATCAGTGTGAATTTAACCTCCTTTTCTGTTTAAGGGCTTGATCGGGCATGATCACTAGCCAGCATTTTGTCACTATTTCCAACACCTAGTGAGTCATATCATACATTAATACCTACACTGGATTTGGTTACCTTTCTTGCCAAGCAAGTCAAACCAAGCCCTTTTTTGTTGCTATAAGAAGCAAAATAAGTTAAAGTCACTATTTAGCTATTTGAGTTTAGATTTCGTTATCAAATTCCAAGTAAAATCTGCTATCTTCAAGTTGAATCCCAAAAAAGTCTTCCTTATTCACTGTACTTGTTACCTACATCAAGGAGTAAATAATGGTACTCTAGCTCAGCGTTTCTCAACCTTTCACGGCACCCTTCAGAAGTATGCAAATTCTCAAGGCACCCCCATATAAAATACACACAGTCACGCTGACCCCGGCAGTGACGTTGTGACATGGGAAAGGGGGCCGTGAGACAAATTTTGATGATGCATGACGCGGCGATGATTTGCATTAGTGTAATTATCGTTTTTTGGAATTTTAATTCTCATCCCATCCCATTCTCATTATCTCTAGCCGCTTTATCCTTCTACAGGGTTGCAGGCAAGCTGGAGCCCATCCCAGCTGACTACGGGCGAAAGGCAGGGTACACCCTGGACAAGTCGCCAGGTCATCACAGGGCTGACACATAGACACAGACAACCATTCACACTCACACCTACGGTCAATTTAGAGTCACCAGTTAACCTAACCTGCATGTCTTTGGACTGTGGGGGAAACCAGAGCACCCGGAGGAAACCCACGCAGACACGGGGAGAACATGCAAACTCTGCACAGAAAGGCCCTCGCCGGCCACGGGGCTCGAACCCAGACCTTCTTGCTGTGAGGCGACAGCGCTAACCACTACACCACCGTGCTGCCCTTTCAACTTGCACATTATGGAAAAAAAATGAAAATCACAAATTTCGAAAAAAAAACCCTAATTTCTGGAGGAAAATAAAAATGTACAGTTAGGTCCATATATATTTGGACACTGACACAAATTTTGTTTTTTTTTACCTGTTTACTGAAACATATTCAAGTTATAGTTATATAATGGACATAAAGTCCAGACTTTCAGCTTTCATTTGAGGGTATCCACATTAAAACTGGATGAAGGGTTTAGGAGTTTCAGCTCCTTAACATGTGCCACCCTGTTTTTAAAGGGACCAAAAGTAATTGGACAATTGACTCAAAGGCTATTTCATGGGCAGGCGTGGGCAATTCCTTCGTTATGTCATTCTCAATTAAGCAGATAAAAGGCCTGGAGTTGATTTGAGGTGTGGTGCTTGCATTTGGAAGATTTTGCTGTGAAGAAAACATGCGGTCAAAGGAGCTCTCCATGCAGGTGAAACAAGCCATCCTTAAGCTGCGAAAACAGAAAAAAACCCATCCGAGAAATTGCTACAATATTAGGAGTGGCAAAATCTACAGTTTGGTACATCCTGAGAAAGAAAGAAAGCACTGGTGAACTCATCAATGCAAAAAGACCTGGATGCCCACAGAAGTCAACAGTAGTGGATGATCGCAGAATAATTTCCATGGTGAAGAGAAACCCCTTCACAACAGCCAACCAAGTGAACAACACTCTCCAGGAGGTAGGCGTATCAATATCCAAATCTACCATAAAGAGAAGACTGCATGAAAGTAAATACAGAGGGTTCACTGCACGGTGCAAGCCACTCATAAGCCTCAAAAATAAAAAGGCTAGATTGGACTTTGCTAAAAAACATCTAAAAAAGCCAGCACAGTTCTGCAAGAATATTCTTTGGACAGATGAAACCAAGATCAACCTCTACCAGAATGATGGAAAGAAAAAAGTATGGCGAAGGCGTGGTATAGCTCATGATCCAAAGCATACCACATCATCTGTAAAACACGGCGGAGGCAGTGTGATGGCTTGGGCATGCATGGCTGCCAGTGGCACTGGGTCACGCTGACCATACGCTGACCCTGGCAGTGAGGTTGTGACATGGGAAAGGGGGCCGTGAGACAAATTTTGATGATGCATGACGCGGCAATGATCTGCATTAGTGTAATTATCGTTTTTTTGAATTTTAATTAATTTTATTTATTTCAATGTTAGAATATATAATTTTTTGACGGCACCCCTAATGAAGCCAGACGGCACCCCAGGGTGCCGCGGCACCCCGGTTGAGAAAGGCTGCTCTAGCTTATGCAGTCCATGCATAGTAGAACATCATTTAAGATTCATCCACACTAAATGCTGGACTATTTTGTGTTGCATTTTCTCTGAAATTAAAGTATTGGTACTCTTGGCCTTGTTTTGCAGGTCAACAAACTTATGTGCTTAATAGTTCACCCTGAGAAGGAGGCAGGCTTCATGCCTGTGTTTTGGGTATGTATGTGAAATTTCATTCTGTAAATTAAAATAGTATTTTATTGATGCAATCACTGATCATGTGTTCAGTGTTGTAGTCGAGTCACTAAACCTCGAGTCCGAGTCCAGTCTCAAGTCCCCAGTGTTCAAGTCCAAGTCATTAAAGAAAATTTCGAGTCGAGTCCACTATTGATCCGAGTCGAGTCCGAGAGCAAGACTCCAACTGCACCATTTGACGGTGGCTGTTGCTGCCTTTATGTGAAGCCATTTCTGCTACTGTGTTGGACTAACATTACTGCTCGACTGCCCCATTTTAGTTAATAGACTACAGATAAAAAGCTGGTGGCACGGTGGTGTAGTGGTTAGCGCTGTCGCCTCACAGCAAGAAGGCCCTGGTTCGAGCCCCGTGGCCGGTGAGGGCCTTTCTGTGCGGAGTTTGCATGTTCTCCCCGTGTCTGCGTGGGTTTCCTCCGGGTGCTCCGGTTTCCCCCACAGTCCAAAGATATGCAGTTAGGTTAACTGGTGACTCTAAATTGACCGTAGGTGTGAATGTGAGTGTGAATGGTTGTCTGTGTCTATGTGTCAGCCCTGTGATGACCTGGCGACTTGTCCAGGGTGTACCCCGCCTTTCGCCCGTAGTCAGTTGGGATAGGCTCCAGCTTACCTGCAACCCTGTAGAACAGGATAAAGTGGCTAGAGATAATGAAATGAGATAAAAAGCTCGTTCATAACTCAGCAAGCCCCACCCACTATCAACAGGGCACCTGCTATCAATGAACATAGCATGTCACTTCCTTCTCTGGGTGGAGTCTTACCAAATGGCGATTGAAGTTCGAGTTGTCCCCGTCATCTCCTCGATAGTTCTTCTACATATGGAAGACATAGCAGTGCATTTTTTCCCATTGCACGAGAAGTCTGTAGAAGCAAAGTGGACAATCCTAGGGGCGTCTCTCCAGGCATTTTAATGCCATTAATGTTAGTTTGTTCCTGAACATAACGTATGAACTGGTGAATGTGCATTCTCTTGCATGAAATTAGTTAAAAATTAATGTAGATATAAATATCTTATGCCAAATTATTATGGCGTGTTACAAAAAATAAAGAAAAAATCGGAGTCCTCGTCTCCAATTTACGAGTCTGAATGCAGTTAATGCACAAGTCCGAGTCATCAGTGCTCAAGTCCAAATCAAGTCACGAGTCCTTAAAATTAGGGCACAAGTCCTGGACTTGAGTACTACAAGCCTGGTTGTGTTATATGCCTGGAAATGGTTACAGAAACTCGACCAGAATATGAATAGTCTTGATTTGGATTACTTACCGAGCCATGCCATGCTGTTTGATGGAAAAAGCCATTTCCCTGTCTTTCTCTCAGTTCCCTATCTCCTCCTCCTTCAACAATTGTAATTTTGCTTCTGGTTACTTCTTACGAACTACACACACACACACACACACACACACACACACACACACACACAAAAGAAATCCTCCTGCACCCCCAGAATGTGTTGCCACCTCAATGTCTATGCTACCCACATTTGACTCATTTCTTAATTGTACCACACTGACATGTTTAAAAGAAAAGAAAAGAAAAAACACACACATGCTGCTCAAAAATCACCATCCAGGAGCTGGCCAACCTCACTCTCTTTCTTCAGAGACATCTGGTTTAGATTTCAAACCAACCCTTATATTCTACCTTCCCACACTACACAATGGTCTTTTCTAACCTGATTCTATATCTAGCTCTAATTTGAGTACAATATGGCACTAACAGAAACACTCAGTCATCTGGAGGTACATTAATCGTGAGTTGTGTGTGTTTGTGTGTGACTTGACTTGCCAGTGGTTGGATGGGTGACACACCCCGCTTGAGGCTACATATCTTCGAGAGATGAGAAATGGCAGGCTTACACAGTTCTCAAGACTGCCATTTTGAGGTGCGGGCAATTACCATCAATCACTGAGAGAATTCTATCAAGGAGGCCTGAAGTTTATGTCTTTACTTTTAAGGGCCTGAGGGAAATGCAGAAAGAGATGGATGGCTGTGTTGGCCTTTGGGTGAGGGTATATGTGTTGGAGGAGCTCATTGGGTCAGGGAGGGCTAAGTGATGTTTATGATTGGTTGACATGATGTCCTTGAAAGGCCAATAAATGCAGGAGGTTGTGAGGCGCTCTATTTCACTTTGACAGTCTTTTGGCTGAAGTGGAGTATGGAGTGTGTGTGTGTTTCTGTAACTCCCGAGGGGCTGTTTTCTGCATCGGGACACAAGGTCTCTCCATCAGTGAGATCATTCCTCTCTATGTTTACAGTCAATACGCCCCAGGCTTCTGTTTAGCCCTTAAGGCAAAGGCCACTGACCCCCATTTTTCCTCACTTATTCATTACATAAGGGTAATATTTCTCTCTCTCTCTCTCTCTCTCTCTCTCTCTCACCCCCACACACCCCCATTCATATCTACTTAAAGATATTTAAGCAAAACCATAACCCTTCCTCCAGATCTCTTCTAGAAGAGAGAACATGCCAGAAGCATGAGAGGTGTTGAGTAATTAGTAAGCAAGTTCTGAGGTTAGAGGTCAAAGGTTTGCCCTAATGTGACAATCCCCAGGGCTATTTTAGTGATGGCACATACAGTATATAATTTTCACTCTCAAAACCTTGACCACCATGGACATCCCTTGACTGGTAATATTTGGGTTTTGTGTCGTTTAACCCTGGATCCTCTGAATGGCATGCATGCACATTTGACATGAAGGTCTTCTTGTGCATCTAATGGAAATTCAATGCGGGTGCTCACTACGTAGTGTATCACAATTGTGTCTTGGTGTAGTCAGAGGGGAACTGTTAGGGCCTTCTAGGCCTTCAGAGAAGGCCCAAACATAACAGCATTTCAAATGTTATATTTAATTCTTTTCCTTCTTTAATTGCTTTCATTCTCATCTCATTCTCTCTAGCCGCTTTATCCTGTTCTACAGGGTCGCAGGCAAGCTGGAGCCTATCCCAGCTGACTACGGGCAAAAGGCGGGGTACACCCTGGACAAGTCGCCAGGTCATCACAGGGCTGACACATAGACACAGACAACCATTCACACCTACGGTCAATTTAGAGTCACCAGTTAAACTAACCTGCATGTCTTCGGACTGTGGGGGAAACCGGAGCACCCGGAGGAAACCCACACGGACAACATGCAAACTCCACACAGAAAGGCCCTTGCCGGCCACGGGGCTCGAACCCGGACCTTCTTGCTGTGAGGCGACAGCGCTAACCACTACACCACCGTGGCGCCTGCTTTCATTCTTTCATAATTTAATTATAATTATTCTCTTCGAATTCTAATTTTTTGGCCTCATTTTCTATCAAATTTGCTTCAGAAATGAAAGGGTTACTTTCCTGAAAACATTAAAATTGAGTTATCCAGTGAGATGTTTTTTGTTTATTGTCTCTAGGCTGAGAAGAGTTTAGAGCTGGCTCACTCATTGGTTAGGACTTCATTGCTGGGATGGAAGGCCATGGCAGTGTATGTTTATGTAGGAAGTGACAGATGAATTGACCAATCAGATTTTGATTTATAGTGGGAGGGAACAAAAATTTATTGCCCTAGACCTTCCCGAAGGCCAACGCAAACTTAACCATGAGTCGGTGTCGTCAGCACAGCAGTGAAGTCACCTTCCAGCCAGTGTAGCCTTCATCAGTAGTGTTAGCAAATGCTAAATAAAGCAGTCAAGCCAGTGCTATCTATCGAGAGAAAGTAGCACAGGCTAACAACCGAGAAACTAAGATTTCTGTCTCCAGACTCTTCTTCCACACTGCACGCTCATTACAGTGTTTTTCACTCAGACTTAAATATTCATTTCCCTCTGTAATTTACTTAATTACTTTTAAAATCAACATCGACAGCTATACACAACAGAGCGACCTGGCAGCCTGCCGCTAATCCCTTCCAGAATCCATTTTGTTGTGTCTACCACACAGATTTAATACTTGTGTCATTTTTAGGGCATACCTAACAACCTGTGTTTTCTCTCTCTCCCTCCCCCCCAATCTGTCCCTCTGAGTTACATGTTGGTCCTGGGATCGAGATGCTGGCCTCTTCTGCCCCTCGGACCTGCTTGATCCATCCTGGTGCCCTGTATCTGGTCAGAGTTTTATCGCATCGCTCCTGTGGAGGACGGCCCCATGAGGACAGTTAAGGGTTACACCTGGAGGACGCTCTGGACTCTTAGGGCCTCTGCATGCTCTTGCAACAAGGCTTTCACAGATAGCTTTTCGCAGATAGTTGTAATTTATCGTTGAGCGGGGAGTAATAGGCGTGCGCGATGTTATTCACCGCCACAACGCAAGGGGGCGCGAAGTCGCGAAATCGCTAGGAGTAGTTGGTGGGTGTGGTTAGTGGAGTGTTTATCCTCCGGTTACTTATAATGACTAGAACTGGAGTCGTATACCATAGATGTACATATTTCCTCACTTCCTCGATCAACCGCTCTTCGTGCTGCTCCATCTTCGCTTGTGTTTTTAAAAATGGCGGTAGTGAAAACAAAACAAACCGGGAAAGTAGGGAAGCGGAAGTGCGTGTACAGCGGATGTAGAGTGGACCAATCAGAGCCCTCTTGTCTGCGACACTGTCTGCGAGGCTTCTGCGGTGGTCATAATTTTTGGGAGGTTTTTGGGAGGTGCGTGCAGAGCGTCTGCGAAGGTGGGGGGGCTACACAGACGCCATCTGTGACACCATCTGCAAGGACTGGGTTGTCAGCATAAATTGGCCTTTACAGTAATGCTTTTATGGCTGAGGACTACAGTTGACTTGCTAACTTTAGGACTGCAGTTGTCATGAACAGTTTTGCACTCAAGTTTCCATCAGTGAAGAGTTACAACATCAACGAAACTGTCTTCATATTAAAACTGTTAATGTTATAGTCATGCTGTCTGTTGTTGCCCAAATGAGGATGGGTTCCCTTTTGAGTCTGGTTCTTCTCGAGGTTTCTTCCTTGTGTTGTCTGAGGGAGTTTTTCCTTGCCACCGTTGCCACAGGCTTGCTCATTGGGGATAGATTAGGGACAAAATTAGCTCATGTTTTAAGTCGTTCAAATTCTGTAAAGCTGCTTTGCGACAATGTTTATTGTTAAAAGGGCTGTACAAATAAACTTGACTTGACTTGACTTGTGTCTGGCTAAGTTTTGGCTGAGCTCACGTCCCAGCTCTATGCTGCAAAAAATTGAAAACTGAATTTGAGAAGAAAATGACTTAATACTAGGGAAATTATCTTGCTGCATGGACAGATAATTTTATTTGATAAGACATCTTGGAATAAGATGGTTGCAATCTAGAACTAGGTTTAATGATCTCAGAATCGGTGTCTTGTATTCTTCTAATAGGAAATGCTAGATCGTTTCAACTATTTTCAAGATATTTTCCCTTGCTAAGACATCATTTTTTTGAGTATAATAGTAACGGTTTGCCACTGAGTGTGGTGCACTCTTACAAAACCTCTATTAGGGATTCAGTGACAGAAAAAGAATGATTGCAATAAGCACACATCCACTGTGCATATCATTGGGAAATACATTTTAAAACCTGTGAAAATAATAAATTATTCAGAGACCTTTTCTGTATCAAGAAGCATTAGGGTGATTTGGCCAAAAAATAAAAATAATAAAAAATTGCGAGACACTGTTTCAGTTAACTATAAGGAGAGTATAGGCTGCTGCTTAATGTTCAGATAAGGGTTTCTTTCCTTTGAATATGTGGATGTTATGAAAATATGAACATTCAGGTAGTGTTTGAACAGTGAAGGTCATTCTGGGCCATTCTGACAGCCATAGTGCTTATTAATCTTCCTCTCCTGGTAAAGTTATTTTAGAGTTTGTGAGAGTTCAGGTGTGTGTGTGTGTCCTGGATCTGTGCCTCTGTGCTCTGTCTTTTGCCTCTCTGTTCTTGTAGCAGAGACAGCTGAATAAATGGTTTATTTAAATAAAACTCATACATAAGTTCCACTGAGCTAAAGCCGCATTACTCAAACTTTCCCCATCTCCATATCCTGCTGTCTCTCTTTTGCCCTTCTTACAAAATATTGTAACCTCTATAACAAAGTACCTAGGTAGCTTGTTTCTGCACTACCTCACGCTCTCCTTCACAATCCCTTCATTCTTTAGACAAACAGAGCCACTGTTAAATTCTCTGAACATGTGATTTAAAGCTCATCTCATCTCATCTCATCTCATCTCATCTCATCTCATCTCATCTCATCTCATCTCATCTCATCTCATCTCATTATCTCTAGCCACTTTGTCCTTCTACAGGGTCGCAGGCAAGCTGGAGCCTATCCCAGCTGACTACGGGCGAAAGGCGGGGTACACCCTGGACAAGTCGCCAGGTCATCACAGGGCTGACACATATGGCCCTTTTCCACTACCCTTTTTCAGCTCACTTCAGCTCGCTTCAGCTCACTTCAGCCCGACACGGCTCGCGTTTCGACTACCAAAAACCAGTACGACTCAGCTCGCTTCAGCCCTGCTCAGCCCCTAAAACTCGCACCGTTTTGGAGTGGGGCTGAAGCGAGCCAAAGCGAGCCGAGTGAGGCTGGGGGCGTGAGCAGACACTCCCCTGTGCACTGATTGGTGAGGAGGAGTGTCCTCACATGCCCACACACGCCCCGCGAGCACGCTGGGATCTGTAAACACCGCAAACCCGGAAGAAGAATAATTACGAATTACGAGAATTTCTGAAGCCTTATGCGCCTCGCCTCATCTATACGCTCTTGCCAGTATCTGTCCGCGTTGTCGGTGACAACAAGCCACAGCACCAAGACCAGCAACACTAACGACTCCATGTCCTCCATGTTTATTGTTTACTATTCGGGTCGTGAGACTACCGCTTAAAAGCTCACTGATGTCACTGTTTGCGCTGCTTAACGACATCACCTGACGTCCACCCACTTTCGCTAACTCCACCCAATGTGTCCACCCACTTCCAGCCAGCACGGTTCAGCGCGGTTGTAGTCGAAATGCAACTCCAACAGCCCCGCTCAGCCCGACTCAGCACGGCACGGCTCAGCCCGACTCAGCAGTGGAAAAGCGGCAATAGACACAGACAACCATTCACACTCACATTCACACCTACGGTCAATTTAGAGTCACCAGTTAACCTAACCTGCATGTCTTTGGACTGTGGGGGAAACCGGAGCACCCGGAGGAAACCCACGCGGACACTGGGAGATCATGCAAACTCTGCACAGAAAGGCCCTCGCCGGCCACGGGGCTCGAACCCGGACCTTCTTGCTGTGAGGCGACAGCGCTAACCACTACACCACCGTGCCACCCCATGTTTATTTCTGTAATATCTAAAAAAGCAGGCCATTCTGTGGCTGGGAAGTTATTAAATTTGAGGGGATTCCCTAGCAAATAATGTGCATGAAATCGCTCGCTTTGTGCAGTCAAGCAGACAGAGGAAGTCCGTGTGTGTGTGTGCATGCGCAGGTTTACCTTGTTCTTCTTTTTCTTCTTCTTTTGGGTTTTACAGAAGCTGGCATCCAGTGTTGCATTACTCTCATCTACAGGTTTACCTTTGACTGTGCACTGACAGTTCCATCATTCTGTTGCTAAACAAACAGCTGATCACACCGAGGTGCTCGCTGAGCACCGATATTTATTAGTTTGGTGCTGCGTTTCTTTTCCTTCGTATATAACACAACATCTTTTCTTCTTGCTTTCCGTTACTGTAGTCGGTCTTTCACGTTTCATTTGCATCCTCCATTTTCCTCTCCTGTTTCAAATTTCTATCTCACAATGCCTTGTGCGAACGGGGAAAGCCCACCACGTGATGCATGATGTCAAAAAGTCAAAGTCCTTCCCGCGCCATGTAGCAGCGCCAATCTCCGTAGCCCTTGGCCTCTTGCATAGCTAGGGTTACAGTGGGGGGCTAGTCCTCTGGTAACCACGAGACTTTAACTCCCCACTCGCATCTTTGCAGTGTGCCTTGCCAGATGGTACCATTTTTATGATGGTCTTTGGTATGACCCGACCATGAATAGAACTCATGATTTCCCAATCGAGAGGCGGACACACTAACCACTAGGCCACTAGCCAGTACGATGCATGATGTAGTATCTTGAATTGGGTCATGGTGAAGCAGGAAAAAATAAGCGGAGAATTTAGGGCCATGTGGCCTTAAATTTATTAATTGTTCTTTTTAAAAAAAAATTACTAATAAAATTGGAAGTCTGTGATTCAAATTCAGTCACTTTCAGTCCACTAAACAAAAATAATTGGGTGTCAGGGAAAATTCTTTTTATGGCTTACACTTGAAAACTCTGAAAGGCAGTCTACCTTTAAGGTGCTTTGTGCACTTAAAAAAAGGTATCACAATAACTGCTTTAGCTGCATTGACATGTTCATGATTGTACGATTGTGTGTAAGCTGCGGCACTGTACTGCTCAATCTGGAAAGAAGGTTTCAGTGCTGCATCGACCTGCTGTCTGCTATTGTAATGCTACATTGCTCTGATTTGGATGTTAATGTATAGTGGATGCAATGATTCATTTCTGCACAGTACAATTACAACCATTTTACCCACAGGAAATATGCAACTGAGTTACATATCAGAATTTAGCTAATGAGTAAGGATGGGTTTACAACAGTGGCGGCTGGTAGCCTTTCAAACAGGGGAGGCTGGTCGGTTACGATATTTCCAGATTTTAAAAGAAAAAACACATCAATTTTGCCCATACTCTTGCCTCTGATCTGGCTGATTGTTGGCAGGGTCACAAACTGTGAAATAACAGGTTCTTTTGGCCCATTAGCCTACTGTCCAATATACATGATGGTGGTGTTGGGGGGGGGGTATATTTTAACATTTTATATTTTAAAATTGTGACATGTTGTTTAAAAATTGATCATTATTGAAAGCAGCTCTTTGTCAGGAACCTCAGCAGTAACAGCAGAGTGTTCTGGAATAGGCACAAGCACTGACCTTGGGGAGCCAAACATAGAGCTGGGTGCCACACATTTCATTCAATGACACTTTCCCTATATTTTACTTATTTTGACTGAGAAATGTTTTATTGACAATTTTGATAACCCTTCACTTTTAATCCAGGTCTGTAGTGTGAAATGTTCTCAGCTGTGTTTTTGTTTAAAAATGTTTTCCAAATTGTAGCTGTGTTTAATTCATATCCAGAGAAATATATATGCCAATATAATATACTCAGCATAAACATTTTAAATAGATTCTATATTTTTGGTCCATCCATGACATATTACTAAAGTAGCCTATTTACTGTTGTTGATGTGGGTCACTTGCTGTTAGCCAATTCACTTTCTCGTACCAGGAGAGCTGAAAGGAACGAGTATTATTCCCTACCTTTTTCACCAAGTCAATTTGAGGCGTTGGTCTACCCTGCTCTTTAATTTTAATTTTTTCCTCGAAAGGAAGACTGGCAAATGGCTTCGCCAAAATTAAATCAACAATGCTTGGCATCCGTGCGCAGCTTTCTTGCTAGCTGACTAGCCCCCTCAAGTTCAAGTTCAGTCACTCAAATAAACAACATTTCTGGAACTAAGATAGCAAACTTGACAACACTATATTTACACTTTATTTACAATGAAAATATATACAAACTAAAAAAGCTGGTAGAAACCGAATGTAATGAATTAAATCAAAATGTAAGCTGATCTCTTACAATACACCACAGCACTTGCGAATCCGCATGGGACTGAACTGAAATTCACCGCTGCCTGTCTATATTTGAAACGAGCTGTCAATCAAAGAAAATATCCGGCCGCTTTCACCAATCACCAGTCTCTTCGCGGAAAGCTTTGCCATGTCCCTCCCACTGTGAGGCTGGGAGTCCGTGGGCGGGCATTTTCGCAGTATTTGTCCAATAACCATCTTGCATTTTGAGATTGAAAAGCGCACAGCTCCCAAATGCCATTGAAGTGCACTGAGGCTGGGAGTCCGTGGGACTCCGTGGGTGGGCATTTTCGCAGTATTTGTCCAATAATCATCTTGCATTTTGAGATTGACAAGCGCGTAGCTCCCAAATGCCATTGAAGTCCACTGAGGCTGGGCTGCATCGCGCTGTCACGGGGGGGGGAACTCATGCACACATTAGGCGAACTGGGGGAAGTTATAACGGAATGATTTCGCACTGTACTTGGGTTGAGCACATATATTTCTATGATTCTGGATCTGAAATAGCAATGTTATAAGGTCGGCTATAACATAAGCCTAGCGCAATTCATCCTACACGATGTTCGTCATTTTAAGAGGAGGCTGAGCCTCCCTCGATGTCTTAGAGCAATCGCCCGTGGTTTACAACTTATATGCGTAGGGGTGGGGCGGCACGGTGGTGTAGTGGTTAGCGCTGTCGCCTCACAGCAAGAAGGTCCGGGTTCAAGTCCCGTGGCCGGCGAGGGCCTTTCTGTGTGGAGTTTGCATGTTCTCCCCGTGTCCGCGTGGGTTTCCTCCGGGTGCTCCGGTTTCCCCCACAGTCCAAAGACATGCAGGTTAGGTTAACTGGTGACTCTAAATTGACCGTAGGTGTGAGTGTGAATGGTTGTCTGTGTCTATGTGTCAGCCCTGTGATGACCTGGCGACTTGTCCAGGGTGCACCCCGCCTTTCGCCCGTAGTCAGCTGGGATAGGCTCCAGCTTGCCTGCGACTCTGTAGAACAGGATAAAGCGGCTAGAGATAATGAGATGAGATGCGTAGGGGAGACTTGGGACACGTTTTCAGCTTTTGTAGACTATGTGAAATTCTTTCCAAGTAGCATCATATTCACAGGTGGCACGGTGGTATAGTGGTTAGCGCTGTCGCCTCACAGCAAGAAGGTCTGGGTTCGAGCCCCGTGGCCGGCGAGGGCCTTTCTGTGTGGAGTTTGCATGTTCTCCCCGTGTCTGCGTGGGTTTCCTCCGGGTGCTCCGGTTTCCCCCACAGTCCAAAGACATGCAGGTTAGGTTAACTGGTGACTCTAAATTGACCGTAGGTGTGAATGGTTGTCTGTGTCTATGTGTCAGCCCTGTGATGACCTGGCGACTTGTCCAGAGTGTACCCCCCCTTTCGCCCATAGTCAGCTGGGATAGGCTCCAGCTTGCCTGCGACCCTGTAGAAGGATTAAACGGCTAGAGATGAGATGAGATCATATTCACATTGCATTACAGAGTATTTATTATACATGTGCCCTCTTACCACAACATTAGTTTCTCAGCTTGTCACATAGAAACTAATGTCGTGGTCAGAGGGTATAGCCTTCAGGATTCACTTTTTCTGTTATTGTTTTTTGTGGGGAGACATGAGACATTGAGGGGAGACATGGGACATCATGTTGGGAGACTTGGGACAAAGTGGGGAGACATGGAAGAAAGTAAAATACTTAGACCTTATATAAGTCCAGTGATGGTTGGTAATAATATTAGACATAAGGCTAAATTCTATTATTCTATCCGCATTCAGTCTATATGAGTAATCGTGTGCTCTGATTGGCTACTCTACTACTAGGATATCAGCTCATATAACATGAGTAAAGAAAAACAAAATGGTGGATCGTGTTGCTGAACGAAATAAAAACTCTACTCAAAAACAAAACCCCAAAAATTGCTCTCAAGTATTTAAAAGAAACAGAAATAGCTAAAAGAATATAGTTTTTTCCTCCCAATAGCACCTGTTCCACACTCCAGCCCAGTTGGTGGCAGTAATGCACCTTTAATTTGATTTGCCAACCACCAAAAAAACAAACAGAAGAAGAAGAAGAAAACCCCCAAAATAAAAAAGCAACAAAATATGGAAAGTATTTGATGGTAAGAACGTATCTTTTTTTTTATTTTTCACAAATTATTATTATTATTATAGCATTTTCACAAATTGCTACTGTTTATTTCGCCAGTTTGTTTACATTCTAAGCGGAAATTATTGTGTCTGACATTTTGTATAAACTTTTATTTCATCAAATTTGCAAAAAAATGCTCTGTTTCTCAAAATCCAGTGAATGTGGATAGAATAAAACAGTTATTCCACTCAATCTCATCATACATGGCTTATACGTAGCTGACTTGGCGCTATGTGCCTCATCGGCCATCAGCTCATGTACGGCTCAATTTCGTGGAATAACTGTTAAATGTTTATCAATAGCTCAACAATGAAACTATTAGGGTTGAGATTATATCACCAGGTGTCCTCTCATTGATGACACAATGAGATTATCTGCATCCTTACAACTAATATTTTGTGACAACCGTTCTGAAGAGAACATCAACAGTGCGTCTCTTTCTGTAATACCTGTGTGGGGAAAGCAGCATAATCATGGGTCCAATTCCTGGAAAATTTCCAATTTGTATCAAACAGATGAAACTTTTTTGTTATTACCCCAATTGTGTGTTTTTATATCAGTTACCTAAATTGTTCAGGTGAACACTCATATGTGTTGAAAGTCCTTTACATGTGTGCAACTGTATATTTAAACCCCAGGGAAACAGAACATGAAGAACAAGTTCCTCAAAACTGTTTTTTTTCCCCTAAAAATGATTAATCATGTGCATTAAGTTAGCTATAGCCAGGTTCTTGCCCAAACTGATAATCACATCATCAGTTTTTCTCTGGCTAATCAGACACAAGGTACTTGAGCCAGTCCTGCTAGTTTAGGGAATTGAACCAGCAACCATTTGGCCCCAAAGCTGTTTCTCTAACCATGTGGCCATGGCTTACCCCAACAAATTTATTTAAAATATTGTTATTCACAAAACAGTTTGAATGGGATAACTAATTTCTCATCTGGTTTGATTGGAAATTTAGAATTATTGTATGTAGTGTGCAAGAAGGTCCTGGGTTCAAGCCCAGTGGCTAACAGGGGCCTTTCTGTGTGGAGTTTGCATGTTCTCCCCGTGTCCGCATGGGTTTCCTCCGGGTGCTCTGGTTTCCCCCACAGTCCAAAGGCATGCAGGTTAGGCTAATTCAGGGGTGGGCAATTATTTTTTCCATGGGGCCACATGAGAAACAGAAAATTTTGTGGAGGGCCGGACCAAAAGGCTGAACTAAATTCTGCATAATATTAATTGTATTTCTTTATATAAAGCAGTAAATAACATTGTTTTCACAAGCTGCTAAGACTGGTAAGAGTATGGAAAAAACGAGGTTGCCTTACAAAAAATGTCATTTATTCAATCAAATTTCCCAAAACAATGGTTAACAAAATGTGAACGTTTGTACCATTTTTTTTTTCAGTCACATTCACCCCAAAACACAATAAAGACATCACAATATTGTCTTTCTACTCCAAATATCAAGCAAAATACATCATATTATAATAATGATGCCCAGATTTGTAGTCTAATCACTTAATTTGGTGTTTTTCAGTTTTTTATTTGTTCAGTGAGAGAAATCTAGTCTCTGTTGGTCTTTAACGAGTGCATCAAAGTCAGGTTGAATGTCTGAGGTGGAGATGCGAAGCACAGCTGACAGATGATCATCGGTGAGCGAGGATCTATACCTGGATTTGTTAAACTTCATCACTGAAAATGTTTGTTCACATATGTACCGTAGGTAGAGCCAATACTTAGCAGTCCATGTTTTGTTGAAAGCCCTGCATTCGGCATCTACCTTTCTTCTTTTTGCGGACATTTTGGGGGCTAAAGTCTTCTTGTGACCTGCTCGCAACAACGTCGATTCGGTGTAGGTATCAGATCTACAGATCGGCTCGGGCTCCGGCGCCTGCTGGTGACGTCACACTATGTGATTGGGTGGACCGTTTGAAGGATGACGTACAAGTTTGTGGTTGGTCTGGACAAATTACGGAAGTAGTTATCGCGGGATTAGGTTTCGTGAGATTTCACGTCATGTTCATGTAACGCGCATTGCGTTTTTGTTGAACACAACTTCAAAATAAAAGCAATGCACATTCAGTCCATGCATGAGGTAAAATTAGAAAATACGTTTATTTTGTAATTTCTAATTAACCTTACACGGGCCGGTCAGAATGAACCAAAGGGCCAGATGCGGCCCGCGGGCCGTAAAATGCCCAGGTCTGGGCTAATTGGTGGCTCTAAATTGACCGTAGGTGTGAGTGTGATTGGTTGTCTGTGTCTATGTGTCAGCCCTGTGATGATCTGGCGACTTGTCCAGGGTGTACCCCGCCTCTCGCCCATAGTCAGCTGGGATAGGCTCCAGCTTGCCTGCGACCCTGTAGGACAGGATAAGCGGCTACAGATAATGGATGGATGGATGTAGTGTTTATTATAGAGACTACAATCTTTTTTTTTCAAAAGGGTGCCAATAAATCTGGAGTTCCTTAAATCAAAGGATATGAGACCTAAGCATATACATTTATACCCTTAAGTAAAGATGAATGTTGTTAGTACACATCACTAATTTGACCACATTTACACCACATACTCTATACACACGAATTTCTACTTTTATCATTTTATTCTACAAACAGATTCATAGCTCGACTCCATGGTGAGTGTGTTATAAAAGCATTAAAACTTATTAGTCCCTGAGCATGATTAGGCATTTAAGCGAATGGGTTTCTGAGCGGTGTTTTACGGAGGTTGAGCCCACACACACAGTGGGAGAACAGATCTTTGAGTGATTGGTGTACTTCATTAAGGGAAGAAGAGGAGAGGGAGCCTCAGGAGACACATACCACTCTCTTTGATGGATGGCTATATCATTCGCAACAGACCACTTTTACTGTCACGGACATCTGCTTTAATAACATGCACTCGGGGGGGGGGGAAGAGAAACAGAAAGACAAATAGAGATAGAGGGGGAAAGAGACAGACAGAGATACAGACAGACAGACAGACAGAGAGAGGTGTCGGATGGAAAATATTCTTACTCAGTGACCCATAGCGCTTCTGAAGATGGGAGGTAGGGCGAAACAAAACAAAAACAGAACAAGGAAAGTTTTGAGGGCAATATAAAAGCTACAGATGTGTCGAGAGCCAGTGAAGCATTTTCTAATTAGCTGAAAGCATTTGATGAGTATTTTGTTCTGACACTGAACTTCCATGGTTTCCTTTATTCCTAAAAGTCTTTTGAGAAATCAGTGGAGCGGCAAATGAGTCACGAGAAGAGCAGCATAAGATCTTGTAATATCTAACTTGGAAAATGACAAGTCGCTCATGTCGCTTGTAGATTGTCTTGTGGGCATGAAGCAACTGCTTGTGGCCGTGTAGTGACCACTACTATTGTCCCTTATGGGCATGTGCTGTCCAATTAGCTCCAACAGTTGTAGCTACAGTACATATATCTGCTAAAGCTAACTTGTTAAACTTGGTTGTTTGATTTATACATGATATGTCAAGTTTTATACAAGCTTCATTGGTATGTTAGCAAAACAAACATTAATATTTGCAGCATTTAGCAAACAGTAGAAAAGGCTACATCAAGTTCCAGAAGTGCTTTTGTCGTCTACCATCAAAAAAATTTCCTCATTCTAGTTACAGAATCTCCACTTGCTTAGAAATGGTGCCAAGAGACATTTCTGAGTTGTGTATTTCTATGATCCTGTTTTTTCAGATCTGCACTGAGCTCCTTGGACTTCCCCATTGCACTGTGTGTTGGTCAGTCCAATGAGTGCTGTCAAACAAACCAACAAAAAACAAACCCTTTTTTATGTTTGTATACATATGTATATGTATCAGTGAAAGCCAATATTGCCATGACATTCATGTCCGTGTATGTAAACTTCTGACCACAACTGTAAGTAGGTCAGGGTCTAAGAATACCATTGAGTTAAAAACCCTGTGAGTACAGCAAGTAAACAAAACACATGGGATTTCTTTTTTTTAAATTAAGTGCGAAGACGAATGCTTAGTGCAACTACCTCTGATAGTTCAAAACATTTACCGCAAGCACCGACAATCTCTGTTACCTCCTTCCAAGCTTAATTCTTCTTCATAATGTCTCTGTACACATTTTATACATGGATTAGTCTATACATGGATTAGTTCTGGGTATGACTTTAAACTGCAATCGGTGGTGAGTCTCAGGTCCGGATGGACTTGAGTATTGGGGAAAGTGGAGTTATCCCTTAATCACCATTGCTCCCAGGTCTGCTCTGACCTGGAGTGGTAGAACCTACCTGGGTTCCAGCTATGGGTTAAATAGTACACCACCAATAATGCGCTGGCAGCAGGGTGCTTTTCAGTGCAATGTGGCAGATAAACCCAAGAGGGTCAATGGCGCACCACCCGATGGAAGAGCCACTCAAATGGCCAATGGATGGCATCACTCAGCAAGTAAGTTGTCACTGCGGGGCAACTTCCATACCTGTCAGGTCTGTGGCACTTTTGTGCACCACTTGGCATCAGGTCTGGAGGTCCAGAGAGGCAACACGATGGGGGTACGACCTCGTTTGTCTTACCTTACTGTGCAAGACGCTTCATGAGGAAAGGAGAATAAATCTGGTGCGCTCTGGTGCAGGCCTCACAGCCCATCTGTGTTTCTGTGCATCCTAATGAAGTAGTCATCAACGCTAGCGATGGACAGCCGACGATGACGATATGATTGGATAAGACTTAGGCCCTGTTTACATTATTTTGAATCAGCGGATCATCAGATTAACGTTTTTAAAACGATTCGCGTGCACATAGCAACGCCAATACACGATTCGCGTGCACACAGCAACGCCAATACACGGATACGCTAATCACATGACTAATTAGAGGGCACGTCACATGATCCCAGTGCATATCGGGCATGCGCAAGTCACTCACCACTTGCAAGTGGAAGGATGGCAAGCGAACACCCTCTCCAGCAGATAAACACACCTGGCTGTGATGTTCATGTTCTCACTGAGTTTAAGCGCCTGAAGGAGGTTGAAATGTATAAATAAACCTCAGTGCAGCTCAGCGCTTCCTCCTGCGCTCCAAATCACTCCGCCCTGAACAGCGAGTGCCCTCTGGAGGGTGCGCACTCCGGCCCTGCGCAGCTCACAGAGCGCGCGAGTGAAGCGCACGAGCAGTGATTCGGGACTGAGCCGCTGTGTGTGTGATCCCAACGCCAGCGAATCAGGAAGGTGGATGTCACAGTGACGTTGTCCAATGACAACGTCAGCTAGAGCTCAGCACAGCGTATCCGCGTATTCTCAATGTTTACACAGCACCGGACCAGACATGAACTGGATTGAATACGTGGGCTCTGGCGGATTCCCGTTTCCCGGCGTTTCCCGGCGTTTTAATGTGAATGGACAGTGCATCCGCGAAGAAAACGAGACAGATACGGTCTAATGTAAACTTGGCCTTACACTGTGTGCACAATTATTAGGCAAGTTGTATTCCTGATGATTAATTTTATCGTTGAACAAATACAGTGCTCTCAGTCAATCCAAATTGTTAATAAACCTAAAACCAGAATGATTAACAAAGGAAAGGGGAGTTTAGGCCTTCTCAGGGGAATATATAACTGTGCAGAATTATTAGGCAACATTTAGTGTGCAGAATTATTATGCAACTAAATGAAAAGCTTAAAGTTTCCCATCTCACTTGTTTATTTTAATTTTCAGTGTAACAAATAAACAACTCAGAATTAACAAATAAACACTTCTAGCATTTCAAAAATATTCAGTGACCAATATAGCCACCCTTCTTTTCAATAACTGCCATGAGCCTTCCATCCAGTCTGTTAGTTTTTTGATTTGTTGACGATCAACTTTTTGTGCAGGAGCAACCATGGCCTCCCAAATGCTATTCAGAGTGGTGTATTGTCTTCCCTCGCTGTAAATCTCATGCTTAAGAAGGGGCCACAAGTACTCAATAGGGTTTAAGTCAGGTGAGGAAGGGGGCCATGTCATTACTTTGTCATCTTTAAGGCCTTTGTGGGCTCGCCAAGCAGTGGAGTACTTGGGTGCATTTGATGGTGCATTGTTCTGCATAACAATCATGGCCTTCTTGAATGATGCAGACTTCTTCCCATACCACTGCTTGAAGAATGTATCTTTTAGAAACTGGCAGTAGGTTTGGAAGTTGATGTTAAGTCCATCTTCAACCTGAAATGGTCAAACTAGCTCATCCTTAATAATAGCAGCCCATGCCATTACCCCTCCACCACCTTGCTGGTGTCTGAGTCAAAGTGCCCTGTGTCCATTAATTATCCAGCTATGGGCCCATCCATCTGGTCTATCCAGAGTCACTCTCATTTCATCCGTCCATAAAACCTTTGGAAAATCTGTCTTCAGATATTTCTTGGCCCAATCTTGACATTTCAACTTGTGAGTCTTGTTTAGTGGTGGTCGTGTTTCAGCCTTCCTTACCTTGGCCATGTCTCTGAGCACCGAACACCTTGTCCTTCTGGACACTCCAGGTCGGTTGCAGTTCTAGAATATTGTGGCACTGGAGGATAATGGGTTCCTGGTAGCTTCATGTTTAATCCTTCTCAAGTCTTTTACGGTTAATTTGTGTCTTTTCTTCTCCACACATTTTTTGCGACCCTGTTGACTATTTGCAACAAAACGTTTGCTTGTTCTGTGCTCACATTTCTATAGCTTAGCTATTTCAAGAGTGCTGCATCCCTCTGATAGGCATTTTACAATTTTTGTCTTTTCAGTGTCTGTTAAATCTCTTTTTTGGCCCATTTTGCCTGAGATAAAGAAGCTGCCTAATAATTATGCACACCTTAATATAGGGTATTAATGACTTTAGGTCACACCCTCCCTCATTACACAAATAAATACCACCTGAGAATGCTTAAATCCAATTAGCATTCAAGTGTATCTAGCTTGCGGTTGGAAAACATGCATAGAAATAATGGTAGGGTCAGAGTACTCACTTGCCTAATAATTGTGCACACAGTGTATTTTTGTGTGTCAAAGATTAACTGGAAACAAATTACAGGTAGAAAGTAAAGTTGTGAGTGGGGAACTGAAGAAAAGTCTGACCTCACACATGATAGAACTTGTCCACGGAGTCATTTGAACCAGTTGTTCGGATTTGGCACTTAACTGCATCATATCTAATTCGCATAGAATTCAGAAATGCTTTCTAATTCTCACTATTATAACAGACGCTATAGCAATTAAATCATTTTTACAGGTATAACAAATAGTATAATACATGCTTACTGGAATGAGGGATGAGAGAACCTGCAGTGAAAGAGATTGTGTTTGAGTATGTGATAGAGTCTGTGCATCACGGTGTGTGACTCCAGGGATCGATAAAGAGAGGTTGTGTTACCAGACTCTGGTGGTTTGACAGGAAAAGGGGATTTATTTAAGCTCTGAGCCTTGCTGCTGGCATTTCATAAAAGAAAGGTCAAAGACTCAATAACTCCATCCTGTCAGTGATACAAAGCCCTTGCATGCCTTTACACCCTGGCTAACAGCAACGTTGGCAAAAATGTCTCTGATGAACATTTTGATGCACACCTGAGGGAAATGTTCATTGATTGAACTGCTGATGAGTGGAAGATAAAGCTGTGTTAGCATGACCAATAATCGTGTATGTTTGGGTATCTGTCTGAGCATCGATCAAAGAGCAATTCAGTGTTAAAACATGACTGAATTGATCCTGCATCAGAAATGAACCATTTGGAAAGACATGACCAAGTGTGAATGTCAGCAAAGGTCAGCTAAGCATGCTTCTCAATCCTGGTGTGTATGTTTATGCTCCGTTGTATGGATCATATGTGCATGTGTGTGGCTGTGAGAACACAATTTCAACCTAATTTCCCTCTTATTAGGTTTCGTGGTCTCATTTTTTTTCCCCTAACCCCACAGTAAATAAACTATGCATGGTGGATTCTCACCACACAGGGCTTGGCTCAGAACCCAAGGGAAATAGCTCACTGAGATGCTCCATCAAATGTCCCATTCACCACCATTAAAATGCAAGCAAACATGGAGAACTAAAACTGTCAGGAAGTAATGCTCCTCTCACCATAAGAATATAAACTGTCAAAGATGTGGCGAACCTCACGCATTCAAAATCAACATTCCTGACATCTCTTCTGCAAGACGCCGAGCTCAGCAAGTCCTAGAACAATAATGAGAGCAGGCAGAGACATAAACAGTACAGGATAGAAAGAGGAGAGCAAGAATGAGGGACCTGTGCAATAAAAAAAACAGAGATATGGAGACAAAAAGAATGAATAAAAATTTAAAAAATTAAGAACGTGTACAAGTAAAGCAGGAGAAGACTTTAAGTGTTTTCTATTGTGGACACAATAACTATATATTATATTATCCATCCATCCATTATCTGTAGCCGCTTATCCTGTCCAACAGGGTCGCAGTATATTATATTATATTATCTCGTCTCATTATCTGTAGCCGCTTTATCCTGTTCTACAGGGTCGCAGGCAAGCTGGAGCCTATCTCAGCTGACTATGGGCGAAAGGCGGGGTACACCCTGGACAAGTCGCCAGGTCATCACAGGGCTGACACATAGACACAGACAACCATTCACACTCACATTCACACCTACGGTCAATTTAGAGTCACCAGTTAACCTAACCTGCATGTCTTTGGACTGTGGGGGAAACCGGAGCACCCAGAGGAAACCCACGCGGACACGGGGAGAACATGCAAACTCCACACAGAAAGGCCCTCGCCGGCCACGGGGCTCGAACCCAGACCTTCTTGCTGTGAGGCGACAGCGCTAACCACTACACCACCGTGCCGCCGCCGCCCATATTATCTCATCTCATTATCTCTAGCCGCTTTATCCTTCTACAGGGTCGCAGGCAAGCTGGAGCCTATCCCAGCTGACTACGGGCGAAAGGCGGGGTACACCCTGGACAAGTCGCCAGGTCATCACAGGGCTGACACATAGACACAGACAACCATTCACACTCACATTCACACCTACGGTCAATTTAGAGTCACCAGTTAACCTAACCTGCATGTCTTTGGACTGTGGGGGAAACCGGAGCACCCAGAGGAAACCCACGCGGACACGGGGAGAACATGCAAACTCCACACAGAAAGGCCCTCGCCGGCCACGGGGCTCGAACCCAGACCTTCTTGCTGTGAGGCGACAGCACTAACCACTACACCACCGTGCCGCCGCCACCCATATTATATTATATTATATTATATTATATTATATTATAGCTTTCACCAACTTTTTGGGATGGAAACCTTTGCAGTCAACAAAACTGAAATATAGTGACATGATCATGAATGTGAAGCTCTTAACCACAAGATAATATTATTTTTATTTCCCAAAACCTGGACACATTGCAATGGAATGGCATTTCATTCAGGGTATATTCCTGCCTTAAGCTGATTATTCCAGGGATTGGCTCCGGATCCACCATGAGTGCATTATGACCAGGATAAATTGAATCCAGCTGACACTTGACAAGAGGCGGGATACACCTTGGACAAGTCACTAATCTATTTCAAGGCTAACAGACAGGCAGTCATTCACATTCTCATTCACATCTAGGACAATTTAGAGTAGGCACATGTCTTTCGACTGAGGGAGGAAACCAGAGCATCTAGAAAAACTCCATGCAGGCATGAGGAGAACATGAGAACTCCACACAGGAAGGCTGATCCTTGAACTTCAGGTTCTAAATCTCAAAAACAGTGCAACTGATTCAAAATGTAGACTCAATGGAACACCTTGAATTTTTCTTTATTTGGGTATTCATATCTATAATAGAGGATGTTCGTGGTATAGACGACTTGCAACCATGTGATTAAAATGTGCTACATCATGAGCGTCCGCCATGATGGTGGATATACAAAGCATCTAGGATGGCAGCCACTGAAAGCGTGTCTGTAAACAATGCTGAATTCTCTCAGTATTACCACGATTTGAATGGTTGAATGAAGATTTGATACAAAGAGAAGATAAATATGTGTGGTTTTTACCCATATTATTTTAAAAAGTCCAATTTTTCTGAAGATAAGACGCTTCTACTGACCATCGAGTACCCAGATATCACATTCTGTCTGGTTTGGCCGCTGAAGGATCAAGTCCGACCTCGGACGAAACATAGTCAAGTCAAGTCAAATTTATTTGTATAGCGCTTTTAACAATAAACATTGTCGCAAAGCAGCTTTACAGAATTTGAACGACTTAAAATATGACCTAATTTTATCCCCAACGAGCACGCCTGTGGCGACGGTGGCAAGGAAAAACTCCCTCAGACGACACGAGGAAGAAACCTCGAGAGGAACCAGACTCAAAAGGGAACCCATCCCCATCTGGGCAACAACAAACAACATGACTATAACATTAACAGTCCTAACAAAGTCAGCTTCGTTGATGCTATAAACCCCCCACCAATGGAAACCCGAGTGCAAAACCGTTCACGGCAACCGCAGTCCCAAAGTCAGCAAGTCGACTGCAGTCCTAAAGTCAGCAAGTCAACTGCAGTCCCCAGCCACAAAAACACCACTGCAAGAGTCCAGAGCATCCTCCAGGCGCGACCCCCAACTGTCCACATGGGGCCGTCCTCCACAGGAGCAATGCGATGAGACTTCAACCAGACACAGGGCACCAGGATGGACCAGGCAGATCCGAGGAGCAGAAGAGGCCAGCATCTCGGTCTCAGGACCGACATGTAACTCAGAGGGACAGATTTGGGGGGGAGAGAAAAGAGAGAGAAAACACAGGTTGTTAGGTATGTCACCTGAATAAGTAGGTCACATAGCCCATTTTCTGAGTGGGTGCCCAGTCTGGATTGTTTCTATCATATAATTTTGCTGGCACTCCTAGAAGCGAAATGGTAATACACATGTTAAAATTATAACCACAACCAAGTAAACCACGACAAGAGAACACTCATTTTATAGCAAAATTCTAGCAACATGAAATAAAATTCTTCCATGATATTATTGAGAAAGCTTTTGAATCTCACCTGAGATAAAATGATTACTGCAAACATGAGCTGTTTTGGTTTTAGCCTCTGTTAGATCAGCCCTGCCGATGTTGTTCAGCCTTGCTCGTCTCCTCTCCGTACTAAGCCTCAGAGTTTCCTCGCCCTCTTTCCGAATCACGGATAGAATTATAAAAAATCAGAACGTGCCACGGTCATGAATACTGTTGTGACCGCAACCGTATACAGCACAAAGATATGGCAGAGCTAAAAGAACACTTAAAGCAGTGGAAAAACAAAGAGATTTGCGCATGCATGACTATGTTTTGTATGGAATGTCGCTTGACCCCACATTTGTATATCCACCAACATGGCCGACATCCAGGTTTCTATTTTGCTTTGATGCCACTTGCAAGTCAAGTATAAAACATAATCTGAAACATTATATTTTTTTGTTGTCATTCAGCTTGTTACTACTGAATAAAAGAAGAAAGAAGATCATAAGAAATTAAAATCTGACTTAAATAGCTACCAAAATGTAAAGTAAATTATAAAATCCTCTTAAAAGATTCTTCTTTTCCTTCTTCTTTTGGCTGCTCCCATACGTTCGAGGTTGCCACAGCGGATCTGTTCCACATATTTGATTTGGCATAGGTTTTACACCAGATGCCCCTCCTGACTGCAACCCTCCCCAATCTATCCGGGCTTGGAACTGGCACTAAGTAAGCACTGGCTTGTGCAACCCCAGTGGCTGGGTAGTTTACTTTAGAATACATAGGGGGTGGCACGGTGGCGTAGTGGTTAGCGCTGTCGCCTCACAGCAAGAAGGTCCGGGTTTGAGCCCCGCGGCCAGCGAGGGCCTTTCTGTGTGGAGTTTGCATGTTCTCCCCGTGTCCGCGTGGGTTTCCTCCGGGTGCTCCGGTTTCCCCCACAGTCCAAAGACATGCAGGTTAGGTTAACTGGTGACTCTAAATTGACCGTAGGTGTGAATGTGAGTGTGAATGGTTGTCTGTGTCTATGTGTCAGCCCTGTGATGACCTGGCGACTTGTCCAGGGTGTACCCCGCCTTTCACCCGTAGTCAGCTGGGATAGGCTCCAGCTTGCCTGCGACCCTGTTTTTATTTATTTGAACTGTTCTTTTTTCTGAGGCAGAATGATTGCACAACATACATATTTATTAGGAAAAAAAAGAATTTGGTGCACAAGTTTTAATTTATTTTGGGTTTTCTGAAGTCAAAATGATACATACACGGTTAAAAATATACATACAACACACCTAATTGGTTAAATGTTCCTTAGCAAGTTTCACCTTGACCAGACTTTTGGAAGCCATCAACCAGCTGCTGGTAGAATTCTGGTTTCATGTTTGACCCCTCTTTTTGGCAGAATTGGTAGAGTTCAATTAATTTTTTGTTTCCTGGCATGGACCTGACTTTTAAGCACAATCCACATATTTTTGATAGGTTTGAGATCAGAACATGTTTTAAGCTTAATGTTAGCCTGCTTTATCAATTTATCCAGCTTTGATGTGCTTGGGGTCACTGTTCTGTTAGAACACCCAGTTGTATCCAAGTTTCAACTGTCTAGCTGATGGTTTGAGGTTATGCTGAAGAATTCTGAGGTAGTCCTCCTCCTTCAATATTCCATCCACTTTGTAAAAAATAGCCCCGGAACATGATGCTACCACCACCATGCAAACCAGTTGGTACAGTTATACCTCTATACCTCTGGTAATTGTGGCCAAACAACTCAAACAGTCTTTATCTGACCATAAAAAAGGCTTTGTCTTTGTCCATGTGGTCACCTGCAAACTTTAGTCAAACTTGAAGGTGTAGATTTTGGAGCAGGGGTTTCTTTCTTGGACAGCAGCCTCTCAGTCCATGGTGATGTAAAAGTCACTTGACTATACACAATGTTCCAGCAGCTTCCAGTTCATGGCAGGCCTGTGGCTTGGTGGTTCTTGGGTTGTTCCTGATCATTCAAACCAGGTTCCTCTCAGCTGAAGGTGACAATTTGGGTCTTCACCCAGCAAAGTGGCTACACCTCCCAATAATGTGTGCTTACATGCAATTGTTTGAACTGATGATGTTGGAATCTGCAGTTGTTAAGAAATGGCTCCAAGAGACATTATAGAGTTGTGTAAATCTATGATCCTCTTTCTCAGATCTGCACTGAGCTCCTTGGACTTTCCCGTTGTATTCTTGTTGGTCAATTCAATGAATGCTGTCAAACAAACCCTTTTTATGTTGGCACAGAGAAGCTACCAGCTGTAGTCAAAGACATTTTGGACCACTGAATTGATACTCTGAGTTGGTGTATGTACAGTTTTGACCCTGTGTTGGTTTCAGAAAACCCAAAATAAATAAAAATGTGTGCATCAAATTATTTTTTTCCCTATTAAAGTTGAATGTTGTACAATCATTCTGCCACAAAAAAGAGCAGTTTAAAGAAATCACTGAATGCCTATAGCATTGCCATGACATTCATGCCCATGATGACATTGATGTCCATCTGTCCAATCTTTTGACCTTAAATATTCGTAGTTATATTTGAACAGAATGCAAGTAATGGCAGTATGAATTCAGAATTAAAAAAATAAATAAAAATTAAGCATTAGTGTTCAGTCCAAGCATCAAGGAATAATAATAATAATAATAATAATAATAATAATAATAAGCTCTTCACTTTGTACTCCAGAGTAAAATTGGCACAAAATAATTGCATGTATATTTAACATTTTTATTTATTTTATCTATTTTTTAGTTGGTATTATTTGTATTTGAGGTTTTGAAATGCACACCAATTCATTGGCATCAACTGACCCTCTCTAATGCACTTCTTTTCTGAAAGGGAAACTATTTGTTGTAAGGTTTGACCCATACTATTTATTTTTATTGAAATAATTCTCATAAGAAATAGTCTTACTAAAAACATTCATACAAAAACATATTTACAGTAACATGGCCTTTTTTTTTTTTTTAATACAGCACCTTTTACCTTTATCTAGGAATCAGGAAGTAGCACATTTCCCCATAGAGGTCTCCAGCCAAGGCTAATAGAATAATCTCCTTAGAAATGTTATTATTGCGGTGTTGAAGCTGATCTTCTCATTGTTATTCCAGTCCACATGAGTCAGGAGCCGATAGCCATCACATGCCGGTGACATAATTCCACATTAGCGGTGATGAACTGGGCTTGGTGACAAGTAGATAAATACAGCATGTTTGAATACTTAGTGGTGTCTTGTGATTTCTAAAATATTGTGACAGTTGTTAGAAATTGGCTGACCGTTGCCCTTGTGGGGTTCAAAGAAAAATATGAACATCAATTGAATTAGCTTGGCGGTTTTAGAGTCTGGTGATGAAAAACCACAATGGAAGCAGTTGGCTTGTGTTTTCTCCCATGTGTGTCTGGCCCCGGGCAGAGGTCATGTTGTATTTAAGCCATATTAATGTCCAGAGGCCTGACCTCCTCCACCTGTGTGTGAAAAAAATGGTTAGCGTTGTGCGTTCTCTCTCTCTCTGTCTCTCACACACACACACACCCTCACACCTGCAGTCTGGGGGCTTGGTTGGAGTCACAGTGGATCACATGTCTCTCCATCTGAGCAGCAGTAAAATAAAAGGAGGTGCAATTTCCGGTGCTCCAATTAGCAGAAAATTAGTCCTGTCTGTTGTTAGACGCTCCCCAAAACTCTGCTGAGAGTAGTGTGTGTGTGTGAGTGCATCTACCATGATGGTATACAGAAGACTTGGTGAAGTACCATGGGGGAAGCTATGGCCTAATGGTTATATAAGTAGCTTTGGGACCAAAAGGTTGCCGGATCGATTCCCTGAACCAACAGGAATGGCTGAAGTGCCCTTAAGGGTTGTTTTACAATCAGGGTATGCAAGCTAAAAATCACATTTAACACTTATTATCTTCAATATCAAAAGGCTTGACTGAGGCTACGTTTACATTACGTCGAATCAGCGGATCATCAGATTAACGTTCTTAAAACGATTCACGTTTACACTAAAACCGTTAGCCGTGCACACAGCAACACCAATACACGGATACGCTCGGCTCCGCAGGCATCCTGCACTCCAAATCACTCCGCCCTGAACAGCGAGTGCCCTCTGGAGGGTGCGCACTCCGGCCCTGCGCAGCTCACACAGCGCGCGAGTGAAGTGCACAAGCCACGATTCGGGACTGAGCCGCTGTGTGTGTGATCCCAGTGCATATCACTTACTACTTGCAAGTGGAAGGATGGCAAGCCTAAAGACAATCATAACTACACAAAGGGCAGTATTTGCATCAGTATTTGCAGTATTTTCATACTTTTATACTCTTTAATGAAAGGTGATACAAGGCGGAAGTCCGCGCCGTTTTTCAGCAGTCGCGTCACATGACCAACGCCAGCGAATCAGGAAGGTGGATGTCACAGTGACGTTGTCCAATGAGGACGCCAGCTAGAGCTCAGCAAAGCGTATTCGCGTATCTCAATGTTTACACAGCACCGGACCAGATACGATCTAGATTGAATACGTGGACGCTGGCGGATTCCCGTTTCCCAGCTTTTCCAGGTGGTTTAATGTAAACGGACAGTGCATCCGCGAAGAAAACGAGACAGATACGGTCTAATGTAAACGTAGCCTAAATAAACTTGGTTGTTTATTGTAGCCCTGTGATAGCTCTATTTACCGTGCAAAAAAAAATTTTGGTGATAACATTATTTTTGGTGAATGTATGGCAATATGTCATATTTAGCAAAATTACTCTTGTCATTTAGAAAAAGTGATTTTTGACCACAGGTAGCTCCAAAAGGGATGCACTTAAATCATTCTTTATACCATAAAACAAATATTTGGTTCCATATCATTGGAAACATAGTTAAGTTTTAATGTTGAATGCCAGTAAGTTTTCAGACTATTTTGATCAAATTAGTATGTAATTGTGTCAAAAAAATGTCCTCTCCGAGACAGCTAATTTTTCAATATAAAATAACATATCTAAAATGATTATTTTCATCCTAAAATGTGGTCAAGATATTGGGACATAAATATTAGAGACAACTAACACAAAGCTTACAGCCTTATATTTAAAAGCACTATGGAAGTAGTGGATTCTGAATTGTCAAAAAAAATGTCCTCTCCGAGAATCACTTCATTTGTTTCTCCCAGCCCTGCTTAAAGCTCCACTTAATCTTCTTTATCTTATAGCAGGTTACACAAAACTACCATACACATAGGTCAAAAAATTACCTGAAATCTGTTCTTTAACTTGTCCTTCACTTAAAAACTGGTACAAGAACCAGTTTGAATCAATTTGAATTTTGGACCCCTGTGACACAAACTTTGTACCCTGATTGTAAAACAGCCCTTAAGCAAGGCACCTAAGCTCCAACTGCTCCCCACGCTGCTCTGGGTATGTTGTACATCACTCTGGATAAGAACATCTGCTAAATGTCTATAATGTAAAAACAAAGAGTTGAAACGCAAAACAAATTAAAAAATTACATGGCAAAAAATTGGGTGGTATGGTGGTTAGCACTGTTGCCTCACAGCAAGAAGGTCCTGGGTTCGAGCCCAGTGGCCGATGGGGGCCTTTCTGTGTGGAGTTTGCATGTTCTCCCCGTGTCTGCATGGGTTTCCTCTGGGTGCTCCAGTTTCCCCCACAGTCCAAAGACATGCAGGTTAGGCTAATTGATGGCTCTAAATTGACCGTGAGTGTGAATGGTTGTCTGTATGTGTCAGCCCTGTGATGATCTGGAGACTTGTCTAGGGTGTACCCTGCCTCTTGCCCATAGTTGGCTAGGATAGGCTCCAGCTTGCCTGTGACCCTGTACAGGATAAGTGGCTCCATATAATGGATGGATGGATGGGTGGCAAAAACCTACGCAAACATGGTATAGAGAAAATTTTCAGTGGATATTGTATTCTTAGTGTACCTAGTATTAGCCTTTTTTTTCTCTTGAGCCCTCCAGGCTGAAAAAATATGAGCTGAAATGGAGATCAAATCTAGAAAACATTTCCCCTGACAGATGGGAATGTACAGTCTAGGCTAGGAAGAATCAGGCCCAGCCTTCAGGATTGGTGATGCTGTTGTACTTGGTTCAACAGTACTCCAAAATAATTCTCCTTAAATCTACCAAATAATCTGAATGCTAAAAATAAAACCTTTTATCTTTGAAAAACTAGCTAATACCAACCACTCCTGATGTATAGTAGGAACGTTTGATAGTTGCTCAGATAGTTAATCATTTATTGCAGCCTCAGTAAGTTTCAACCAAAACCCACCGAGATTAATGTCCATCCCAGCCACTGCATTGCTTATTGGGTAATCTATTGCATGTGCAATATCCAGTTAACTCAATCTGGACTGGAACAAATGAACATCAATTCCATTGATGGGTCAACTTCTGCAGACCTTGGCGTTTAGGTCAATGTTGGCTCTGCACAAAAACCCATCGATAGTCATTGATGAGCACACAGCGGTAATACAGTGCTACAGACGATAATCTGCAGAACATCTGTCAGCAGAAATAAACAGCTTCATTCATTCATTTATTTATTCAAAAATGAATTGGCCAAGTCATGATAAACAGATTATCTTAAAGACTAGGGATGTGGAGCTGTTCCAGCAGTAACAAATTCTTTAAAATCTTTAAAACGAATGCCAAGAAATTATCCAAAGATCCCTTGAGGAGTCAAATTTTCTAAGAATGTACTTAAGGATACTGATGCAAAAACAATTAGCACATAGTAATTAGTAACTCCATAACCTTAGACAAATGCTTTCTGTAGTTGTTGATTAGTGCTCTTCATTGGTTAGCCATTATTTCAGGTTATTCCACGACTTGAAACCGAATCAGTTCATATGCACAGCATGTCTTTGGGATGACTTGCTTGAACAGCCTGCTTTATATCACATAGGAATGAGGTCAAAACTTGGCCATTGAAACATGAATTTTCTTCCGTCTTCACTTTGTTGTTGATTTATTTCTGTAGATTGGAACACTGACATGTTGCATGACCAAACCTCTTACAGAGATCATGAGATTACAGAGTCTCAAATACAGAGATCATGATATACAGCTACAAGAGTTCAATACAACTCTAAAATTATTTCTCCCTTGATGACTGCAAGCCTTCCAGACCTTCAAGTAGCAAAATATTCCCATAACAGTATGCTTCCACCACCAAGTTTCACATTGGAATGAACTTTTCATGTATGTAGTGTCTCTCGACATTAGTGAACTGCACATTATGGCTGCATGTCAGTCAGTCAAGTCAAAGTCCATCTCATGCCAGAATCTGGTCTTCCCAGGCAGTCTCCTGTCCCAGTACTAACCAACTCTTTAAGGCATATGGGTACGGCGCCGATCTCCGTTTCAATAGCCCTCGGCCTCTCACCTATACAGCTCGGGTTACAGTGGGGGGCTAGTCCTCTGGTAACCACGAGAGTTTGACTTCCCCACTCACTTCTGTATTGCAACGTGCCTTGCCAGACAGTAGTAGGTACCATTTTTATGATGGTCTTTGGTATGACCCAACTGTGAGTAGAACTTGTGATCTCCAGTCGAGAGGCAGACACGCTAACCGCTAGGCCAACTCGCGGTATGGCTGCATGTACCAAACCAAAATGTACAAAATACATCCAAAAATAAAAATTAAAAATCATGATTTTCACTTTATTAGAAATAATGGATGGAAGAAGCAAACTATTGTATTCAGTAAATCTGGATTTAGCTGTTTTTACCTATTAGAATCAATAATATACTGAACTCCACCAGTGTTGTTTTTGGCAGCCATTTTTGATTTAGTTTTAGTCTTAGTCTTTTGGACGAAATGCTTATTAGTTTTAGTCACATTTTAGTCAAGTCCATCCTCGATAGTTTTGGTCGAGTTTTAGTCGACGAAAACTAAAAGGGTTTTAGTCCAGTTTTAGTCATTCATTTTAGTCGAAAAAATAATTACTTTAAAACATTAAATTAGGCCAATACAGAGATAGGAAATTGTAATTGAGGTTGACAGGTTGTGCATAACATACTCTCTACATAAACGCTGTCTAGCGTGCATGCTCTCTACATAAACGCTGTCTAGCGTGCATGCTCTCTGCATAAACACTGTCTAGCGTGCATGCTCTCTACATAAACGCTGTCTAGCGTGCATGCTCTCTACATAAACGCTGTCTAGTATGCATGCTCTCTACATAAACGCTGTCTAGCGTGCATGCTCTCTACATAAATGCTGTCTAGTGTGCATGCTCTACATAAACGCTGTCTAGTGTGCATGCTCTACATAAAGGCTGTCTAGTGTGCATGCTCTCTACATAAACGCTGTCTAGCGTGCATGCTCTCTACATAAACGCTGTCTAGTGTGCATGCTCTCTACATAAACGCTGTCTAGTGTGCATGCTCTACATAAACGCTGTCTAGTGTGCATGCTCTACATAAACGCTGTCTAGTGTGCATGCTCTACATAAAGGCTGTCTAGTGTGCATGCTCTCTACATAAACGCTGTCTAGCATGCATGCTCTCTACATAAACGCTGTCTAGCGTGCATGCTCTCTACATAAACGCTGTCTAGCGTGCATGCTCTCTACATAAACGCTGTCTAGTGTGTATACTCCATTGTTCACAGACTTGTGTTTCTGCCTCCCTTTAACATGTCGCAATGCGATGATAAAGCACAAACATGTCATGATGAACACACAACTAGAAGATGACCACGCTGTCCGTTAATGTAAGTATGATGGCTAAACGTGCTGCTAACTTTAGAGTAGCCAGGTGTGTTGCTGCTCATTTAGACATATTAAGGCACAGCAACAGGTCTGAAAAGCTACATTTCCCCCCATATGTTTCACAGTGACTCAAATATGGGTCAATATATGACAAAGCATTCAGTTGCTGTCCCACCAATAATCCCTGCAGGACAAGTTTTACTCATGACATGTTAATTGAATTTAAGTTAGCTTAACCAAGCCAACTTTAGCATGAAGCTAGCAGTCCCATTCATTTTCGCCAGGTCACGGTGTTTTGGAAAACTTCATAGGAAATTCATCACAGCCCGATTGTTGAGTGACATTAACCAAAGCTAGCAAACGTATGCGTGATTTGTTAACAGGACTTCTTGTAGCGTTAACTTACCGTCGCAGAAATAGCAGCATGGTGAGCCTTTAGATGCCTCTTGAGGTTGGTCGTATTCTTGCCACGTAGTTTATAGCCACAGCGTGTACCTCTGTCTCCCACTACAAGGCATTCCGTTTTATTTTCTGCTGGAATATGTGTAAAGTATGTCCATAAATCATCATGTCTTTTCCGCCCACCAAGCCCTTGTGCTGGCGTTGCCGCTGCCATGGTCCATGAACTGTGTGTGGCTGCCCCGGTGTGCACTGTGCCCAGACATGCCTGGTGGTGGGCGTGACCAAACAAGGACAGGATGCAGGTGCATTGCTGATATTTTCAGCATTTGGCAGACAGATTGCACGCGCTGTTGGAGGAAACGCCATGCATTTTGATAGTCCTATTGAGGTATTTCACCCACGTGACCAAGTCACGTGACGCAGCCATTTTGGACGGCACGCTTAAGTCCTTCAGTGCAAGGTGGTATGAGATGGTGGAGACCTTTGCACATTTTAACAAGAAAGTAAGCTGTGATTCGTGTTAAATTGGATCTGTCTTTTATCACAAACACTGTACCCAGCCTTGGTATGGAGCCCTGTTTATTTATTTCTGTGTCCCGTTTCTTTCTAGCCTCTGTTATTGCGTTTTATGTCTGATGTCTGCTACATGCAACCCTAGACAAATTAACACTGCCTTGTTTCACTGCTCAGATGGGTTAACAAACACTGACCCATTTACTTTTTGCTATATATTTTATCAAAATTGCGTTAACTGATAAACTAACCTGAAATGAAATGATCACTGCAAAGTCTGGAGTACTCTGTTGGCTCCCAATCCTGTCTCTTCACAGCTGCAATCCATTTGGCCCTCTTGTCTGGGTCAGTAGGAAACCGGTAGTGATGTGTCGGTCGCGAACGATCCGGTTCAAAGAGCCGGCTCTTTGAAGTGAACGACGGGAGCCGGCTCTTCGGTGGGAGCCGAGTTGGGGAGCCGAATTAGTTTTTTGTCCTTAGGTGCCTCAGAGAGAGAGACTTTCACAAAAAAAAAGTTGCTGTCCGATTGCGTCTTTGTGTTGTCTATTACCATTCAAAGGAAAAAAAGTAGCATGGTGTACGCCTACTTTTTTTGGTTGGGGGGGTTGATGTCATTCACAGCTGCGAAAATACGAAAATTGGTGTAATGCTTAAAGCTGTGGAGCGCAGGGGAGACGAGTCTGTGAGGCACCTGAGGAGGGGAAAATCAGCTGTGTATTTTATATTGGTAATATAACACAGTTTTGCATTATGTTTGTGAGAAAATAATTTATTAATTGGTAAGTAAGTTTTATTTCTATAGCTAGAACATTGTTACACTGCTATACTTTACAAAGCTTTACAATGGCTACAAAAACTAAAAAATAAAATGGAAAACATCCTATTGATAAAATATAAATAATAATGTAATTAATTAACTAGTTAATTGCAGCAATTAAATCAAAAATAAAATCTCAGGAGCCGTTTGGGAGCCGAAACAGTCGGCTCCTTATAGTAAGAAGAGCCAAAAGAGCCGGCTCCTGAAAAAGAGCCAAAATTCCCATCACTAGAAACCGGTAAAAGGAGCGTCCTGCACGCTGTCCCTGTCTGTTGTGGCAGCCCACAGCACAACAAGCAAACACCATGGTTATTTATAGAGTGCTTACTGACAAATTAATCTATTCTAGGTGTCTGTAACACGTTTTTTTTTCCAAGCTGGTTCTCCCTCTCTGTCTGCAGCGTTAGTATGTAGCTTGACGTTCAAAATGGCGGACACCGGGGCGTCACGTGACCCTGTGACGTCAGGTGAAATACCTCAATTGCCAACCCACTAACATTTTCGTCTCGTCTCGTCAACGAAAACAACAGATACGTCTCGTCATATTTTCGTGATCAAAGAGTTATGTTTAGCTCGTCACTGTCTCGTTTTAGTCATGAAAAAGGTGCGTTAACGAAATAATTTCGTCATCGTCATCATTAATGAAAACAACACTGAACTCCACCCATCCAATATCTATACTGCTGGAGAAGTTGGAGCCAATCCCAGCTGACTTTGGGTGAGTGACAGGGTACACCCTGGGGAAGGTTGCCAATCTATCGCAGGGCTAACACAGAGACAGACTCACATTCACACTCACATTCACATCTATGGGCAATTTAGTGCAACCAGTTACCCCATAACATCCTCCAAGAATTCATTCTGATTCTTTGTAATGTTTTGACAATATGTCTTATAAGGTTCTTAAAACCTTTCCCCTCTTCTGACACACCATCAAACTACTCCATTTTGCTTTTGCACTGGTTCTGGTTCTGGTTTTGCATGCTGACTCACTTCTCTGAGCCTCTGTGAAATATATTTGCCCATAAATCTATTCTCTGCAGCTTGGCTGTTGGTGCAAAAGTGATTCCATGAACCTTTGCAGAACTACAAATCAGCCCTTAAGCCTGATTTATGTTTCCAGTGTCTTTTACGTGTCAGAATTCTTTGAATAGGGAAGAGCGTGACAGTTTGGAAAAGACACTCTCCAAAACCAAAGCACTGAAATCGCCAGCTTACGTCCTCAATGATAACCTTTTCTTTCAAAGCACCGTGATTTTATTTAAACAAACAATTACTATTTGTACTATTTGTCACGGTTTTGGTTCTTTACTAGGAAACACGCCACTCGTATTTTTCATATGAGCTACGTCCGCGACATGGAGAACCAAAACCATGACATAAATCTCTTCATCATATGACCCATACAGACCCACACGTGCGATCTTAATAAAACCATTGGGAAAAGTCACGTGACTGGGCAAATACGGATTTTTGAATCCGGTCCAGAAAAAGCTGTATGAAGCCCCGGATCTGTTTCCCTCACTTCCGCCATTTTCATTTTGCTCTGAATTGTTACTTTGAAAAATGAGCGACACAACTGAGCACACTGAAAGTGAATTTTATTATTCAGATGATTGATCAGAAAAAAAAAACTAATTGAACAAGCAGAAATTGTCAAAGAAATTGAAGAAAGGTACTTCCGAGTGAAGAAATTCACTTGTTTATACGAGGACAATAACAAGAAAACACACACACACAAAAAAAAAAAAAAACTAAGTATGACATGAACGTTTTCAAAAGATTTCTTGCTGAAGTTAAGGAGGAAAGAGACATAACAGTCATCCCTTCTAAGGAGCTAGACAGCATGCGATGTAGTTTCTATATACAAGCGAAGAAAAAAGGAAATTGACACTACGTTCAACCTGAAACGACCCATATCCGATTTGTTGTGAAATCCGATTTTTTTGTTAGGCCGTTCACATTACCAATTATATGAGACTTGTATGCGATCTCCAATATGAACGGAAAACGACCCAAAAGTGTCCCGCATGCGCAAATTGACACGTAATAAGCACATCTATGTAATACGTAAACAAAAAAAAAGCGCACTCTTCAAGTTTCCACCAAAGAGGCGGGATTAGCCAATGCAGAATAGTGACGTTTGTCTCTTGTTGATGTAGGTTGCATGAATGCGACCTGTCCGGTCAGACCGTAGTCGCATATGAAAATAACGGATATGCATCGGAATTAGGACCACATATCCAAGCGGCCTGGGTCGCATGTGAAAAAAATCGGATCTGTGTCGTTCAGATTGTCAATAACAAATCGGATACAGGTCGCATATGGGCAAAAAAATCGGATATGGGTCGTTTCAGGGTGCAGTCTGAACGTAGTCTTAGACTACGAACCTGATACTTTGTCTTCCTTTTCACGAAGTATTCAATGCTGCCTTGACAACAACAGTAAGATTTTCACACACCGTTGATCATTGTTTTCCAATGTGAATGTCAGTTAAAAAAAGATCATATGATAAAACGCTTATTGATTGAGTTAGGTCGAGGCGGACGGGAAAATATTTGGCTCTTTTGTACAGACCTCACTGCACTCGAGGATATCGATGAATATTGTATGTCACACGTGAGGATATCAGTGAATTGTTTTGATAAATTTGGGTACTTTTTGTTTGTAATTGTGTCTATATAATAAAAAGAAAATCACATGTTGGCTTGAAGATATGAAGTTTATCTTCTCGTGTTGAAAAACTTGCATTTTTCACATGAAATACATTGCAGATCTGAGTGACATACTTCACTGTTGATGTCACTCTCAGTGTTTTCGTTTGCTTCACTCACTCGTGAATATATTGACCACTCGAAGATAAACTTCATATCCTCGCGCAAGCGTGTAATATTATATCTATCATCTGCCTCCAGTGTCTTACCCGACTTTATCGATCTATCGATCGATCTACCTATCTATCATTTTCTGCCCAATTATGCTATCATGGACAAAAATCTAACATCTTAAAAGACTTCTTTGGTCATGAGCTGAGATCGAAAGTCTTAAAGTGCATCATGTTCCATGTGGGCAGCATGGTGGTCTAGTGATTAGCACTGTTGCCTCACAGCAAGAAGGTTCTGGGTTCAAGCCCAGTGGCTGATGGGGGCCTTTCTGTGTGGTTTGCATGTTCTGTGTGGGTTTGCTCCGGTTTCTCCCACAGCAGGTTAGACTAATTGGTGGCTCTAAATTTATAGTAGGCGTGAATTGTTATTTGTCCCTATGTATCAGCCCTGTGATGATCTGGCGACTTGTCCAGGGTGTACCCCACCTCTTGTCCATAGTCAGCTGGGGTAGGCTCCAGCTTGCCTACGACCCTGCACAGAATAAGCAGCTACAGATAATGGATGGATGTTCCATGCTCACTGACGACGGAATTCTGAGTCTGAAAATGAGGATGGGTTCCCTTTTGAGTCTGGTTCCTCTTGAGGTTTTTTCCTCATGTCGTCTGAAGGAGTTTTTTCCTTCTCACCGTCGCCCCAGGCTCGCTCGTTGGGGATAAATCAGGGATAAAATTAGCTTATGTTTAAAGCCTTTAATTTTCTGTAAAGCTGCTTTGTGACAGTGTCTGCTGTTAAAAGCGCTACACAAATAAACCTGACTTGACTTGACTGATTTAGTGTCATTGCACTAAATTGTTGATGGCAACGTTCTGGCAGTGTCAGAAATTTTTCAGTTAAAATCTCAATAGGAGGCTTGTATAGGATCACATGAAACTCACAGGAATGCTACAAATGTCTTAGTGGCAATAGCTCACATAGACAGGACATATTCATGGACAGAAAAATATCCTTATTGGCACAAAGCTTACTTTGAGTTATGTTTTTGTTTATGCAAGCCCATTTTCTGCACAAACCCACATTACACTGATTGATGGCATAAGCAGAACATAATCATTTTCTTTTTTCGCAGATCTGTTGTTAGATGAGTTTCATCATATATTCTGAGACGGAGAATATGTGATCTGACATTCTGCTGTAGAATTTAGCCAAACTTGTATTATGATTATCTCATACAATGTGACAAATTCTAATCTTACGAGAATGTGCTAAAACCTGCAGCAGTATTGAGGTATTTCACCTGACGTCACAGGGTCACGTGATGCCCTGGTGTCCGCCATTTTGAACGTCAAGCTACATACTAACGCTGCAGACAGATAGGGAGAACCAGCTTGAAAAAAAAAACGTGTTACAGACACCTAGAATAGATTAATTTGTCAGTAAGCACTCTATAAATAACCATGGTGTTTGCTTGTTGTGCTGTGGGCTGCCACAACAGACAGGGACAGCGTGCAGGACGCTCCTTTTACCGGTTTCTAGTGATGGGAATTTCGGCTCTTTTGGCTCTTCTTACTATAAGGAGCCGGCTCTTTCGGCTCCCAAACGGCTCCTGAGATTTTATTTTTGATTTAATTGCTGCAATTAACTAGTTAGTTAATTACATTATTATTTATATTTTATTAATAGGATGTTTTCCATTTTATTTTTTAGTTTTTGTAGCCATTGTAAAGCTTTGTAAAGTATAGCAGTGTAACAATGTTCTAGCTATAGAAATAAAACTTGCTTACCAATTAATAAATTATTTTCGCACAAACATAATGCAAAACTGTTATATTACCAATATAAAATACACAGCTGATTTTCCCCTCCTCAGGTGCCTCACAGACTCCTCTCCCCTGCGCTCCACAGCTTTAAGCGTTACACCAATTTTCGTATTTTCGCAGCTGTGAATGACATCAACCCCCCCAACCAAAAAAAGTAGGCGTACACCATGCTACTTTTTTCCTTTGAATGGTAATAGACAACACAAAGACGCAATCGGACAGCAACTTTTTTTGTGAAAGTCTCTCTCTCTCTCTCTCTCTCTCTCTGAGGCACCTAAGGACAAAAAACTAATTCGGCTCCCCAACTCGGCTCCCACCGAAGAGCCGGCTCCCGTCGTTCACTTCAAAGAGCCGGCTCTTTGAACCGGATCGTTCGCGACCGACACATCACTACCGGTTTCCTACTGACCCAGACAAGAGGGCCAAATGGATTGCAGCTGTGAAGAGACAGGATTGGGAGCCAACAGAGTACTCCAGACTTTGCAGTGATCATTTCATTTCAGGTTAGTTTATCAGTTAACGCAATTTTGATAAAATATATAGCAAAAAGTAAATGGGTCAGTGTTTGTTAACCCATCTGAGCAGTGAAACAAGGCAGTGTTAATTTGTCTAGGGTTGCATGTAGCAGACATCAGACATAAAACGCAATAACAGAGGCTAGAAAGAAACGGGACACAGAAATAAATAAACAGGGCTCCATACCAAGGCTGGGTACAGTGTTTGTGATAAAAGACAGATCCAATTTAACACGAATCACAGCTTACTTTCTTGTTAAAATGTGCAAAGGTCTCCACCATCTCATACCGCCTTGCACTGAAGGACTTAAGCGTGCCGTCCAAAATGGCTGCGTCACGTGACTTGATCACGTGGGTGAAATACCTCAATGGAGCACTTGCATGTGACGTCACAGCCGATCCAGATTGTGACAGACGCCATCTTGTCGGTCAAACGCAATATTTCCGCCTTCTACTTCTGGTTCTACTTCTGTTAGGGTTTTGCTGGGATTCGAACCTGGTTCGTTGGTGTGATAATCCAGCAAACCCCCACTAGGCCACCAGGGGGATGACTCAAATGCAGAGGCGTGAGGCGGAAGTAGAAAAAGAATCAAAAGGTTTATTTAAACTATATACACTATATACAGGGCAAAACAAAAGACAAAAAAAACCAAAGAGTAAAATCCAAAAGAAAAGCAAAGTGCAAAAATACAAAAGCTAAGAAGATCAAAAAACACAGTACAAAGGAAACTGGAGATAAACATAACAGCACAAAGACTCCGTGACAAGAGGACTGAACTCAGGGGTATAAATAGACAAACTAATTAAGGACACAGGTGAAGATAATTAGGCAATTAACACAAACACAAGACACAGGAACAGTGGCGGCCTCTAGAGGCCAAAATAAACACGACATGAAAAGGAAATAACAGCGGCCTCTAGAGGCCAAAACAGTCCTAGTCCTAACAGGACCCCCCCCTCTAGGAGCGTCTCCTGACGTTCCCAGGGCGATCCGGATGGGCCGAATGGAAGTCCCGACATAGTTCTTTATCAAGGACATCCCGAGCAGGAACCCAGCAGCGCTCCTCAGGACCATAGCCCTCCCAGTCCACCAGATATTGCAACCCGCCGCGGACCCGGCGGGAGTCAAGCAGGCGATTCACAGTGAACACAGTCTGCCCCTGGAAGATGCGGGGGGGTGGGGGGTTCCTAGGGGCAGGGGCATACGTAGACGTCAGTACGGGCCGTAACAGGGAAACATGGAAAGTGGGGTTGATCCTCAGAGTCCGGGGCAACTGGAGCCGGTAGGAGACAGGGTTCACCCTGCGCACCACCTTGAAGGGGCCAATGTAGCGAGGAGCAAGCTTGCGGTTCTCCACCCGCAGTGGAAGGTCCTTAGTGGACAGCCAAACACGCTGCCCAGGGCGGAAAGCGTGTGCAGGTCTTCTATGGCGGTTGGCCTGAGTCTGGTTGATTCTGGAGGTCTGTATGAGGGTCTTCCTGACCTTGCTCCAGGTCTTGCGACACCGTCTCACATATTGGTTGACCGAGGGCACCCCCGCGTCCTCCTCCTGGTCCGGGAACAGATGTGGCTGGAACCCGAATTGGCACTGGAATGGCGACAGCTTGGTGGCCGATGACTGCAGGGTGTTGTGGGCGTACTCCGCCCATGGCAGCCAGGTGCTCCACGATGTCGGGTTATCCATAGCCAGGCCTCGCAGGGTGGTTTCCAGGTCCTGGTTGAGCCTCTCCGTCTGACCATTGGACTGTGGGTGAAACCCAGAGGAGAGGCTGGCAGTGGCTCCGATGACCTTGCAGAACCCGTGCCACACTCGGGAGGAGAACTGGGGCCCTCGGTCTGAGACGATGTCCTGTGGAAGACCAAAGACTCGGAAGACATGATTAAACAAAAGTTTCGCAGTTTCAAGAGCAGAGGGGAGTTTGCACAGTGGTATGAAGCGGCAGGCCTTGGAGAATCTGTCAACTAAGACCAAAATAACCGTGTTACCTTGTGACTCAGGGAGACCCGTGATAAAGTCGACTGCCACGTGGGACCAGGGACGCCGGGGAATGGTCAGAGGATGCAGGAGACCCTGGGGACGCTGTCGTGGGTTCTTGGTTCTGGTGCAAACCTCACAGGACAGGACAAATGACCTTACTTCCTTCTCCATGTTAGGCCACCAGAAGCGTCTTTTCAGGAAGTCCAGGGTCCTCCGAGCTCCCGGGTGGGCGGTGAGAGGGGAAGAGTGACCCCACTGGAGAACCTTGGCCCGGGCTTGATGTGGGACGTACAAGAGGCCAGGTGGCCCCGTCCCAGGACCGGGGTCCTGGCGTTGGGCTCGTCGGACAGCCTCCTCAATACCCCAGCGGACAGGGGCCACAATCCGGGACACAGGGATAATAGGCCCGACTTCATTCTCCCTGTTAGTGGCAGAGAACAGTCTGGACAGTGCGTCAGGTTTGGTGTTCTTGGAGCCGGGGCGGTATGAGAGGGTGAAGTCAAACCGACTGAAAAACAGGGCCCACCTAGCCTGTCGAGGGTTCAGTCTCTTGGCTTGCTGGAGGTACTCCAGGTTCTTGTGGTCAGTCCAAACCAGGAATGGATGTTGTGCTCCCTCCAGCCAGTGCCTCCACTCCTCAAGGGCCAGTTTGACCGCTAGCAGTTCTCGATCCCCCACATCGTACCGGGACTCAGCAGGACTCAGGCGGTGGGAGAAGTAAGCGCAGGGGTGCAGCTTTCCTTCCGAACGTTGAGAGAGCACCGCGCCGACACCACTGTCCGAGGCGTCCACCTCCACGATGAATGGTTGGGAGGTGTCCGGGAGAACCAGAATGGGTGCCGTGCAGAAGCGGTCCTTGAGGTCTTTGAACGCCTTTTCTGCCTGAGGAGACCAGCCATAAGATCCACCTGTCCCTTTGGTGAGGTCTGACATGGGTGCTGCCACAGAACTGAAGTTCCTGATGAACTTGCGGTAGAAGTTAGCGAATCCTAAGAACCGCTGAACCTCCTTAACGGACTTGGGAGTAGGCCAATCCCGGACGGCCAGGGTCTTGGCAGGGTCCATTTGGAGTTGGCCTGTCCGTACAATAAATCCCAGAAAGGAGACCTCGGGAACATGAAATTCGCATTTCTGGGCCTTGGCGAACAGATTGTTCTGTAGCAGCCTCTGGAGAACCTGGCGGACATGGTGGCGGTGCTCCTGCACGGTCTTGGAAAAGATAAGGATGTCGTCGAGGTAGACAAAAACGTATAGGTTAATCATGTCCCTTAAGACGTCGTTGATTAGGGCCTGAAAAACAGCTGGTGCGTTGGTGAGTCCGAAGGGCATCACCTGGTATTCGTAGTGCCCAGACGGGGTGTTAAAGGCAGTCTTCCACTCGTCTCCCTGTCGGATACGGATGAGGTGGTATGCGTTCCGTAGGTCCAACTTGGTGAAGACGGTGGCGCCTTGGAGCAGGTCGAAAGCTGTGGACATCAGCGGAAGGGGATATCGGTTGCGCACAGTGATCTTATTCAGGCCCCTGTAATCAATACATGGTCGGAGCCCCCCATCCTTCTTGCCGACAAAGAAGAAGCCGGCTCCAGCAGGTGAAGTGGAGGGTCGAATAAACCCAGAGACCAGGGCATCTTTGAGGTATTCCTCCATGGCCTTGCGTTCTGGCTGAGAGAGTGAAAACAGTCTGCCACGAGGAGGGGTAGTCCCAGGGAGCAAGTCGATGGCACAGTCGTAGGCCCGGTGCGGAGGAAGAACGGCGGCCCTGCTCTTGCTGAATACCTCCTTGAGATCCCAGTACTCTGTGGGAACTTGAGATAACTCGGTGAGATCAGGGGGCTCGGCAGGAGACACAGGAGAGCTAGAGAGCAGACAAGAGGCATGGCATGCAGGGCCCCATTCCACAACCTGGCTTGTTACCCAGTCTATGCGAGGGTTGTGGCGAGTAAGCCAAGGAAGGCCTAGAATAACTGGGAACTCAGGTGAAGGAATCAGGTGCAGGGATATTTCTTCCTTGTGACCTTGAGACTGGAGGAAGACTGGAGAAGTAACTTGAGTGACTCTTCCATCACCTAACGCTTGGCCATCGAGGGCAGACACAGACAGAGGGACTTCAAGAGGTGCAGTAGGTATATTGATGCTTTGGGCGAAGTGAATATCCATAAAGTTCCCAGCCGCCCCTGAGTCTATCAAAGCTTGACAAGAGTGGACAGACTCACCCCAGGAGATGGAGACCGGGATGTAGATTCCTTGGCCAGGGAGTCCGGGAGAGAGGGTAGGCCCCGTCACAACCCTCCCTCGGCTGGACGGGGCGGTCCTTTTCCCAAGAGTTCGGGACATGATGCTCGGAAGTGACCAGGCTTGCCACAGTAGATGCAGCACTTGTCCCTCCTTCTGCGCTCCCTCTCAGATGCGGAGAGGCGAGTACGACCCACTTGCATGGGTTCTGGACAGTCACTGAAGGAGGTAGACGGTCTCCAGGTAGAGGTAGGGAGGCTGGGGGGGCTCAAGGCTTGGTGGCGTTCTCTCATCCTGTTGTCCAGACGAATAGCATGTGAGATGAGGGTTTCGAGGTCACTTGGGCATCCAATAGAGGCCAGACCGTCCTTGATGGGGTCAGACAGACCATGGTGGAAGGCTGACACCAGGGCAGTCTCGTTCCATCCACTTACTGCTGCGAGTGTTCGGAACGAGATGGCGTAATCTGCGACGCTTCCTCCTTGCCGGATGGACATGAGCTTTCGGGCTGCGTCGGTACTGATGTCTGCCTGATCGAAGACCCGAAGCATCTCTTCAGAAAACAGCTGGAAATCAAAGCACTCAGGTCCCTGTCTTTGCCAGATAGCAGTAGCCCAGGCTCGCGCCTTACCAGCTAATAAGGTGATCACAAAGGCAATCTTGCGGCGATCCGTAGTGTAGGTGGTAGGCTGAAGCTCAAAGGCGAGTTGACACTGGGTAAGGAACTCTCGGCACTCACTGTGCTTGCCGTCATACCTCTGTGGTGCAGGAAGGCTGGGTTCGCGAGGTGAAGAAGGCAGCATTGCAGGAGGCACTGGAGCAGGAGTGGGAGCTGGATCAGGAGCGGGAACTGGATCAGGAGCGGGAACTGGATCAAGAGCAGGAGATGCAGGCAGAGATGTAAGCTGTGCCAGGGTTTTCCCAATTTGCTGAAGCAGTTCCTCGTGGCGAGCGAGGGCCTCACGTTGGCTGGTGAGCGTACGTCCATGAGCGTCCATGGTCGCTCCGAAGCGTGTCAAAGCTGCCATAATTCCCTGAAGGTTGGCCGGGTAGACAGTTGAAGCAGCCTCTGCTGAGTCGGTCATGACGGAGTCTTTCTGTTAGGGTTTTGCTGGGATTCGAACCTGGTTCGTTGGTGTGATAATCCAGCAAACCCCCACTAGGCCACCAGGGGGATGACTCAAATGCAGAGGCGTGAGGCGGAAGTAGAAAAAGAATCAAAAGGTTTATTTAAACTATATACACTATATACAGGGCAAAACAAAAGACAAAAAAAACCAAAGAGTAAAATCCAAAAGAAAAGCAAAGTGCAAAAATACAAAAGCTAAGAAGATCAAAAAACACAGTACAAAGGAAACTGGAGATAAACATAACAGCACAAAGACTCCGTGACAAGAGGACTGAACTCAGGGGTATAAATAGACAAACTAATTAAGGACACAGGTGAAGATAATTAGGCAATTAACACAAACACAAGACACAGGAACAGTGGCGGCCTCTAGAGGCCAAAATAAACACGACATGAAAAGGAAATAACAGCGGCCTCTAGAGGCCAAAACAGTCCTAGTCCTAACAACTTCTGCTTCTACCTTTTCTTCTGGAAAACCCTACTATATACAATTCTACTACAACGGCTGCGGCTACAAGCTCTCCCTACCTGTGCACGTTTTTTATGTTTTTTATGTGTATTTTTGCGTGTTGTTCATCTGTACCGGACTTCAATATCCACTACAACCGTATGGACTTACTGGACATTGGTTTCCAGCAGAAAATGACGGTTTGTAGCGATTTCCATCGCATGCACAACATTCCGGACGAGAAAAAAAAAACATTCCGGACGAGATAGCGAGACCAGCGGGGTCTCCGTGGATTGTTATCGGACGGAAGCAAAGCGAAGGAGGCGGCGCCAGGAGCCGAAGCAAAAGCGAGGCTGCAGGCAGAGCTGGCCTGTTGACTAAGCTCAGAAAACAGCCACTCAAATCTCCACTGCTAAACCTCTCTCTCTCCAACGCCAGATCCATGTAAACAAGATGGACGATTTGGAATTACAGCTGGAATTACCTTATTCTATTCTATAATCGGCTGGTCAGTGCATCTAGTATCAGTACTAGTAATACTTAAGTGAGTTACCTATCCAATGAGGATTCTTGTTTACAAGATGCCACATCTGAGTCGCTGACAAATCCTGAATTTCTGTAAAGATAACTGTCCAGAGATTTATAGGCACGCAGTGCTTCACCACTGAACAGCGAGGGAAAGTTAATGAGGTAATTATACACGTCCGGGTATTCCGCTGGCAGTTCAAAATCCGGTCGTGAAAACTCCGTCCGGTAAGCCATAAGGGTCACAAATCTGTAGATCGTTTATTTTAGACATTATATCTAGTTATCTGTTCATTAGAAAAATGAGCCGTGTAGTCCATCGGTTGAAATTGATCCATTCTGTACACGAGTGCAGCAGTATTCAGCGGTGTTTTTGACCGACAAGATGGCGGTTGTGTACTTTCCGGTCACGTGACTGCAAGATCTCTATAGAAAGCTCCTGTAGTTACTGGAGGTTTCTTGGGCAACCTGAAGGCCTGGGTATGGATGAGCCTGTAATGTGTTATTCCATCAGCAGACTGACTGATGGCCCCCAGTGATTGATAGAGGACAGCAATCAGGACGGTCTGTCAGCACCTTATTGTCCTCCCTCCCTCCGCACATACTGATAAGAACCAGCTCATTCACATTAAGCCTCCTTTTGTCTCTCTTTCATTGTCAGCTCTGTTTGTCCTCATCTCATCCCTTCCAGCTTGCTCGGATCCATCTCCAGCAAGTAACCTCTTCTTGTTTCTTTCAGTCACTAATTTCTGTCTGTCTGTGACATTACTTTTCTTTCAACCTGCTGTTATTTCTCCACCCACCCCCGCTCTTCTTCTCTCTCTCTCTCATGGTGATAAGAAGCAGCTTGTCCAAACGTGAGATCTTTCAGCTCCCTGTGTCTCCGCTACTGCCTTTGCATGTTGTGATTAGCCCTAGGCACAGCAAACGTGACATTTTGACCTTTTTTTTTTTGCTTTTTGTCTGTTAGGGGTCTCTAAGGTGAGTCAGTGACCCTTGTTCAAATGCTGCTGAAGGACTTTGTGGTGCGGACAATTTCAGCAGGGCTACCTTTCAGGCAAAAGCATCACTCATTGAAGCAGGATGCTCATGACGAGCCAATAGCCCCCAAGCATAACTATGTTATTACTTGTTTACCGCAATGCATTGTGGGGGATAGCCGGGGTCGGTAGTTGAGCAATATGACGGATATCAGATTAATTTTACATGAAAGTGATGTGAGAGGAGCAATTTTGCCGTGCTCTGTCCTGGAAAACAATGAAATTGGTGATTTAAAGAGGTGGATAACATGTCGAGGGTTTACAGCAGGAAAATCGGAATCCAAATCAAGCTTGGTGAGACGGTAAGAGTCTAGACCGAGTCTACCACACTGTACAACAACAAGATCAAATCTCAGAATGTCTTATTTCTCAGGACGTATATCGGATCACGAAGCAATCTTAGACTTACGACTAGATTTGTTTCTTTTAATCTTCAGTTGTTCCTTACAGTACCATTTTCTAAGAAGCTTTGTTCTAATGAAATCTTTGTCTTGTACTTAATCTCGATCCAGCACAATGAAGGTTACAGATGCAGTAAGGGAAACTATTATGAAAAATCAACTGTTGACTTAAAGGAGAACTGAAGTCATTTTAAAACTTGCTTTATTTCTTAATTAACATGTTATTCAATTACATTTTCGGTTTTAGTAACCTTATATCATGACTTGTATTGGCAACTAATTGCAATTAAATATTATACTTAATGGCCTGGGCGGCACGGTGGTGTAGTGGTTAGCGCTGTCGCCTCACAGCAAGAAGGTCCTGGGTTCGAGCCCCGGGGCCGGCGAGGGCCTTTCTGTGTGGAGTTTGCATGTTCTCCCCGTGTCCGCGTGGGTTTCCTCCGGGTGCTCCGGTTTCCCCCACAGTCCAAAGACATGCAGGTTAGGTTTACTGGTGACTCTAAATTGACCGTAGGTGTGAGTGTGAATGGTTGTCTGTGTCTATGTGTCAGCCCTGTGATGACCTGGCGACTTGTCCAGGGTGTACCCTGCCTTTCGCCCGTAGTCAGGTGGGATAGGCTCCAGCTTGCCTGCGACCCTGTAGAAGGATAAAGTGGCTAGAGATAATGAGATGAGATGAGACTTAATGGCCTGTTCGGTTTTTAGCCATGTTGAATTTAGTTCGTTTGGTCCACGGCAGGCGTTGCTTATCCGTACGATCTCGACGAGACTTGTGCGAGACTTCGAAACGTGAAGTGTCAGCCAGGTGTCAGTGCTGCCATTTTGAAAACTGTTTTCCAAATGAAATATTGCACAAAACCGAGTTTAAATGACGATTACTGCCTACTTTTTTCAAACTTTCCTGATTGCTATCAAAACAAACAAAACTTCCAGCTTGATAACATCAGCATTCGAAAGAGGGCGCGCGCGTCTTTTGACAACATTGGCAGATGTTGGTCACTTTGATTTCCGCTGTACATTTTACTTCCGTCCTACGATGTCTCGCACAGATCTCAACGAATCTCGTTTACGGCCGTTGCTTTGACATACGGACTGATATATTACATAGCATATTTCAAACACTCAAAATTTGCTATAGCAGTGACAAAAATAGCTATCAAAAATGCATTCCTGTATTTAATAAAATGAGATAAATAGAATTTTGATAATAAAAAAATTTGCCTTCAGTTCTCCTTTAAGTCTAAGATTGGTTTGTGATCCTGGGCCCAGATGAACAGCATCAAAACGTTTGTGATTAGTTAAATAAAACTTGATATCAGGAAACATTACAAAAAAAAACCCCTGTCTGGAAACCCGCTGATCTGCCGTGTCATGTTCAATATAAATACATTTTCTTCAATAAATGCCGCTAGTGAGGTATTCTGAACATTATACACACCTGAAAGAGAACCTTTGCTGGTTTGGGAGTTTTATTGGTCCGACAGGCTCGTTTGGCTGCCGAGTGCTTCGGCACATTGAGAGGCAAAGGCTGAAGAATGCTTCTTCATTTTACAGGCTTTGGAATATCGCTAGTTTCAGACGATGAACAGTGTCGATTGTTATAATCTTCTATAACCGAAGGCCGTTCCGCAGACCATGGAAATATTGCTGGGTCACAGTTTAAGTACATCTTTTTCTCATCAGAGAAATGTAAGCTACAAACACTTATCCATTTCGATTCAGTTCGAAGGCTTTCTTTGCAGATTAAACTTATCCATTTCTTTCTTCTCTTCTTCTCGACTGGCAGCTGGTAAAAGCTCAAATTAGGTGTCCTCTTTGTTGTGGAGACACAGTAAGGCACAGAGCAATTCACTTTAGGCGGCATGGTTAAAACTGCTTAGACAGAACAATGCTGTGTCTAACAAAGACGAAAGTGAACAATACGGCGGAGCTGACCCCGGGAATCGCCCATAATGCATTGCGGTAAACAAGCGATGATGTAGTTATGGGTTAGGTCTATTACACTGAAACAGAGAGGATGTACTTTCAGCATTTTTTTAACCAATGAGCATTTACCTGCAATTTGTTTCTATTTATTGTTTGACGCACAAAGACTGAAGAAGAATTTAACTGTGGTTTCATCTTATCCTGACAAAATCTCTCATTAAATGTGTACAGATCCATTATGAAGAAAATTAAAGCTTGGAAGGTAGTCACAGAGAGTATTGGTTTCTCTGGTGAGTGTACATCACTAGTATAGTTAACTTTCTTTGCTAATCTGAGAGCAACGCTAGTACAAGGCCTGTCACTTAACATGCAAATCAATCAACCAATTTTCATACTGATTAGTCTCATCTCATCTCATCTCATTATCTCTAGCCGCTTTATCCTTCTACAGGGTCGCAGGCAAGCTGGAGCCTATCCCAGCTGACTACGGGTGAAAGGCGGGATACACCCTGGACAAGTCGCCAGGTCATCACAGGGCTGACACATAGACACAGACAACCATTCACACTCACACTCACACCTACGGTCAATTTAGAGTCACCAGTTAACCTAACCTGCATGTCTTTGGACTGTGGGGGAAACCGGAGCACCCGGAGGAAACCCACGCGGACACGGGGAGAACATGCAAACTCCGCACAGAAAGGCCCTCGCCGGCCACGGGGCTCAAACCTGGACCTTCTTGCTGTGAGGCGACAGCGCTAACCACTACACCACCGTGCTGCCGGTAGAAATGATAGAAAAGTAAAAATAATCAAAATCCTGGTAAGAAAACTAATCGTAATCATCACACTGTGCCAGTTTGCTGCTAGTTTATTAGGTTGACATTATTAACATGGCCAATTTGGGCCTCTGTGTTATTTAAAGGATGTGAAGAAAAATTAGAAGAAGAAACCTTTATTTGTCACACGTACAGTGAAATTCATCCTCTGTATTTAACCCATCTGAAGCAGTGAACACACGCATGCACACACACAAGTGAGCAATGAGCACATACACATACCTACCCAGTGGGCAGCTATGCTACAGCACCCAGGGAGCAGCTGGGGGTTAAGTGCCTTGCTCAAGGACACTTCAGCCCAAGGCTACTCCATGTTAGCATGTCTTTGGAGGAAACTGGAGCACCCGGAGGAAACCCACGCAGACAACATGCAAACTCCATTCAGAAAGGCCCCCATCAGCCACCGGGCTCAAACCCAGAACCTTCTTGCTGTGAGGCAACAGTGCTAACCACTACACCACCGTGCCACCCCATGTACGTGTAGCCCATGTACCATAATTTTATTTAAATGTGTGGTTTTTTTAATCATGTGTTTCCTCCAGATACTCAAGTTTCCTCATAACTCCCAAAACATGCTGGTAGGTGGATTGGCTATAATGCCTTGCACCTAGATGCGTGCAGGGTGCAATGGAATCCCATCCAGGGATAGACTGGGGATTAACTCCGGATCCACTGTGATCCTGATAAGGATAAAGTGGCTACTGAAGTTGAATGAATGAATCAATCTAGCCATTGTTTAAACCGCTTATCCGTCAGGGTCACAGGGGAAACCGGAGTCAATTCCAGCTGAATGAATGAATGTTTTCTAAAAAACTTGAGTGTGATCAGGGGCACTGCTAGAAATGTTGGGCCAGATGAAAAATATAATATTGCCCCCCTTACACTTCTGGTAACCCGACTTCTTCATGATGGTGTCAATCTACTGATGGTTCATCATCAATTCTGTTTCTACAGTGCACAGCTAACATTAGTGCTGGATTGGAAAATAACAAACCTAACATGGTGTCACGCTCTGCCTCTGCCTACGCAAGACTGCACCATGTAATGAATAGAGAGAGGGGTGAAATACAAAGACTATCTATTCTAATAATTTTGCAGAAAATGGAAAACCAAACCAGAAGGTTGTTGTATTTGCTCATTTTAATAGACATAATAATGTTAATATTGTCCTCTGAGGGCCCTCTGTCAATGCTGGGCCCTGAGAATTGTCCCCACCACCACCACCACGCACACACACAACAGCACCCCTGAGTGTGATAAGCATCAGATCATATACCATAAGTAAATGTGAAACTCTGGCACCATAACAAGACTTTTTTTTTTTTTCCTTCATAACAAGACTACTGTTGAAGAGTGCTTTAAGCCAAACCTCACATCCAGAGCTAGGTGTGGTTTCTTTTGGAAAATTCGTAACTGGTGGCTTTGTTGTTTACAAATATTAGTTTGAGCAATAAAACCAAAAGGATGACTTTTACTCTCTTTACCAACCACAAACAATAGGCCTGATTTCCAAAAACTGGATATTTTTAAAACTGTATGCAGGAGGATTTACACAAGAAATGCGGCATTCATGAAAATCCAATTAGTTCAGGAAAACCTTTAGCTGTGGGAGCTTCTGAGTTTGTGTAAATTTACATTTACAGAGACTCACTAATGTAAGCCTTGATTGATCAAATTGTATCAGTGGCATAAGTTACATAAGTAAAATGTATATAGAGTAATTATGTTGACAAGTTGAAATAGGGCTGTGCGATATGGGAAAAAAATGAATATCTCGATACATTTTCTCCATTTCACGATATACGATATATCTCATCTCATTATCTCTAGCCGCTTTATCCTTCTACAGGGTCGCAGGCAAGCTGGAGCCTATCCCAGCTGACTACGGGCGAAAGGCGGGGTACACCCTGGACAAGTCGCCAGGTCATCACAGGGCTGACACATAGACACAGACAACCATTCACATTCACAACTACGGTCAATTTAGAGTCACCAGTTAACCTAACCTGCATGTCTTTGGACTGTGGGGGAAACCGGAGCACCCGGAGGAAACCCACGCGGACACGGGGAGAACATGCAAACTCCAGAAAGGCCCTCGCCGGCCCCGGGGCTCGAACCCAGGACCTTCTTGCTGTGAGGCGACAGCGCTAACCACTACACCACCGTGCCGCCCCTATACGATATATATCTCGATATATTTAAATCTCCTCTAAAGGACCCCATGAAATCTAACTTTTACTCTTTACTGTTTTCACTACAATCCCTGCAGATTAAATAACATTCTTGGTTAACTTTACAGGTGGTTTTCAACAACACATTTTAAATTTTCATGTTCATGATTAATCACAATTGAATTGAAATAAGACTATTTTTATTCGACAAGGATGTGGCACAAACTGCAAAAACAATCTTGAAAATTGCAACAAAGGGGCAACACAATACAGAGCTGCTCAGAGCTCAAATCAATAAAGTGCAAGCTCAACACTGAGGTGGGGTTTACATTAGACCGTATCAGCGGATCATCAGATTAACGTTTTTAAAAACGATTAGCGTGCACACAGCAACGCCAATACACGGATACGCTAATCACATGACTAATTCGGCACGTAAGTTGAAATGTGTCAGTGCAGCTCATCGCTTCCTCCTCAGCGGCTGCGCTCCAAATCACTCCGCCCTGAACAGCGAGTGCCCTCTGGAGGGTGCGCACTCCGGCCCTGCACAGCTCACAGAGCGCGCGAGTGAAGTGCACGAGCAGTGATTCGGGACTGAGCCGCTGTGCGCAAGTCACTTACCACTTGCAAGTGGAAGGATGGCAAGCCTAAAGACCATCATAACTACACAATGGGCAGTATGTGCATCAGTATTTGCAGTATTTTCATACTTTTATACTCTTTAATGAAAGGTGATACAAGGCGGAAGTCCGCGCCGTTTTTCAGCAGTCGCGTCACATGACCAACGCCAGCGAATCAGGAAGGTGGATGTCACAGTGACGTTGTCCAATGACGATGCCAGCTAGAGCTCAGCACAGCGTATCCGCGTATTCTCAATGTTTACACAGCACCGGACCAGACACGATCTGGATTGAATACGTGGACCCTGGCAGATTCCCGTTTCCCGGCGTTTCCAGGCGTTTTAATGTAAACGGACAGTGCATCCGCGAAGAAAACGAGACAGATACAGTCTAATGTAAACTTGGCCTGAGAAAGACATTTAGCCTAAATAAGAAAAGTGCTCATTCATTAAATTATTTTAAAAAATAGATCTCCAAGCTATTAACCTGACTACTGAGAACCACTGGAACATTCACAATAGAGAGAGAGATTGAGGGAGAGAAGAGAGAGATCTGCAAAACATCATTTTTCTCTTTGCACACTTTTGAACTGAATGTTTTCTGGCTCTGCCTCTCAGATGTGTATAATTCTGGCTGCTGCCTTTCGTGATGACAGGGTTTTCTGCACACTTGACAAACTGGTATATGCTGTTCCACGTCCTCCTCGCGATATCCAAAAACTGCCAGATGACCGACCCCTTACTAGTTCTTTTAGGAACCAATTCGTCTGCTTCCATTTTTAATTTGTTGCTGTAATTGACAGAGCTTACACGGTAGCCTATGCAACACCAGCGATTGCACGAATTGAGTCAGCACTGTAAACCGGAACCAGGAAATCTGCCTGCTGCGTGTTGCCAGATACTGCTGACGTTTTCCAGCCCAAAATATGTTCAAAACCCGCCAAAATGCACTTAAAACCGCCCAATCTGTCAACACAACCGAAACTAGAAAATCTTCCTGGAAGTTCCTTTCAGCACAGAGATGTCGCCCGGGATTGGTTGGCGAGTGAGTGACGTTATTGTTTTTACCCTTAGGCAGCCTCTCACGTTACTGCCTGAGGGACAGAGAGAAAACCACCGGGAAAGGTTTTAAACAAACACAACACGAACGCAAGTCGGAAGATGACTATGAAATACTCGATTGTTACGATATATTAATTTTATGTATCGCACACAGAATTTTCGGCGATATATTGAGTATATTCGATATATCGCACAGCCCTAAGTTGAAATAGCTCATTTATTTCAATTGTGCTTACAAATGAATGTGATACTAACTGTTTGAAAGAAAGCAGTCCATAAAAAATCCATAAATTAAGACAGGTGTTTGCATCTCTCGTAGCTGCATTGGCTGAGTTACATTACTAGAAAACAATCCAGTACTGGAAGAAAATATTTCCCCATGTACACTGTAAAAAAAAAAATCCGTTGTTTTTACGGAAAAATACTGGCAGCTGTGGTTGCCAGAATAATCCTGTTAAAAATACAGTGAAATGTAAAGAACATTACAGACTTGTGCATTTCACTGGGATTCCATGTACAATTAATGATAACTAAATGTAAATTTTACAGGTATTCAATGTACAATAATCAATACATAACTGTTAATTTTACGGATATTCATTGTACAATAAAAAAGCATCTAGGAATGAATTGCGAGTGTTCTCGATTATTGGTTTTTGTGGCTCCAAAATGATGGTTACAAGCAATGATCTACTAGACAGATATTTTATTTGATTTAGAGTTTTACGAAATGTGCCGGAGAGCCTCTACTGACATTTTTTAATTTTTTTTAACAGGGCAATGATGTAATTTAAAGGCCCGGTCCCACTGCACTTACGGATGCAAAGAGGATGTAAAACGTAAAAAAATCTTTGCCATCCGTTGGAAAACGCTATGCATCCGTTGTGTACTCATTGCATACGTGCTTCATACGCTCTATCCATCGAGCATCCGTCCACTGTGATTTCATCCGCGCAAAAAGTTTTGAGCTGCACAAAACTTTTAGAACGGATGAACTTTCCGCCGTGTACGATGTAAATCCGCGACATATACGAGCAACAAACGTTCTATGTCCGTCATCATCCGTTAAACGTCTGTTGTATCCTCTCTGCATCCTCTGGGCATCCTCGCAACTCACATCCGCTGCAGCTGAAAACGGAAAGAGGGAGGAAAGATAAGGTACATGAAACGTCTATTCATCGTTAGTAGCACGGAAATAGAAAGGATGTAAGCATATGCATCTCATTTATAAAGTATTCAAAACGGACAAAGCGTTTATATCTGGGATGTATCTCGTATATTTAGGATGTCTGGAGTATGTCTAGAGTATGTAGAAGGACACCTAGCGGACAATCGATATTTTGTATAAAAGGGGGGAGAAAATCATCTGGATCTCAGTACGAGTCGAACAGCCATGGTGTTGATACAAGATGTAGTAGAGATGTATCAATGTAGCCTTCTTCAAAAACGAGATGTAGTAGAGATGTATCGATGTAGCCGCCAGCACGTCTTTCCGCTTTATGCTGACGGCGTGCGTGCTGCATCCCTTTATATCCGCGGGGCAGACACAATTCATACCCCCCGCATGTGCAGTGAACGGTCTGCATCCGATATACATCCGCGCAACATCCCCTTTGTTTCCGTTAGGCGTACGTGATGCATCCCCTTCATCCGCTATGCATCCGCTCTTTCTGCTATGCGTCCGCTTCTCAGTTATCACCGGTAACCCCTTCGGAGCTGTCATCCACTTCCATCCGCTTTCATCCGCTAGGCTTCCTATGAACATGCGTTTAACATCCCCGCTATATACTACCCACGTCCGTTCTTTTCCGTTCTGTTTTCGCAAATTTTCGCCAATTTTGTCCATTTCTGGAGCGGATGAAAACGGATAGAGCCACCCCTGAAATTTTGCTCGTCCGCTGTGTCCTTTTTGCATACGTTTTGTGTCCATCGGCCAGTGGGACCGGGCCTTTAACTATCACATTCTGTTTTAGTTACAGTTTGTCTGTGTTTAAACTACAACAATTTGTAAATTCTACAAAAAAATATGATCAATTCAACATATTCTTACTGTTAAATTAACAGTGGTATTTGGTTAGGAGTTTTACAGTATATTGATGTAAATTACACACTGCTTCATTGTTTTTGTATTTACAGTTTTTTATGTCATCATTTTACATAAATTCACTGTTAATTCTACGGACATTTTTTACAGTGTACCGTACTCATCAGTTTGTCATTTTCAGCTCTCTGTGAGAATTGTCTTTTATGGAGTTTTGTAAGCGACAATAAACAATTTGCATTTATCAACATGCACATGAAAGTAAGAAGAAAAAATCAGCAGCATTACCAAAATCGTGCAAGAATTTTTTGTTTGATTTGGCCTGCAGAAAAGTTGGCTCCTCTCAGGGCTGTGTGCTGATCCCCCTACTCTACACCCTCTACACCCACGACTGCATCCCTGCCCACTCCAGTAACAGCATCATCAAGTTTGCTGATGATACCACTGTGGTGGGGTTCCTCTCCGGAGGGGGGATGAGTCCGCATACCGAGATGAGGTGGAGCAGCTGTCAGATTGGTGTACAAATAACAACCTGGTCTTAAACACCACCAAGACTAGGGAGTAGAGGTGGACAGTAACGAAATACATTTACTTGAGTACTGTACTTAAGTACACTTTGAGTATCTATACTTTACTTGAGTATTATTATTTTTGGAAACTTATGACTTTAACCCTCATCCTACCATGCTATTTTACACCTTAATCTTACCATGTGGGGTCCGTTTGGACCCCAGTACTTTTCTTTAAAATTAAAGCTTATAAAGACAAAATCACCAGATAAGTTTTGTTCAGAACATCTTGTATTAATAACAGCGATACACTAAAGGGCCCAAGGCATAAAGAACACACTTAACCTTCATCCTACCAGCCAATTTTACATACACAAACTACCAGGCGGGGTCCGTATGGACCCCAGGAGGGAATACCTTGAAATCAATGCAGTAAGAACCAATTCAATGCAGCAAACAGACATAACTTTATTGAAGAACAAAATCCACTATGGCTGAATATCAATGCTGTATTATAAATGCAATAACATTGCAATAATATTGCAATAACTAGCATACATGTAGCAAATTATAGCGCCACAAAAAAAATTGGCATTATATACATGATTTTTGCAGCTCATGCAGCTGTAAAACATTCTGGATTACAACTTAGGTCTTTTCTTACAGAATTTAAAAAAAAAAGTAATTGTAAAATAATTTAGGGCTTTTGTTTTGCAGCCTGTGCTTATTGCAGCAGTGGGGTCCACACGGACCCCAAGAAGGAATGCCTTGGTAGTTTCATTATGGAACATAAAAGAAATAAAAGAAGTTAACTTTCAGTGTGCTATTCAATTATAAAATGAAAGACAGATAAACTTTACTCTGGGGTCTGGTTGGACCCCAGTAACAAATTAATTATACCTTCACAATGCAAAAAGCTGATCTTCTGGTGCTTTAGTGTTTTAATTAAGACATAAATTCCGACAAATTCATAAAACGGTGAGGCAGTATGTCACATATTTTTAAAATGGCAAACAAACATATAGGTGCGGGGTCCAGATGGACCCCACTTGGTAGGATGAAGGTTAACTTCACTACATTTGAAAGGTAAACATCGTACTTTTTACTCCACTACATTTTCGTCAAGGTCCTCATTACTCGTTACTATGAAACCGCTTTGAAAGTGGATGTTTTTTTCTTTTCTTTTCTAAAACGTGATTGTTTTTTTTTTTTTTTGCAGGTGACGCTGAGACAGCCGATCAGTAATCACTAGGGTCATGTCACGTCCATAGACTGTATAAAATCAAGTTCGGTGATTTCTCAGCAGAGTTATTTGAACACGATCAATTGATGGCAGAATGGAAGAAGACAGTTCTTTTGGGGAATGCACACGCACCCATGGCCCATGAACCCATGTTTCAGTTTTCTGAAAGGATTAAAGATTCATTTTGTTTTAAATATTTGCTTTGTTTGCCTAAAACGAACCACATCACAGCCTTCAAAATCTCGCCATCCAACCTGTGGAAGCATATTGAGGTATATAAAAGTTTTATTCCAAGAGAAAGCTTGCAACGAAGTTGTCTGCTTTTAGAGCTAGTGATAACAGTGCAATAGGTATGCAGTCTGGTTAGTCACATGACTTTCTATGGATTTTCCCGCCAAGTTGCCATCGCCTTGTCCACGGCTAACGCTAACGCATAGTTAGTCAACTTGGACACTGTTAGCATGTAAAAATGGAGTTATGCTAACATGAATAACGCTAACTTATCTGAAGTACTTTCAGAAATATGTTTAAGCATAATCTTGCCAAATAAACAGAATGTAGAAATCTTTCTTTTCTAGTACCCAATATGATTTTGAGTTTGAAAAGAGTTTGCTAGCATGTCAGGTGGAGTTTCACTGACTAGCTAGCTTACCATTAAATTAGCATGATGCATAGTACGTGTTCATTTTGTGAATTCACATTTCTGTCTTTGGTAACGGCATTAGGTTTTGTAAGCATTGTGGCAATAATACAATGATGCCTTGACAGAAAATGTACTTTTAATACTTAAGTATTTTTAAAAGCAAGTACTTCAGTACTTTAACTTCAGTAAAAATTTGACTGGACAACTTTCACTTGTATTGGAGTAACATTTGACCAGTGGGATCTGTACTTTTACTTAAGTAATGAAGTTGGGTACTTTGTCCACCTCTGATAAGAAGCTGATCATAGACTTTAGAAGGAAGAAAACAGACATTCTGCCCCTGTTTATTAGTGGGAACTGTATGGAGAGGGTCTCAGAATTTCAGTTTCTGGGGGTCCACATTCAGGACGACCTGACCTGGAGCGTCAACACTACAACTGTTATTGAAAAGGCACAGCAAAGACTGTAATTCCTGAGAGTGCTCAGGAACTACCATCTTTCACAAAAACTACTGGTGTCCTTCTACTGTTGCTCCACTGAGAGCATACTGACTTACTGTTTCTGTGTGTGGTTTTCTAGTTGCACAGTAGGAGACAGGAAAGCGCTCCAGAGGGTCATCACTATGGCCCAGAAGATCATCGGCTGCCCTCTCCTCTGTCTGGAGGATCTGTACAGTTCCTGCAGTATTAAAAAAAAGCACAAAACATTCAAATCCATCTCACCCCGGACACACTCAGTGCGTTTACATGCACATCCAAATCGAGCTACTGTCAGTAATCGAGCTAAGGGTCCCAGCAGGGGTGCCAGAGAAACCCAATCCTACATGCACACAAGGAAATCGAGCCATTGTGTGAGGTACATTGTGCACCCGAGCCACAGGTGGCGCTACACTCCCAATCGTGTTGGTACACTTCCGGTTGTCGTCATGAAGAAGAGCTATTCAAGAGTATAAACAAAGTAGTTCCGTGTTCACAAGTTCAGTGCTCAAGCTGTTAGGCTTGCTCTAACAGACTGTATGGCTACAAACTGTCCTGCGCAGACCACTGTTTTGTAAGACAACTTATTTTGCACAATTGTATATTTTTCTAAAGTCCATTTTTTGCTTGCAAAAAAATATATTTTTTTTGCTTACAATTTAACTTATGTCTTAATAAACACACAAAAAGTTCAATTGTTTTGTTTTTATTGACATTCTTCAGATGATGGACATATATATATATATATATATATATATATATATATATATATATATATATATATATATATATACAGTGGTGCTTGAAAGTTTGTGAACCCTTTAGAATTTTTTATATTTCTGCATAAATATGACCTAAAACATCATCAGATTGTCACACAAGTCCTAAAAGTAGGTAAAGAGAACCCAGTTAAACAAATAAGACAAAAATATTATACTTGGTCACTTATTTATTGAGGAAAATGATCCAATATTACATATCTGTGAGTGGCAAAAGTATGTGAACCTCTAGGATTAATAGTTAATTTGAAGGTGAAATTAGAGTCAGGTGATTTCAATCGATGGGATGACAATCAGGTGTGAGTGGGCACCCTGTTTTATCTAAAGAACAGGGATCTATCAAAGTCTGATCTTCACAACACATGTTTGTGGAAGTGTATAATAGTACGAACAAAGGAGATTTCTGAGGACCTCAGAAACAGCATTGTTGATGCTCATCAGGCTGGAAAAGGTTACAAAACAATCTCTAAAGAGTTTGGACTCCACCCATCCACAGTCAGACAGAGTGTGTACAAATGCAGGAAATTTAAGACCATTGTTACCCTCCCCAGGAGTGGTCAACCAACAAAGATCACTCCAAGAGCAAGGCGTGTAATAGTCGGCGAGGTCACAAAGGACCCCAGGGTAACTTCTAAGCAACTGAAGGCCTCTCTCACGTTGGTTAATATTAATGTTCATGAGTCCACCATCAGGAGAACACTGAACAACAATGGTGTGCATGGCAGGGTTGCAAGGACAAAGCCACTGCTCTCCAAAAAGAACATTGCTGCTCATCTGCAGTTTGCTAAATATCACGTGGACAAGCCAGACAGCTATTGGAAAAATGTTTTGTGAAGGATGAGACCAAAATAGAACATTTTGGTTGAAATGAGAAGCCTCATGTTTGGAGAAAGGAAAACACTGCATTCCAGCATAAGAACCATATCTCATCTGTGAAACATGGTGGTGGTAGTATCATGGTTTGGGCCTGTTTTGTTGCATCTGGGCCAGGACGGCTTGCCATCATTGATGGAACAATGAATTCTGAATTATACCAGTGAATTCTAAAGGAAAATGTCAGGACATCTGTCCATGAACTGAATCTCAAGAGAAGGTGGGTCATGCAGCAAGACAACGACCTTAAGCACACAAGTCGTTCTACCAAAGAATGATTAAACAAGAATACAGTTAACGTTTTGGAATGGCCAAGTCAAAGTCCTGACCTTAATCCAATCGAAATGTTGTGGAAGGACCTGAAGCGAGCAGTTCATGTGAGGAAACCCACCAACATCCCAGATTTGAAGCTGTTCTGTATTGAGGAATGGGCTAAAATTCCTCCAAGCCGGTGTGCAGGACTGATCAACAATTACCGGAAATGTTTAGTTGCAGTTATTGCTGCACAAGGGGGTCACACCAGATACTGAAAGCAAAGGTTCACATACTTTTGCCACTCACAGGTATGTAATATTGGATCATTTTCCTCAATAAATAAATGACCAAGTATAATATTTTTGTCTCATTTGTTTAACTGGGTTCTCTTTATCTACTTTTAGGACTTGTGTGAAAATCTGATGATGTTTTAGGTCATTTTTATGCAGAAATATAGAAAATTCTAAAGGGTTCACAAACTTTCAAGCACCACTGTGTGTGTGTGTGTATGTATATATATATATATATATATATATATATATATATATATATATATATATATATATATACAATGACTTGTTTATGTACACAATTCACAGCTATGCAACAGCTGTACAGATGTATTTGGTGATACAGTAAGTGAGCTAAATTTTACCAGTGCAAAGAATGCCACAAAAAGAAAAGATTCATGCCGTTGTCATGATTCGTTGTCATGCCGACCGAGGCTGTTGTGTTTCCCGCTTGTGGTCTCGTCACTCGTCACTTCCGGAAGGGGCAGTGCTGAAGTAAGTAGCTCGACTACGTAGCTCGATAGGGTATACATGCACTAAGTAGCTCGGCTAAAATCGCATAATCTAGGTCGTGTAGCTCGATTACGAGAAATCAAGTTCAGTTCGATTTCAGCCGAGCTAAGGTGTTTCCATGGCATTTAGAACTTCGATTTCAGTCGAGCAACGGCAGAAATTCGATTTTCTCTATGTGCATGTAAACGCACTGACTGTGTTTGAATTGCTGCTTTCAGGCAGACGTTACAGGTCATTAACAGCCAGGACAAACAGGATTAGGAACAGTTTCTATGCCAGTGCCATAAGGGCATTAAATAAAGCAAACTCCTGTACATTCAAAAATACAAATATGATACAATACGGGATCGTGCAATGCCCTCCACACCATAGGATGTGAATGTTTGCGAGTGATGACTGCTGTTTTAAATAACTTTTTAAATTATTTATTTATATACAGTTAGGTCCATAAATATTTGGACAGAGGCAACATTTTTCTAATTTTGGTTCTGTACATTACCACAATGAATTGTGAACAAAACAATTCAGATGCAGTTGAAGTTCAGACTTTCAGCTTTAATTCAGTGGGTTGAACAAAATGATTGCATAAAAATGTGAGGAACTAAAGCATTTTTTTAAACACAATCCCTTCATTTCAGGGGCTCAAAAGTAATTGGACAAATTAAATAATTGTAAATAAAATGTTCATTTCTAATACTTGGTTGAAAACCCTTTGTTGGCAATGACTGCCTGAAGTCTTGAACTCATGGACATCACCAGACGCTGTGTTTCCTCCTTTTTAATGCTCTGCCAGGCCTTTACTGTAGCTGTTTTCAGTTGCTGTTTGTTTGTGGGCCTTTCTGTCTGAAGTTTAGTCTTTAACAAGTGAAATGCATGCTTAATTGGGTTGAGATCAGGTGACTGACTTGGCCATTCAAGAATATTCCACTTCTTTGCTTTAATAGACTCCTGGGTTGCTTTGGCTTTATGTTTTGGGTCATTGTCCATCTGTATTATGAAACGCCGACCAATCAGTTTGGCTGGATTTGAGCACACAGTATGTCTCTGAATACCTCAGAATTCATCCGGCTGCTTCTGTCCTGTGTCACATCATCAATAAACACTAGTGGCCCAGTGCCACTGGCAGCCATGCATGCCCAAGCCATCACACTGCCTCCGCCGTGTTTTACAGATGATGTGGTATGCTTTGGATCATGAGCTGTACCACGCCTTCGCCATACTTTTTTCTTTCCATCATTCTGGTAGAGGTTGATCTTGGTTTCATCTGTCCAAAGAATGTTCTTCCAGAACTGTGCTGGCTTTTTTAGATGTTTTTTAGCAAAGTCCAATCTAGCCTTTTTATTCTTGAGGCTTATGAGTGGCTTGCACCGTGCAGTGAACCCTCTGTATTTACTTTCATGCAGTCTTCTCTTCATGGTAGATTTGGATATTGATACGCCTACCTCCTGGAGAGTGTTGTTCACTTGGTTGGCTGTTGTGAAGGGGTTTCTCTTCACCATGGAAATTATTCTGCGATCATCCACTACTGTTGACTTCTGTGGGTGTCCAGGTCTTTTTGCACTGATGAGTTCACCAGTGCTTTCTTTCTTTCTCAGGATGTACCAAACTGTAGATTTTGCCACTCCTAATATTGTAGCAATTTCTCGGATGGGTTTTTTCTGTTTTTGCAGCTTAAGGATGGCTTGTTTCACCTGCATGGAGAGCGCCTTTGACCGCATGTTTTCTTCACAGCAAAATCTTCCAAATGCAAGCACCACACCTCAACTCAACTCCAGGCCTTTTATTTGCTTAATTGAGAATGACATAACGAAGGAATTGCCCACACCTGCCCATGAAATAGCCTTTGAGTCAATTGTCCAATTACTTTTGGTCCCTTTAAAAACAGGGTGGCACATGTTAAGGAGCTGAAACTCCTAAACCCTTCATCCAATTTTAATGTGGATACCCTCAAATGAAAGCTGAAAGTCTGGACTTTATGTCCATGTCCATTATATAACTATAACTTGAATATGTTTCAGTAAACAGGTAAAAAAACAAAATTTGTGTCAGTGTCCAAATATATATGGACCTAACTGTATGTATTAACTTATCTTGTATTATTTTCATAGGTTTTTAGATGCACTTTTTTGCACCAAGGATTGCATTTTAATTTCATTGTATTTATTTATAATGACAAAGATATTCTATTCTATTCTATTTTGCATACTAACCGATTGATAAATGAGGTCCGATGCTGCTGATTTTTTAATCAATTTATCTACGGAATGACCTATATTGTGGAAGTTAATTTCACCAGTCCTACTGTAGACCATCATTCAAACACAGCCTGTCACTGTTGGCCTGTGGTTCAAGCTTCTGGAAAGGTGATTTTTGGAGAATAGTATAATGTTCTGGCTGGTTGGTTGGGGGTAGACTGGAAGACGGGAGCTGTGGCCCCTGTGTGTGGCATAAGATGATGTATGGCTCACTGTCTGCAAGGCTACGAGACCACATCAAAGAACAATGGAGTGTTTATATGAGCTGATTTGGGTTTTATTAATGTTAGGCCCTCCACAGTCACAGGAGGACCACATGGGTCTCCACTGGGAGCTACGGTACCTCACACTCACACACATACAGTACTGGGAGAAAATCTTAGGCACCCTATTTTTTTTGGGGGGGGGGTCATACAAACTTTGTAATAGATTTCTATTTTATGACTTTTACATTATCAAGTCAGTACAAAAACATTTCAGAATTCCAAACGTTCAAAAAAGTTTGTATCTGAGCAGCATATTCCATAAGAGAGCACTTTTCAGATTAAGAAAGAAAACATAATGAAGGCTGCTGGGTTTTGGTGCAAAATTAAGAAGCGAGTGTGACAGTCAAAGTGTCCAGAAGAACTATAGCTGGTTCTGGAAGATGCTCAGTAAAACCTACAGCTCATTTCCGCATAAAACTGCACTCACTGTACCTCAGACTACTATTTTTTTAAGCAAAGGGTCGTCTCGCACCAAATACTGACTTTGTTTCATTTATTATGGCTTACTGATTACTGTTTAAAGTATTTTTTTAATGTTGAAACGTTTCATTTCATTACTTTTAAGACATTTTTTATCTATATAATTTCTTTACATGTGCTAAGACTTTTGCACAGCACTGTACATACATACACACTCATTTCATGCTAATACACTCATACTTACTCAAGTCCGCTAACTTGATATCTAAGTCTTGCAAACCAAGTCCATGTGTTCCTCAGGTAGGTCAAATTGAGCGAAAAAGGTCATTATTTAAAAGGTCAAGTCATATCTGCTGATTCTATAAGCATTCTGAGTGATATAAAACAGAGGCCCATTACTTGCTAATAGTGGAATTGGTGCCAAGGGACGTTTTGGTGCATTGAGAAGCCTGGATTCCACATTAGCCTTCAAGTGGATATGAAGTGTTGCAGAATGCACTCAGCTGAGATAAAATCGGCATTCATGCACGACTCCATGTTTGGTTTGTGGAGCATAAAAATTATGTCTCCGAATGGAAAGTCCTCACGACTGTATGTTGTTAATTCTTCTGTGCTATATCATTATGTGGAGTTATTGCTGGAAAATGGAGTTAGATTTCACCCTCAGGTTTATTCTAATCTGAGAATTTAGTGCCTATAATAATTATGAGCCACTACTTTGTGGGTGATCTCTATGGCTGCCATAAGCTTGGACCTCTGGAGTTTAACAGCTACACGCCATTAGTTGCAGCACACTGGAACATGGCCATCTCAGCTACGGATCATTGTGTTTCTATCTGAGCCACAAAAACAGGCAAACTGGATGGAGGAGGGAATGAACAAGTTTGAGAGTGAGTGTGTTTTCAAGTCAGGGTGAGAAGGAAAGCATTGCCCAAGGTGCATGAAGTTCAAGCATGGAGAACAGATATTGGGGGTAAGTTAGTATTTTTGGTGAACAACTTTCAGAATTATGAGGGTTACAGCCTCATTGGTTGTCCAAATCAATGTATGCAGAAACTCAGGGATGGCATGGTGGTGTAGTGCTTACAGTAAGAAGGTTCTGGGTTCGAGCCCAGTGGCTGAAGAGGGCCTTTCTGTGTGGAGTTTGCATGTTCTCCCCGTGTCTGTGTGGGTATCCTCCAGGTGCTCCGGTTTCCCCTACAGTCCAAAGACATGTGGTTAGATTAACGTGGGGTGGTCTTGGCCTGAGGTTGGGCTGAAGTGCCCTTGAGCAAGGCACCTAACCTACAACTGCTCCCCGGGCACTGTAGCATAGCTGCCCACTGATCTGGGTATGTGTGTGTGCTCATTGTTCACTTGTGTGTGTTCACTGTGTAGGGGGAGCTGCCATGCTGTAGCTATAGTACCCACAATTCCTTGCTTCACTTTATGGCCCATCTTCTCCCCTTTCACTGTTACAGCATTGAACACACCAATCCCTGTACTCGATGCCATGTTCTATCTCTGTCCATTCTTCTGACTCCCTGTAATGGTATTGGATACAGAGATGATACCGGATACCAAATACAGTGACGTTACGACTGTGCTTTAAAACCCGCGGCGGAATCGGTCTCTCTGCCGTTATCCCCACGTGTGAAAGAGACGCCGTTGCATCTGTGCTACAGAAGGACAAAGGACAAAGAACAAGCTATTGATACTGGACCTTTAGCCAAAGTTCAATGTATTTGATCTTTGCATAGTTGCAATAATAACTGAACCGGTTAGTTACTGCAGCCCACGCAGTATTTTAAAGAGAAAAGGTGACTGGATCCCTTTTCCCTTTCGCAACGTCGATGAACTACAAACAAGATTCCTTCCAGATCATCGGACAACCAACGGGACACCAAAGATCTTCAGCTGACGAGCTGTAAAAGCAAAAGGAACAGAACTGTTTTCTCCCTGGACCTGCGCTCCGCGCTGTCTTCGGATAACAGACGGTGCACTTTCAGTCGCCAAGCAAGCACGATCTCAAGTAAGGCTGGCATCTGGGCAATTGTTAGTCTTAGCTGTGGCTAGTTAATGCGAAGAGTGTTGTTTCTTTGAATTCATTCATGGTTTAAATGTACGCATTTTGATTCACATGAAAGTCGGTCTTAGACCGCGTGTTGTTTGATTTGCTTTGTTTACTATCTGTATTTAGTTAGATCGTGCATGCGTTCTCTCTCTCTCTTTAACTCCTTCCGTCGCATTACACCACTTAACATTGGGATTTCAGAAGTAGCTAAGGGTTAAGTAGAAGTTTGGGTTTAAGGCTTAGCTGGGACTAGTTTTTAAGCTACAGATCCTTTGTTACTCTGCCTCGCGTGCTCTCCTCGTTGCCCCTCCCCCTTTAGGCAGTGCTTAGCACAAAGGCTCGCGCACTACATTCACATACTATGCCTATTCCCACCTCATTCCCTCACTCCCCTCCTCCTTGTCATGCGCCTGCTCACGCTCTCTCTCCCTAGCTCCTCCTCATCTCGTTGGTGCACAGCCGTGCACACGCACACACTCTCACACACACATAATAAACACGTGATTTCCCTCTCACATTTTAACATTCACTCGTCCCTACACTGAACACTTGCATATAGCCCATTACTTCTGGTCACCATTAATGTCTTAGTTATCATCATATTCACTGCTGATTTCTTACTCTGTTTACTGCTGGTTATTATTCTACTTACTACTGACTATTGCTTTATACACTACTGATTATTATTTGTATACATTGTATCACCATTTATATTGAATTATTCCTTGGCTGCTATTGTTGCTATATCTGATCAGTATTAGTTTGCTAATTCATGTCAGCTATTTCAATAAATGGTACCTTTGGAGTAAACTGTGTCCTGCCTAATGCTACAACATTCACTGAGTGCCAACTTCTGCCAAACAAGTATTCTAATTGCCTTCGCCCATTTGGTTGTTATATGAATGTTATAGATCTAGAGTAAATGTATTACATTAGAGCTACAATACTCACTAAAACTATAGCAGCATCATCACTAAGTTATTCCATTGATTTTAATAGTTTAGCTATAAACTATTAGACACGTGAATTAATGATTAATGAACTTATGAGACTGATCCCTTTTTGCATGAGATTGATTTGATAAGCCTATTGCACCTACAACTGCTTCAGATGGGTTAAATGCAGAGGTTAAATTTTACTGTGTGCTTGAGTGTACGTGTGACAAATAAAGGCTTCTTGGCTTCTTCTTCCAACTATTGCACAATACGATTTACAAAACAAGATACACCAATAGATTGGAAAAAGTTTGTGGCATGACATCTTGTTTTGAGTAAATGTGATTGGTCATTTATGTCAGTAATCAGGCTTCTTTCTGTGAATGTTGGAGGTCCTTGGCTGAGTTAGCTGTGATTAGATGGGAAGCCATGACCTAATGGCTACAGAAGCAGCTTTGGACCTAAAAGATTGCTGGTTCGATTCCCAAGCAGGAATGGTTGAAGTTTCCTTGAGCAAGGCACCTAACCCCCAACTGCTCCCCAGGCTGCTCTGGGCATGTTGTACATCGCTCTGGATAAGAGCATCTGCTAAATGCCATTAAGGTTAGGTAATTAGTGAGTTTAGTTTGAAATGATTTGTGGTGAGTAAACATTTTGGCCCATTTCCAGTGTCAGAACCTTTTCCTGTGAACACTAACAGTTCTTGGCCATTTCTTTAGCAGTGAAAATGTTCAAACTGGTTTGCTTGAGTTTTATGTACTTCATTTAAGCTTTCTTGCATGGGTATCTGGTTATTTAGCACAAAAGTCTTTTCGCACAAATCTAAAGTCTTTTAGCACAACTCTGGATTATGGTCACAATAATCGAAAAAATACTCATCTTGATATAGGAAGGGGTTTATTATGATTGCTTAAGGACTGGAAGCCGGAATTTCTGCTGCTGTGCATGTTAAGGATCAGTTGTTGATCCCTGAATCATGGACTGAAAATCCGATTCTTTGGTGTCTTTTGGATATTTGTAGTTAAGCCATAACAAACCTTGAATTGTGGGCACCTTCGTAGATAACTTCAGTCACTTCTGATCATATCACAAATTCAACTGACTGTCAATAATTACGCATTTACTGAATTAATTAACCGGGGGATTACGTCTCTTGCCCTGCTTGACATGTGTTTTGCCAACTAGCGGAATCTATTCCTAAAAACTTATATTATTAAAAGTCCATTTGATATCACATGCTACTGTTTTCATATGTATTTGGCTCCATCAAACATGGTGGTTTCAATATGGCAGAGTGGGAAAATACAATCGCTTGTTTTCGATCGGAATCTCTGTAACTTTCATTAAAAAAATCCTTCAGGCATCTTTAAACATGATCAGTAAGTATTCATAATAAAGATTAAGTGTTCTTGGATCTTGTGCTAAAGAACTTAGAGTTGTGCTAAAAGACTAGATTTGTGCTAAAAGACTTTGGATTTGTGCTAGATGACTTTGGATTTATACTAAAAGACTTCAAATTTGTGCTAAAAGACTTCAAATTTGTGCTAAAACACTAGATTTGTGCTAAAAGACTTTGGATTTGTGCTAAAAAAACTTTAGATTTGTGCTAAAAGACTAGATTTGTGCTAAAAGACTTCAAATTTGTGCTAAAAGACTTTGGATTTGTGCTAAAAAACACCTTTGGATTTGTGCTAAAAGACTTTGGATTTGTGCTAAAAAAAACTTTAGATTTGTGCTAAAAGACTAGATTTGTGCTAAAAGACTTCAAATTTGTGCTAAAAGACTTTGGATTTGTGCTAGACGACTTTGGATTTGTGCTAAAAGACTTTAAATTTGTGCTAAAACACTAGATTTGTGCTAAAAGACTTTGGATTTGTGCTAAAAAAAAACCTTTAGATTTGTGCTAAAAGACTAGATTTGTGCTAAAAGACTTCAAATTTGTGCTAAAAGACTTTGGATTTGTGCTAGACGACTTTGGATTTGTGCTAAAAGACTTTAAATTTGTGCTAAAACACTAGATTTGTGCTCAAAGACTTCAAATTTGTGCTAGAAGACTTTGGATTTGTACTAAAAAAAACCTTGTGCTAAAAGGCTTTAGATTTGTGCTAAAATACTTTTGTGCTAAATAACCGTAAACCCTTGTGTGAAGTGTGTGTGTGTATATATATATATATATATATATATTTTTTTTTTTTTTTTTTTTAACAAGAAACACCCATTTGATTTCCTTGTTTTATTTGTACCAATTTAACTCAAGTTTGAGTAAAATTTGCTTATAGAAAAGAAAAGTGCTTGTTAAAGTTACTTACTTTTTTTTCATGAGAATACTCCTTGGTGCCATGTAAACCTCATTTTTTAAAATATACTGAGTTAAATTTACTCAGACTTTACGTGTGGAAATTGTTACGATTCTTTTCTTGAATAAATCTCACCACGATATTATTTTCAGTTAATGGACTTGGGTATAATAGAAGGACAAGTAGACAGAGAGAAGAAAATGAGAAGGGTAAAGAAGTGGAAAATTTGATGATCCACCTGAAAAGTCTTGGTGCAGTCTTGCGGTTATTCAGCTACGGGGTCACATGGATGGGTTACACATTACACTGAATCTCAAATACATTCAAGTTCACCTTAAGAGTGACTGCATATCTGCTCATCAGTGACTGTAATGTTTGACGCTTTCTGTTAAAGGAAAGGGGAATGTTATTAGATTCCAGTGCATTAAGGTGGGACGATATTGGCATACTCAAACACATTAGAGTGATTGAGTGGCGCTGGACTCTATGACACTTCTACATACAGTCAAACACATTATGCTGATTGAGCACGTGGGGGAGGGGTGTGCATGACATTTCTAAACACATCATGCTGGAAAGGAGATGGCAGGCTTAAACAGTCTATGTTAATGTAGAGGAAATGGGGCGAGAAAGGTCATGACTGACTCTGCTTTACCTCAGCAAAGTTATCCAGTTAAGAGTGCCTTCCTAAAACTCTTCCGTACGAGCTGAATTTTGACACGGGCTCACCTTGCACAAACAAACAAGTTCATGCACAGTTGAGCATGTGTCCGTCCCTCTTTTTGTTAACTGTCAGGGTGGATGAAAGACCTTTTTATTTTTATTGAGCTGTGTATGTGTGAGCAACTCACACACAAGCTCAAAAAAAAATATATATATATATTTCATCTCATCTCATTATCTCTAGCCGCTTTATCATGTTCTACAGGGTCGCAGGCAAGCTGGAGCCTATCCCAGCTGACTATGGGCGAAAGGCGGGGTACACCCTGGACAAGTTGCCAGGCCATCACAGGGCTGACACATAGACACAGACAACCATTCACACTCACATTCACTTTAGAGTCACCAGTTAACCTAACCTGCATGTCTTTGGACTGTGGGGGAAACCGGAGCACCCGGAGGAAACCCACGGGGAGAACATACAAACTCCACAGAGAAAGGCCCTCGCCGGCCACGGGGCTTGAACCCGGACCTTCTTGCTGTGAGGCGACAGCGCTAACCACTACACGACCGTGCCGATATATATATATATATATATATATATATATATATATATATATATATATATAAAATTTAATTTCGACTGATGAATGATTGATAACAAAGTAGGCATTCTATGCATCTATAAAAGATAACAAACACTCTTTGTATTTGCCATGAACGTACCGTATCTGGCCTGGGGGTTTAACTGTAGCAAATTCTAATAATGCAATTCTTTATTTCTATCTAAGATCATTCAATACCCCAAACCTTTTTCCCAAGAATGTACCCTTCAGCTTATTCAGTTAAACTAACACAAAAGGTATGGTTTTTTACAAGAACAAAGAAAACAAGTCTGGACCTACCATGTGGAGTTTATAACACATTAAAACAACAGGAGATAAAAAGAACATGCGATGGGATTTGTTGAGCATGTCCTCTGTTACCGTATGGATGCACTTGAGAAAATCTTTTCTTTTCAATTAGCCAGGTTGACTTTGCGTAGTTAATTAAGTCCTCAGCCTGACAGCTTGTTGGACTTCTCCAAGCCTCTTATGAAGGGCTTAGGGCTGTGCGCCAGGCTGAGATGGATTGGGTGCAGCTGGGTTTGGATTAGCTGGAGGGCTCAGGGCCTGGAACTGGTCTTTTGGTGGGGCTCCCAGAGTGTTTGGCCTGGGCAGCTTGAGCTAATCCTTCACCCTCTGGACCACCTCCCAGTGAGACCAGAGATCTTCAGACCTCCGACAAGGCGAGACTGAGCTTACAGGTGGCTGAAGAGCTATGATGTGTGTGTGTGTGTGTGTGTGTGTGTGTGTGTGTGTGTGTGTGTGTGTGTGTGTGTGTGTGTGTTCTCTCTAACCAATAATTTTACAACAGCAGTTTTGTTTTCTTTTCTTTTCTTTTATACTCCTTCCTTCACTTTTGTTCTACGGCTTTTGTGATCCTCCTCACCTCAGTCTCATCGTTGACAGTCATCATAGAGAGGAGATGTTGACTCAGGGCGGATCCCTCCCCATACCCACTATATTACACAAGCAGGTGTGCTGAACAGTCTTAAAGCTAGCATTGTATTAACATCTACATGGTTTATTAGATGTGGTGAATGTTGTATAGGTAAAGGGCAGACCTGATCCTTGTATTGTGATTGGTGAGACATTTTTTCTTGACAGATGTTGTTTTAACATAATCCTACCACGTACAAATCTGAAGCCGTACTAATCTGAAAGGAATTACCTGAAGTCGGAAAACTTGTCCTCAACGCAACAAGAGTTTACAATGAACAGCTTGTTTTGGGTTCCTAAAGCTTATTTATAAGGGATTACGAGCAAACACAGAATTCCACCACCATGTTCTTCCAAAACACACTTTTCAAGTTGAAACTTGAGCATCTCGTTTCGTCTCAGGAAAAGACTGTGGAGGGGGAAAAAAAAAAGTTGTAAATCTGTCTCAAAGGATTGCACTTTTTTATTATTGTGTTTTTATTTTTTATATTTTTTATTTTTGGAGGGGGTGTAATATCAATAGTGATTTTCATGAGTTCCTGCAATACAGCTGAGCCACACTTTAGTGTGGTTTGCAGCCAAGTTATATTACACCACTGGCGTTTTCCCCATAATCCTACTTTAGTGTCCTCATGGAGTTCAACATCAACGAAAAAAATGTCGCTTATTGTAGCATGATCACAGAGGAGGGCTTACTATAGAATCCCTCAAAACAGCACTGAGAGTTACATTAATCCAGCCAAAAACAGAACAGAGCCATAGGGTAATCTAATCCAAACCAAAAGTGATCCCCTAATAATCTCCCTACAACATAAGCCAAGCAAGAAAACTGTGCGATCTTGGAGATCATGGAGGGACGTTGAAGACAAACATGGAGGGACGAGTCCTTTTGTCAGCGGCACCTCTAATGACGACGGTTTTGTTGGATTTCGCCGCCTTAGGTTGCTACTGATATTAGAGACACAGACACACTTTATATGCTGCCTGCTCTCTCTCTCTCAAAAACCCCCCCCCAAAAAAACAAATAACATACTGGCCCAGATGCTACTTTGTGAACAAGCAAGATGAGCCGATGAAATGAAGCAGATGTTAAAAGTATGTGCGTTTTGTAATATTGAGTCAAACTGAACAGGGATAGTGTGGAATGCACTTTGCTGGTTGCGGTTAAGGTTCGTCTGTCTCAGGGTTCATTCGCACAAGTGATTGATGTGGCTTTCTTGCCCCGAGCACCTCCATCAGAGCATCTTATTTTACAATCAGCAAGGACTCACATCAAAGTGGTGTCCCTCATGCAAAATACCAGCTGAAGAAAATCTATCCAGGAGAACGGTGGCTATAAAGCACTATAAATGGTAGAAAGGTTCCATGTCATTGTTTACATTTCCATGATTAAACTGAGCATTGTAAATCCTTAGTCTATTTCATCTGTCGTGTATATACAACAGATAAAGTTGAAGACTCAAGATTTAAAGATCCAAAAATGTTATGGTTATATGAACAAGCTTCCTTGTACAACTAGACAACGACATTCATAATTTGCACGTCCTTATGGATGCCGCACTAGATTTCAAATAAAAGTTAAATACTGTAATAACAAATAAAATAACGTTTATTATTATACATAAAGGACACTTTTTCCATGGAATAAAAACATGTATTCTATTCCATTCTAGTAGGTTTATTGAGAGCATGCAATGTTGTTAGCATATCGCTTATCTTCCATGTATTACACCACTCTACCCAATGGAGAATGAGCATGAAATATTGTTACAATATTAAACGTTGTCAAAACAACACGATGTCACACGTCAGAGATGTAAATCTTCCACGTTAGCAAGCGACAGTGACAATTTGTAAACAAACATGGCTGCCAGGTTTGCGTCGTTAAAAACGGAAGATTTTGAGAGAATTTTGGCTGCCAGGTCGCTCCGTTGTGTGTAGCTGTCAATGTTGATTTTAAAAGTAGCAAAGTAAATTGCGCAGGGAAAATAATAATATTCTGCTTGATTGCGCCATCATTGGCCTTTGCTAATGTTACATCGTCTGGAAGGTAACTGAACTGCTGTGCTAACAGCACTGAGTCGTGGGTAAGGTAGCATTGGCCTTCGCTAATGCTACTGCTACACCAGGAGGAAGGTAACTGGACTGCCGCACTAACAGCACCGAGTCGCAGGTAAGCCTAGCATCGGTCTTTGAAAATGCTGATATGATATGCATACTTTTTTTTTTTTTGTCCATATAATATAATAAACATGACATGGTGGTGCGGTGGTACGAAGATATGAAGTTTATCTTCTCATGTTGAAAATATTTTCACTCGTTTGCTTCGCTCATTCATGAATATGTTCACCACTTAAAGATTAACTTCATATCTTTGCACAACCCTGTAATATCCTCTATGTAATGCATTCATAAGGCATATTTATATTTATTTGAGTTATATTTATTAATATTTATATATAATTTTTTGTAATATTTATTTACAAAAATGCATTACATGTTAGCACAAGGTTTATTGTACATTATGAATTGTTCACATTATGCATTTGTACAGTATATAGAAAATAAAACTGCTTTCTATGTCTGTTAGTAACTGTAATATAGCTGATTTGATAATTGAGTGCTTTATCACAATTTATAGCTATAGTGAAATATTTGGGCTTGATATAACTGCTGTAGGTTTAATAATCATTTTTAAAATAAGACTCACTTTACTAAGAGCTCACAAATACAACTTATAGATGATATTTTAGAATATATTTGTCAATCATTTAAATCTGTTACCTTCTGTTACTTGATGCTTGCAAATATATGCTACAACATATTACAACCCCGATTCCAAAAAAGTTGGGACAAAGTACAAATTGTAAATAAAAACGGAATGCAATGATGTGGAAGTTTCAAAATTCCATATTTTATTCAGAATAGAACATAGATGACATGTCAAATGTTTAAACTGAGAAAATGTATAATTTAAAGAGAAAAATTAGGTGATTTTAAATTTCATGACAACAACACATCTCAAAAAAGTTGGGACAAGGCCATGTTTACCACTGTGAGACATCCCCTTTTCTCTTTACAACAGTCTGTAAACATCTGGGGACTGAGGAGACAAGTTGCTCAAGTTTAGGGATAGGAATGTTAACCCATTCTTGTCTAATGTAGGATTCTAGTTGCTCAACTGTCTTAGGTCTTTTTTGTCGTATCTTCCGTTTTATGATGCGCCAAATGTTTTCTATGGGTGAAAGATCTGGACTACAGGCTGGCCAGTTCAGTACCCGGACCCTTCTTCTACGCAGCCATGATGCTGTAATTGATGCAGTATGTGGTTTGGCATTGTCATGTTGGAAAATGCAAGGTCTTCCCTGAAAGAGACGTCGTCTGGATGGGAGCATATGTTGCTCTAGAACCTGGATATACCTTTCAGCATTGATGGTGTCTTTCCAGATGTGTAAGCTGCCCATGCCACACGCACTAATGCAACCCCATACCATCAGAGATGCAGGCTTCTGAACTGAGCGCTGATAACAACTTGGGTCATCCTTCTCTTCTTTAGTCCGAATGACATGGTGTCCCTGATTTCCATAAAGAACTTCAAATTTTGATTCGTCTGACCACAGAACAGTTTTCTATTTTGCCACAGTCCATTTTAAATGAGCCTTGGCCCAGAGAAGACGTCTGCGCTTCTGGATCATGTTTAGATACGGCTTCTTCTTTGAACTATAGAGTTTTAGCTGGTAACGGCGGATGGCACGGTGAATTGTGTTCACAGATGATGTTCTCTGGAAATATTTCTGAGCCCATTTTGTGATTTCCAATACAGAAGCATGCCTGTATGTGATGCAGTGCCGTCTAAGGGCCCGAAGATCACGGGCACCCAGTATGGTTTTCCGGCCTTGACCCTTACGCACAGAGATTCTTCCAGATTCTCTGAATCTTTTGATGATGATATGTTCAAACTCTTTGCAATTTTACACTGTCGAACTCCTTTCTGATATTGCTCCACTATTTGTCGGCGCAGAATTAGGGGGATTGGTGATCCTCTTCCCAGCTTTACTTCTGAGAGCCGCTGCCACTCCAAGATGCTCTTTTTATACCCAGTCATGTTAATGACCTATTGCCAGTTGACCTAATGAGTTGCAATTTGGTCCTCCAGCTGTTCCTTTTTTGTACCTTTAACTTTTCCAGCCTCTTATTGCCCCTGCCCCAACTTTTTTGAAATGTGTTGCTGTCATGAAATTTCAAATGAGCCAATATTTGGCATGAAATTTCAAAATGTTTCACTTTTGACATTTGATATGTTGTCTATGTTCTATTGTGAATACAATATCAGTTTTTGAGATTTGTAAATTATTGCATTCCGTTTTTATTTACAATTTGTACTTTGTCCCAACTTTTTTGGAATCGGGGTTGTATTAGAAATGAGTATCATACGAGGTCAAGAAAGTTACAAAATTTGGGGAAAATGAATTTTAAAAAAACAGCCTCTATTGTGTCTATAATTCAACACAATACAGTATGCAATGTGAGTTATTTTGATGCTGACAGTATACACAGATCAACTATAACATTAAAACCACTGACAGGCAGAGGTGGACAAAGTACCCAACTTCATTACTTAAGTCAAAGTACAGATCCCACTGGTCAAATGTTACTCCGATACAAGTGAAAGTTGTCCAGTCAAATTTTTACTTAAGTTAAAGTACTGAAGTACTTGCTTTTAAAAATACTTAAGTATTAGAAGTACGTTTTCTTCACCGTGTTGTTGTATTATTGCTACAACGCTTACAAAACCTAATGTCTCTGAAGCAATTGACTGGATTTACTGACTCGCTTGTAGAACCTGTAGAATAAACACCTTTAAATACAGAGTTCTACTTTCTGTTTATTTGGCAAGATTATGCTAAAACGTATTTTTGAAAGGACTTCAGATACGTTAACGTTATTCATGTTAGCGTAACTCCATTTTTACATGCTAACTAACAGTGTCCAAGAAAATTATCTATGTGTTAACATTAACCGTGGATAAGGTTATGGCAACTTGATGGGAAAATCCAAAGAAAGTCATTTGACTAACCAGACTGCATCGCTATTGCAATGTTATCGCTAGCTCTAAAAGCACAGACAACTTCACTACAAGCTTTCTCTTGGAATAAAACATTTATATAGATCAATATGCTTCCGCAGGTTGGGTGGCGAATTTTTGTAGGCCGTGATGTGGTTCATTTTTGGCAAACAAAGTAAACAATTAAAACGAAATGAATCTTTAATCCGTACAGAAAACTGAAACATGGATTCTAGGTATGGCAATGGGTGTGTGTGCATTCTCCAGAAGAACTGCCTCCTTCCATTCTGCCATCAACTGATCGAGTTCAAATAATGTTGCTGAGAAATAATTGAACTTGATTTTATACAGTCTATGGACGTGACCCTAGTGATTACTGATCGGCTGTCTTATGCCGCTTTTCCACTACAAACGCAGCTGAGTCGGGCTGAGCCGTGCCGTGCTGAGTTGGGCTGAGTCGAGCTGAGCGGGGCTATTGGAGTTGCATTTTGACTACAACCGCGCTGAACCGTGCTGGCTGGAAGTGGGTGGACACATTGGGTGGAGTTAGCGAAAGTGGGTGGACGTCAGGTGATGTCGTTAGGCGGCGCAAACAGTGACATCAGTGATCTTTTAGGCGGTAGTCTCACAACCCGGAGAGTAAACAATAAACATGGAGGACATGGTGTCGTTAGTGTTGCTGGTCTTGGTGCTGTGGCTTGTTGTCACCGACAACGCCAACAGATACTGGCAAGAGCGTATAGATGAGGTGAGGTGCATAAGGCTTCATAATTCTCGTAATTCTCCTTCTTCCGGGTTTACGGTGTTTACAGATCCCAGCGTGCTCGCGGGGCGTGTGTGGGCATGTGAGGACACTCCTCCTCACCAATCAGTGCACAGGGGAGTGTCTGCTCACGCCCCCAGCCTCACTCAGCTCGGTTTGGCTCGCTTCAGCCCCACTCCAAAACCGTGCAAGTTTTGGGTGCTAAGCAGGGCTGAAGCGAGCTGAGTCGTGCTGTTCTTAGATAGTCGAAACGCGAGCCGTGTCGGGCTGAAGTGAGCTGAAGCGAGCTGAAAAAGGGTAGTGGAAAAGGGCCATTAGTGTCACATGCAAAAAAAAAAAATCACGTTTTAGAAAAGAAAAAACATCCACTTTCAAAGGAGTGAAAAGTACGCTATTTGTCTTTCAAATGTAGTGAAGTTAGTCATAAGTTTCCAGAAAAAATAATACTCAAGTAAAGTACAGATACTCAAAAAGTGTACTTAAGTACAGTACTCAAGTAAATGTACTTCGTTAGTGTCCACCTCTGCTGACAGGTGATGGATAACATTGATTATCTCATTACAGTGGCACCTGTCAAGGGGTGGGGTATATTAGGCAGCAACAGAACAGTCAGTTCTCAAAGTTGATGTGTTGGAAGGAAGGATCTGAACGACTTTGACAAGGGACAAATTTTGATGGCTGGACGACTGGGTCAGAGCATCTCCAAAACAACAGGTCTTGCGGGATGTTCCTGGTATGTAGTGGTTACCACAAGTGGTTCAGGTGAGCATTTATGGGGCGTTATGGACAAGCAAGTCTAATCCATGTAGGTTCCACCTTGCAACATACAGGACTTAAAGGATCTGTTGTTAACGTCTGTTAGTGCCATATACCACAAGACACCTTCAGAGGTTTTGCAGAGTCCATGCATCGACATGTCAGAGCTGTTTTGATGACACAGAGGTGATGGACACAATATTAGGCACGTGGTTTTAATGTTGTAGCTGATAGGTGTATGATACACTTATTATTTCTTATTACTAATTGCTAGTTTTTACTATTTATTAACAATTCTTAATGCATGTTATCACGAGCTGGCCTAGTGGTTCACATGTTCGCTTCTCCACCAGGAGATCGTGAGTTCTACTTGCGGTTTGGTCGTACCAAAGACCATTATCAAAATGGTACCTACTGCCATCTGGCGAGGCGTGCTGCAATACAGATGCAAGTAGGGAGACAAACTCTCATGGTTACCAGAGAACCAGCCCCCCACTGTCACCCTTGCTATGTAATAGGCGACAGACTGAAGGATATAGAAACGGAGATCAGTGCCGCCCAACGTGCCTTAAGCACCTTAAGTCCTGGGATGGGAGACTGCCTGGGAAGATCAGGCAGTCTGGCATGAGAGGGGCTTTGACTAATGCATATTAGACAATGCTATATGTATGACACCTTATAAATGTATTTATAAATCATTATAGATTATAACCTTCATAGAAAGTATTCCCAACAATTTTCTCTTCACACAATATTCCATCCATTATCCGTAACCGCTTATCCTGTGCAGGCAAGCTGGAGCCTATCCCAGTTGACTTTGGGCAAGAGGTGCGGTACACCCTGGACAAGTCAGATCACCCAGATCATCACAGGGCTGACACATAGAGACAAACAACAATTCACACTCAATTTAGAGCCACCAATTAGCCTAACCTGCATGTCTTTGGACTGTCGGGGAAACCAGAGCACCCGGAGGAAACCCACACAGACACGGGGAGAACATGCAAACTCCACACAGAAAGGCCCCCATCGGCCACTGGGCTTGAACCCAGAACCTTCTTGTTGTGAGGTGGCAGTGCTAACCACTACACCAGCGTGCTACCCTTCACACAATATTCCTCTTTCTTTTCTTTGCGGTTGAGATTTTTTATGTGTTACAAAGGTGCTATATGAATTGAACCCATTAATAAATAATTAAAATAACAACTACTGAAAACAAAAAAAAAAATCCATAAAGTTGAATGAACATGCATTGACCCTCTAATATTATCCAAAGGTTTAGTATCTTGTACCATTTAACAGTGGGGGGGAATCACTGCTGTGAAATATGTCACATTCGCGTGTACAGAAATGTCAAAGTCAAGCCAAAAACCAATGCCTACTTTGTGAGTAAAATGCTGCAATTTTCACGTGCACCCTTGCCAGCTGTTGAACGGAGCCCTTCTGTGTTTGGCTAACACAACCGCATAATGGCTCCAAGAGGTCCCAGATGGATGGCATGCAACCGAGGAATGAATAAAATATCCTTTTTTTTAACAAGTCAGCAAACCCAGTGTGACAAATACCAGCTATAGAGCACTTCTCATTTCAATGACCTCCCGCAGTTAATGGCAGGATAGCACAATGTACATCAATGTTCTCTTCACTCTGATCACATGACTCCTTCTCTTAGTAGAATGCAATTCATCAATTTGTTCATTCACAATGAAGATAGCAGCATGTTTATTTCACAGCAAATAACAGCATGTTTAATTTCTCCTAATAAATTGTAATTGGTGCAGAGAGAGCGTTAATTAAATTAGTCGGTGAGCAAAGACATACACGTTATTGACACGGTTTACGGTTATTCAGCACAAAAGTCTTTTAGCACACATCCAAAGGCTTTTAGCACAAGTTCTAAAGTCTCTTAGCACAACTCTAAGTTCTTTAGCACAAGATCCAAGAACACTTAATCTTTATTATGAATACTTACTCGAAAATGAGCGATTGTATTTCCCCACTCCGCCATCTTGAAACTGCCATATTTGATGTTGCCCTTATGTTAGTCACCAATCCTGCCTCCAAATTATTTAACACAGCATGTACCCTGATACAGTACACCGCTACAGTCAACTTCCAGGTTTGTTTTGTCTTCATTAAAGTACTAAACTTAAATTATATCATATTTATTATTTAAAATTTGCTAATTTGATAAAGAACGTAATCTCTTCTTGCTTCATGATTGCCATATTATAAACAATTGATATATTAATTTTGGTTGTTTTGTCATTCCGGAATATTTTGCACTTGTATATATTAGTTTATATTGCATTTTTATTTAATTGCCATTTGTTCTAGGATACTTTAGTGGAAGTTTCTTTCGTTTGTTTACATATCGCAACTGTTGGTTAGTAAGGAGACATGATTCTAATTTTCTCATCTCATCTCATTATCTCTAGCCGCTTTATCCTGTTCTACCGGGGTCACAGGCAAGCTGGAGCCTATCCCAGCTGACTACGGGCAAAAGGCGAGGTACACCCTGGACAAGTCGCCAGGTCATCACAGGGCTGACACATAGACACAGACAACCATTCACACTCACATTCACACCTACGGTCAATTTAGAGTCACCGGTTAACCTAACCTGCATGTCTTTGGACTGTGGGGGAAACCGGAGCACCCGGAGGAAACCCACGCGGACACGGGGAGAACATGCAAACTCCGCACAGAAAGGCCCTCGCCGGCCACGTGGCTCGAACCCGGACCTTCTTGCTGTGAGGTGACAGCACTAACCACTACACCACCGTGCTGCCCTGATTCTAATTTTTCTCATTGAAATTGGTATTTTATCGGTTAAAGACTCTGTAGCTTTATTAGTCAAATACATATGAAAACAGTAACATGTGATATCAAATGGACTTTTAATAATTTGAGTAAGGTTTTAGGAATAGATTCTGCTCTTAGTCGGCAAAACACATGTTGTCAAGCAGGGCAAGAGACATAATCCCCCGGTTAATTAACGCATAATTATTGACAGTCAGTTGAATTTGTGATATGATCAGAAGTGACTGAAGTTATCTACGAAGGTGCCCACAATTCAAGGTTTGTTATGGCTTAACTACAAGCCATAGTAGAACAATGAATTCTGAATTATACCAGTGAATTCTAAAGGAAAATGTCAGAACATCTGTCCATGAACTGAATCTCAAGAGAAAGTGTGTCATGCAGCAAGACAATGACCCTAAGCACACAAGTCGTTCTACCAAAGAATGGTTAAAGAAGAATAAAGTTAATGTTTTGGAATGGCCAAGTCAAGTCCTGACCTTAATCCAATCGAGATGTTGTGGAAGGACCTGAGGCGAGCAGTTCATGTGAGGAAACCCACCAACATCCCAGAGTTGAAGCTGTTCTGTATGGAGGAATGGGCTAAAATTCCTCCAAGCCGGTGTGCAGGACTGATCAACAGTTACCGCAAACGTTTAGTTGCAGTTATTGCTGCACAAGCGGGTCACACCAGATACTGAAAGCAAAGGTTCACATACTTTTGCCACTCACAGATATGTAATATTGGCTCATGTTCCTCAATAAATAAATGACCAAGTATAATATTTTTGTCTCTTTTTTTTTTAACTGGGTTCTCTTTATCTACTTTTAGGACTTGTGTGAAAATCTGATGATGTTTTAGGCCATATTTATGCAGAAATATAGAAAATTCTAAAGGGTTCACAAACTTTCAGGCACCACTGTACAAAAAAGCAACAAAATATGGAATGAAAGTATTTGATGGTAAGAACATATCTTTTTATTTTTCAAGAATTATTATTATTATTATTATTATTATTGCGGCGGCACGGTGGTGTAGTGGTTAGCGCTGTCGCCTCACAGCAAGAAGGTCCGGGTTCGAGCCCCGTGGCCGGCGAGGGCCTTTCTGTGTGGAGTTTGCATGTTCTCCCCGTGTCCGCGTGGGTTTCCTCCAGGTGCTCCGGATTCCCCCACGGTCCAAAGACATGCAGGTTAGGTTAACTGGTGACTCTAAATTGACTGTAGGTGTGAGTGTGAATGGTTGTCTATGTGTCAGCCCTGTGATGACCTGGCGACTTGTCCAGGGTGTACCCCACCTTTCGCCCGTAGTCAGCTGGGATAGGCTCCAGCTTGCCTGCGACCCTGTAGAAGAATAAAGCGGCTAGAGATAATGAGATGAGATGAGATTATTATTGCATCATTTTTCACAAATTGCTACTGTCATTTCACCAGTTTGTTTACATTCTAAGCGGAAATGATTTTGTTGGATGTTTTGTATCAAGTTTTTATTTTTCGAATTTGCAAAAAGTAAAAATAAAAATGCTTTGTTTCTCAATATCCAGTGAATATGGATAGAATAAAACAGTTATTCCACGAAATCTCGTCATACATGGCTTATAGCCAACTCGGTGCTACGTGCCTCGTCGGCTGCCAGCTCATGTACGACTTGATTTTGTGGAATAACTGTTACATGGAGCGGCACAGTGGTGTAGTGGTTAGCGCTGTCGCCTCACAGCAAGAAGGTCCTGGGTTCGAGCCCCATGGCCGGCGAGGGCCTTTCTGTGCGGAGTTTGCATGTTCTCCCCGTGTCCGCGTGGGTTTCCTCCGGGTGCTCCGGTTTCCCCCACAGTCCAAAGACATGCAGGTTAGGTTAGGTTAACTGGTGGCTCTAAATTGACCGTAGGTGTGAATGTGAGTGTGAATGGTTGTCTGTGTCTATGTGTCAGCCCTGTGGTGACCTGGCGACTTGTCCAGGGTGTACCCCGCCTTTCGCCCATGGTCGGCTGGGATAGGCTCCAGCTTGCCTGCGACCCTGTAGAAGGATAAAGTGGCTAGAGATAATGAGATGAGATGAGACTGTTACATGGCTCCACATCCCAGATTAATACACATCTGGCTTGACAGAGTTACCGTATGCACTCTCCCAAGTGCCCTCCTAGTTTTCCTAGTTTTGAACTTTTTGGCTACTTCAGGTTTTTTTTTCTTTAATCCAGTTTTGTCCTAGTTACTCTGTTTACTCGATCATTTGCCTTTTGTTAATTAATTAATTTATTTATTACTGTGCTGCGCTTTTGCCTGCTGATTCGGATTTTCATTGAAGATTTGACTCATACTTACTGTACATCGAACTTCCTCTGAGTTTGTCACATCGTGCAGATTGTTGCTATAGAAACGATAATGTATTACAACGAGTGTATTGTTATAAACCATGCAGCCAGAACTACAGTATATTCAGAGCCACTGTTTTGTGAAATGAATTAGCAGCTTCTGACCAATCAGCAGCAAGCATGATATCATTGTTAACACTGTATTCTACTAAATGGTCTAAATATTAATAACTATGGAAAATACCCTTAAAATATCACAACGCATAACTGACACACAGATTCTCTGTCCATGGCAGCTGCTTTCCTGCTTTATAATGAGTTTGTGTGGAGGAGGTAATTGGCCTTGGAGAATATTCAAATGAAATGGTTAAATTGGAGTTGTTTTATTGAGTGGTTGTGCATTATATCACTCAAAGCTGTCAGTTATACTTGATTTGCAATGTAGCTACATGTCTAGAGGCGTACCCTGAGTCTAAAGAGAATGTGATTGGTTTGTGACTGAGTGGCTGAGTGTGTAACATGGGCAGTGATTTGGATTAATGCATGCGGCAATTTAATTTGTATGCAAAAAAAAAAAACCTCCCTTACCTTAAAGACAAGGACATGATCGTTTTTTTCCACTGCATAATTTTACAGTGAATGGCTCTTGTATTTGGCATTTTTCACATGTGTGGGTTTTACATGTCCTGCACTGGAGATTAGCCTCGAAATAATTGGAGCAGATTTTTCCGGTTCCACAATTCCAGACTTTTCCATTGGTGTAATGTGCAGGTGGGAGGCAGTGCAGCAGTCTGTCACATCAGTAAAAGCACATCAGGAATTTAAAAAAGTGTGTTTTTGATGCAGACAGACAGATTCAGAGGTTACATCATGACTGTCTCGGCACCAGGTGGTTTCAATAGATACTATGAGACAGAGGGTATAACACTGGAACGTGACCCCTGTCTTTCATCCCAAAGCCCACTTCTATATCCCTATAACTCCTTGGTGTTGGATGGTGCTGTATATAAGGAAAGAGATGAGAGCTGATAATATTTCACCTATATAGAAGGAAAATAGGTTACGATAATAAATCAGGTTACATATTTATGCTCCCCCTCCAGTGGGCCTGGTTTAATTATTGAGGTATTGCCTTCAGTGCAGTAGAAATGAAAATAGATACCCTATACAGAGTCATAGAAGGGTTATATACTGTAATTAAAGCAGTTTTCGAATGTAGATAAATCCCAGATACGTCCTCACCTATAAGCAAACATCCATCCTGTAGTTACAGCTGCATCTCTTCACCATGGCAGATTATCCAGTGAGTCACCACAGTGCCACTGCACATTAATGACTTTCTCACAGGAAATGTTCAATGTGTACAAATGGCACCAGCAAGCATGACTTGATATTTTCCACACTGCTGTATTTTTCATCAGCCATCCCCAATTAATTCAGCTCTGCCATTTTACAGAACGTGCATTATAAGATGAAAGACCTCCACCTGTCTCGGCCTTGGTCTTAGAAACACACAGCTGAAGTTACATCATGTATACAAAGCACACTTTTACACACAATCAGGGGTTAAAGTAACAAACTGCATGTGCTTTTGTTACTGGAATCGAGTTATAGTTCCCTGTAGCAATATTTTTTGAGTATAATTAAATCACAATATTTTTACTTCAAGCAAGACGGCCTTTCGATTTCATAAAACTGGTGAAATTTAGTTCCCTCTGAAATTTGGTCATTGTGATATACGTTTACACTACCGTTCAAAAGTTTGGGGTCACCCAGACAATTTTGTGTTTTCCATGAAAAGTCACACTTTTATTTACCACTATAAGTTTTAAAATGAATAGAAAATATAGTCAAGACATTTTTCTGGCCATTTTGAGCATTTAATCGACCCCACAAATGTGATGCTCCAGAAACTCAGGTGGGATTTACATTAGACCGTATCAGCGGATCATCAGATTAACGTTTTTAAAACGATTCGCGTGCACACAGCAACGCCAATACACGATTCGCGTGCACACAGCAACACCAATACACGGATACGCTCGGCTCTGCAGGCATCCTGCGCTCCAAATCACTCCGCCCTGAACAGCGAGTGCCCTCTGGAGGGTGCGCACTCCGGCCCTGCGCAGCTCAGAGAGCGCGCGAGTGAAGCGCACGAGCAATGATTCGGGACTGAGCCGCTGTGTGTGTGATCCCAGTGCATATCGGGCATGCGCGTCACTTACCACTTGCAAGTGGAAGGATGGCAAGCCTAAAGATAATCATAACTACACAATGGGCAGAATTTGCATCAGTATTTGCAGTATTTTCATACTTTTATACTCTTTAATGAAAGGTGATACAAGGCGGAAGTCCGCGCCGTTTTTCAGCAGTCACGTCACATGACCAACGCCAGCGAATCAGGAAGGTGGATGTCACAGTGACGTTGTCCAATGACGACGCCAGCTAGAGCTCAGCACAGCGTATCCGCGTATCCACGGATCTCAATGTTTACACAGCACCGGACCAGACACGATCTGGATTGAATATGTGGACCCTGGCCGTTTCCCGGCGTTTTAATGTAAACGGACAGTGCATCCGCAAAGAAAACGAGACAGATACGGTCTAATGTAAACTTGGCCTCAATCTGCTCAAAGGAAGGTCAGTTTTATAGCTTCTCTAAAGAGCTAAACTGTTTTCAGCTGTGCTAACATGATTGTACAAGGGTTTTCTAATCATCCATTAGCCTTCTGAGGCAATGAGCAAACACATTGTACCATTAGAACACTGGAGTGATAGTTGCTGGAAATGGGCCTCTATACACCTATGGAGATATTGCACCAAAAACCAGACATTTGCAGCTAGAATAGTCATTTAGCACATTAGCAATGTATAGAGTGGATTTCTGATTAGTTTAAAGTGATCTTCATTGAAAAGAACAGTGCTTTTCTTTCAAAAATAAGGACATTTCAAAGTGACCCCAAACTTTTGAACGGTAGTGTATTTCTGTAATATCTAAAAAATATCAGGGTATTCTGTGGCTGGGAAGTTATTTAATTTGATGGGATTATTTCCCTAGCAAATAATGTGCATGAAATCATTCACTTTGCGCAGTCAAGCAATCAGAGGAAGTCCGTATGCACATGTGCACGCTTACCTGAGTTGTCGTCTTCTTCATCTTTTGGGTTTTACGGCAGCTGGCAACCACATTGTTGTATTACTGCCATCTACATGTTTACCTTGACCATGCACTTACAGTTACGTCATTCTGTCACTAAACGAACAGCTGATCACACCGAGGTGCTCGCTTTTGAAGAAATGTCTTTTCTTCTCACTTTCCGTTACTGTAGTCGGTCTTTCACATTTCATTCGCACACTCATGTCCACCATTTTTCTCTCCTGTTTCAAATTTGTATCCCACAATGCCTTGCACGAACAGGGTAAGCCCACTACGTCATGCATGACGTAGTATCTTCAATGAGATCACGGTGAAGCAAGAAAAAAATGACAGAGAATTTAGGGCCGCATGGCTTGAAATTCATTAATTGTTCTTTTAGGGGAAAAAGTAATAAAATTGGAAGTCTGTGATTTGAATTCAGTATCTTTCGAGCCACTAAACAAAATGTCAGGGAAAATTCTTTTTATGACCTAAATGTGAAAAATCTGAAAGGCAGTCTACCTTTAATATTTTACCTGCTTTTTTTTTGCATTAAAGCATTTAACTTCACCTACATTCATTTTTTTTAATCACTGTTACAGAGTAAAAAACAAATAAATAAATGCATTTGATCCAAGAATACTGTAAGCCAATTAAAAGATGGTGCAAATTCTAAATAAATAAATCTCTATCCCAATCAAAATGAAATAAATATAAAACAAAATACTGGCTTTTTAAGAAAGGGGACCGGAGAGTGTGCTCCAATTATAGGGGAATCACACTTCTCAGCCTCCCGGGGAAAGTTTACTCTAGGGTACTGGAGAGGAGAATTCGACCAATAGTCGAACCTTGGCTCCAGGAGGAACAATGCGGTTTTCGTCCTGGTCGCGGAACACTGGACCAGCTCTATACCCTTCATAGGGTGCTCGAGGGTTCATGGGAGTTTGCCCAACCAGTCCACATGTGCTTTGTGGATCTGGAGAAGGCATTTGACCGTGTCCCCCGTGGTATTCTGTGGGGGGTGCTTCGGGAGTATGGGGTTCGGGGCTCTTTGCTAAGGGCTGTCCGGTCCCTGTACGAACGGAGCAGGAGTCTGGTTCGCATTGCCGGCAGTAAGTCAGACCTGTTCCCAGTGCATGTTGGACTCCGGCAGGGCTGCCCTTTGTCACCGGTTCTGTTCATAATTTTTATGGACAGAATTTCTAGGCGCAGCCAGGGGCCGGAAGGAATCCTGTTTGGGAACCACAGGATTTCATCTCTGCTTTTTGCGGATGATGATGTCCTGTTGGCTTCTTCAAGCCAGGACCTCCAGCATGCACTTGGGCGGTTTGCAGTCGAGTGTGAAGCGGCTGGGATGAGAATCAGCACCTCCAAGTCCGAGGCCATGGTTCTCGACCAGAAAAGGGTGGCTTGCCCTCTCCCGGTTGGTGGAGAAGTCCTGCCTCAAGTGGAAGAGTTTAAGTATCTGGGGATCTTGTTCACGAGTGAGGGAAGGATGGAGCGTGAGATCGACAGGCGGATTGGTGCAGCCTCCGCAGTGATGCGGTCGCTTTACCGGTCCGTCGTGGTGAAGAAGGAGCTGAGCCAAAAGGCGAAGCTCTCAATTTACTGGTCGATCTACATTCCGACTCTCACCTATGGTCATGAGCTTTGGGTAATGACCGAAAGAACAAGAACGCGGATACAAGCGGCCGAAATGAGTTTCCTTCGCAGGGTGGCTGGGCGCTCCCTTAGAGATAGGGTGAGAAGCACAGTCACTCGGGAGGAGCTTGGAGTAGAGCCGCTGCTCCTCCACATTGAGAGGAACCAGCTGAGGTGGCTCGGGCATCTTTTTTGGATGCCTCCTGGACGCCTCCCTGGGGAGGTGTTCCAGGCATGTCCCCCCGGGAGGAGGCCCCGGGGAAGACCCAGGACACGCTGGAGGGACTATGTCTCTCAGCTGGCCTGGGAACGCCTCGGTGTTCTTCCCGAGGAGCTGACCGAGGTGTCTGGGGAGACGGAAGTTTGGGCTTCCATGCTTAGACTGCTGCCTCCGCGACCCGGTCCCGGATATAGCGGAAGAAGACGAGACAAGACGAGACAAAATAAATACACTACCGTTCAAAAGTTTGGGGTCACTTTGAAATGTCCTTATTTTTGAAAGAAAAGCACTGTTCTTTTCAATGAAGATCATTTTAAACTAATCAGAAATCCACTCTATACATTGCTAATGTGCTAAATGACTATTCTAGCTGCAAATGTCTGGTTTTTGGTGCAATATCTCCATAGGTGTATAGAGGCCCATTTCCAGCAACTATCACTCCAGTGTTCTAATGGTACAATGTGTTTGCTCATTGCCTCAGAAGGCTAATGGATGATTAGAAAACCCTTGATTGTTCATGTTAGCACAGCTGAAAACAGTTTAGCTCTTTAGAGAAGCTATAAAACTGACCTTCCTTTGAGCAGATGAGTTTCTGGAGCATCACATTTGTGGGGTCGATTAAATGCTCAAAATGGCCAGAAAAATGTCTTGATTATATTTTCTATTCATTTTACAACTTATGGTGGTAAATAAAAGTGTGACTTTTCATGGAAAACACAAAATTGTCTGGGTGACCCCAAACTTTTGAACGGTAGTGTATAAAAAAGAAAAGTTTCCTGCTGAAAGTCTACACTTCAGATGCTAAATACTTCGCCGGAAGCAGCAGTCTGAGACAGTGGAGAGAGATGAGCATCCCCAGCACAATTTATCACATATTTTCATTTTTAATGCTTCCAAGGAAACATTAAAGCAAATCAAATTATGCAAGCCAGAATCTGTGGAGACATCGGCATTTCACAGCTCAACATCCAACCTGTGGAAACATTTAGCTACGCCAGCAGCTAACTAAATGAGCTTGACTAGCTAGCCATATCGTTTGATGTTTTACAGTATGAAAGCTCTGTATTAACTTTAAGATATCACTTTGATGTTTGGTAGTGATTGTCTGCTGTGTTACTGAATATCTTCATGCTGTTAGGGTCTTTAGGTAACGCTCAGGATAATGTCTGAGGAACATCTTTGCTAAACAGCTAAATATGTGGGTCATTCTAGAATCTGGGGTACATTTTGCGTCTCTGAGATAAACTTCTTATTATTTTCCACAAAAGAAATCTTTATTGAATCAGTTTTGAACAATAATGCAAATTATGACAAACTTTCACCAACAGCAATGCTTGATGTACATTTTAGATCCAATTTATCCATAAAACATTAAAGTGCATATCACGGGTAAATTCAGGAGCAAGATCAATGTAATTCTCATATTTTATAGTAAACTTTGGTCAAATATCTGTAACATTCTGCATTCTCTGCAATTTTTTTACCTTACACAATACCAGAAAAAATCAGTTAAAATCAAGCCATTTGAGGAGAATTGGTCCGCCTCTGAAAAAACTCGGCATTTGGATTTCCTGGGAAACATTGATTTTCATGACGTCGCGTGTGGGACGCCTCCCTCTGAATCCTACGCCAGCGCTGGTTTGTTTATGAGAAAACAACCTGGTGGTTTTTTGCAAATTTCTTCAACGTTATCACGTAATTATTAAAATGGTTAACAGATGTATCGTAGGAGGGTGTAGCAACACCAATCTTGATGGGATTAGTGCTCATCGTTTCCCAAAAGACCAGACAATGAGAGAGAAATGGGAGCGCTTGGTCTACACAGGCTGTGCACTGAAACCGTGCAAAGCTCGCGCAGCCTGCTGGCGCTTCTGCAGGTAACGTCACGAATCTGGCTCCAGACTCCCTTGGGATTTTTCCAGACGCGTTGTTATTTTATTTTTTTTCTGCTGTAGACAGATGGCCTTGTGCAAAATTACCCTTCTGGATGAGTGTGTAAAGGGACATACTTTCATTTAAAAAAAAAAAAAAATTGGTCCAGAATATGCCCTTTAATTAAATGACTCCCACCCTCCCCCCACATTACTGGCCATCTTTGACTCCTGATTCATACATTCAACTTGAATAAACATGGTGATTCAGCCTCACAATCTGTTTTGGGGGGCTTATTCTCTTAACTGTTATAAAATTAATTGCATAGAAAGTGTATTTTTTGTATTATGTGAAATTTCAGTAAAATATATATATATCCTTCCCAGTGTTCTTGTCAACTCTGTTATAAGACCGCATAAAATCCACAAAGACTTTTAATAATACACACGACACCTGCACCAAGAGACTTCACTTCCTCTGGCAGGAAACTTCAGAAAGGCAGTGAGGTGTGTTGTGTTTCTTTTGTCATTAATTTGAACAAAATGCTGAGGATAACAGTAGATTAATTATTCATCAAATCTGTTATTGTGATATTGGAGTGAATCTCTTAGTCATTAAAAAAAAACAATAATATGATTAAAATCCATAAAATTCTGTTTTTGTACATACCATGTGGCAGCTAGTTTGAGATTAGCATATGGAGTTAAGACACAAAATGTTGGGAAATGTCAACTCTGTTGTCGTCAATTCTGTTAATGGATTGCCCAGTTTAGCGGCAACAGAGTTGACGACGATGAACATAGTCAACACTTGAAATGTACCCGCGATTATAGAGAGGGCCGTGTAGCTAGCAACATGTATGTATTAGCATGATCTAGGTACAGTAGCTAGTTAGGTGGCACGGTGGTGTAGTGGTTAGCACTGTCACCTCACAGCAAGAAGGTTCTGGGTTTGAGTCCAGCAGCCAACGGGGGTCTTTCTGTGTGGAGTTTGTATGTTCTCCCCGTGTCCGCATGGGTTTCCTCTGGGTGCTCCGGTTTCCCCAACAGTCCAAAGACATGCAGGTTAGGCTAATTGGTGGCTCTAAATTGACCGTAGGTGTGAATGTGAGTGTGAATGGTTGTTTGTCTCTATGTGTCAACCCTGTGATGACCTGGCGACTTGTCCAGGGTGTACCCCGTCTTTCGCCCATAGTCAGCTGGGATAGGTTCCAGCTTGCCTGCGACCCTGCACAGGATAAGCGGTTATGGATAATGGATGGATGGATGGATGGATGGATGGATATCTAGTTGAATGATCTGGCAAGCTACTGAAACCCCAAAGTCAGCAAACGAGCTAACATTAACTTCTTTACTTTGTGTTTATATTAGAGGCTTGTTTAGTCTCACTACTTTTACTTTTACTCAAGTGAATAATTACAGTCACAGTACTTTTAGTTATTTGGTGTGTTTCAGACTGTTTCCATTACTGCACATAACCCATGAAAGGTGTACAGGTATGTATTAATGAAAACCAGATTTGGGGTTCCACTGATAAACTGAGTACAGGCAGTAAAAGGATTTAACTACAGATCCTCAAGTTTCAAAAACCCTTTCTCAACCGCACAAATGGGTTTAATCTCTCTCTCTCTCTCTCTCTCTCTCTCTCTCTGGGTATTATTTCAGATTCCTCTCTTCAGCTCCTGCAACCTTACTGCTAGGCGGATAGTTTTTAAGTCTTTCAAAAAGTGTGTAAATTTTTAATGGTGGTCCAAGATGGACTGCAGCAGGAGTGTGTCAGTTTTCTGAGCTCTGAAGTGCTCAGTGCTTAGCAACAGTGATATATAAACCTGCAAAACCTACAAACTAAACTCACCTCAGTTTTCTAAGGTTTCTCGAAATAATAAATTCACCCCAGACTAGAGCTCTCCACTTGATTCTTCAACTTTACAAATACAGAGGAGGAAACAATTGGGAACAACTTCAAGAATGTCTTCTGGTTGATGAACCGTCACTAATCCAAGCTCACACAGATACTGAACTTCCTTTTCAGGGATGCATTTGCAATTTTTCAAAGCTAAGATGATTGGATTGAGGAAGAGAAATAGGATGCAGTCTAATGTCTTGTTCTAGTTTCACTGCGATACTAGTCTTTATTCATCTTATCATTAACCATAATGTGTCGAAACAAATAACCACTAATTAATTCACTTCATTAAGTTCATAGAGTAGAATCAACTGGATCCTTGGATTAGTCCTGTGTCTACACTGCGATTCTCTGATGGGATAATATATCCAGTATTTGAATTGAGGAAATGTCGTAGGTGGCTGCAATTGTGTGAAGACGTACAGTAACATGTTCCTGATTGGCTGCTGAACTGCGTTTTTTAAGGAAGAATCAATTAATTCAGAATGGAGCAGCCCAAGACATTACCAGGAGAAACCAGTTATTTATTTGGATCGTCTAGTTTAGATTCTCAACACACCATCTATAAACTGTCATGAACCATTTTATCAACTGGTTTTCAACAATATGTCAACAGATACTGTATATTGCAGTTTATACAAAAAGTAAAACATGACAGGACGTGATGTTATAGGATAATAATCAAGGATAAAGTCTTGTGATACTAGACCACCCCAAAGTTGATTATTTTTCTCTAACAGCACAACCCAAAGTGATTTATTCCTCTAAGAAAATATTCCACCACTAAATAGATGCATTTATGTATTAAAGAAGGACACATTTTATTGTTTGTATATAGTTATGTTAAATGTGCTTGTAAAAGGGTTGTTGATTTCACTGTGAAGGTTGACTGACGCCTTTTCTGTAAAACCAAAATATACAGTTTAATCTTGGTGTAACCCAAGATGCTGGTTTATTATTGTTTCCCATGTAACTAACATTTACATTTACACTTAGCATTTAGCAGATGTCCTTATCCACAGTGACTTACAGATGTGGATTGCAGTCTTCCATGGAAAACAGATCCTCATGCGAGTTAAATAGGTCAGAATCTAAGAATACCACTAAGCTCAAACCCTGTCGGGGGGCAGTTAGTACAGTATTAAAGCAAAACACAAGTTTAAATTAATTAACATCTAAAAACCAGTAATTACTGTCTGAGAAACAAAATAAGAATTATGCTAAACCTAGATATTGCTGAGAAGTTAGTGCATGCTTTTATAGGATGGACTACAGTAACATGTTCCTGATCGGCTGCTGAACTGCGTTTTTTTAAGGAAGAATCAATTAATTCAGAATGGAGCAGCCCAAGACATTACCAGGAGAAACCAATTCAGGGCAAATTACTCAACTCGTTGCATATTAAATTCCACATGAACTGCAAAGTATTACTCATGACATTTATGGTAAAGCTAAGCTGTATAGCCCATCCCAGGCACTTTGCTCAGCTGAGGCAGGCCTAACATCAGTCACAGCTTAGCCACTGGAATTTTTTTTTTTACGTCACCCATAAATTGTGGAATATTGTTCCAGAGAAGATTAGGAATGCTAATTCAAAAACTGCTAGACAGTAAAATAGTCTTGGGGCTTGTTTTGTTAACGTCTGCATGATTCATAGTACACAGACTTGCACTGGGACTTATAGTTAATTTATTTGTGATTTACACTGGTTCTTTAATATGCTTTATTATAAATACCCTTGCTTTGATCATCTAATCTTTGATATTTTCATTTAGAATGACTATTAAAAACGTATTATTATAAAACGGGCGGCACGGTGGTGTAGTGGTTAGCACTGTTGCCTCACAGCAAGAAGGTTCTAGGTTCAAGTCCAGTGGCCGATGGGGGCCTTTCTGTGTGGAGTTGGCATGTTCTCCCGTGTCTGCGTGGGTTTCCTCCAGGTGCTCTGGTTTCCCCAACAGTCCAAAGACATGCAGGTTAGGCTAATTGGTGGCTCTAAATTGACCGTAGGTGTGAATGTGAGTGTGAATGGTTGTTTGTCTCTATGTATCAGCCCTGCAATGATCTGGCAACTTGTCCAGGGTGTACCCCGCCTCTCACCCATAGTCAGCTGGGATAGGCCCCAACTTGCCCGCAACCCTTCACAGGATAAGCAGTTACGGATAATGGATGGATGGATGGATTATTATAAAATGCATGCATTCCTCTATAACTTTCAACGAGACTATCATTGATGGCATAGCTCACTCCGGCCCCATCTAGTCCAGAAGGAATGATCTAAAGTGTGCAATAAATGTTGCAAGCTATATACACTACATACAAGCTATATATAGAAGCTATATACCCTAGGAACACCGACCTATTTGCCAGAAAGAATCCAAAACGGCGAGGAATTGACCGAGAAGAAGTGATTTTTATTGAACTGCTCATTAAGGCTTAATTAGTCCATAACTTCATTAATAATTGTAATTAAGCAAATCTGGGTAGACATTATATGCACCCTAGGTACCCCTACCTTCATGCCAGAAAGAATTAAATTTGGTGAAGAATTGACAGAGAAGAAGCGATTTGTGTGGAAACTGCTTGTTAGGGCTTAATTACTCCATATCTTCATTATTAATTGTAATTATGCAAATTTGGGTAGACGCCATATGCACCCCAGGTGGACCTACCTTCCTGCCAAAAAGAATAAAAATCGGTGAAGAACTGAGAGAGAAAAAGCAATTTTTGTGAAATGTGGATGACGCCGGACAACACATGATGGCATAAGCTCATCACCTGTCGGCCGGATGAGATAATAACTGAATTTTACCCAGCTCTTGAAACTCTTTGGTTTCAAGTGAAAACATCGAGGAAACTTCTCATCTCATCTCATTATCTCTAGCCGCTTTATCCTTCTACGGGGTCACAGGCAAGCTGGAGCCTATCCCAGCTGACTACGGGCGAAAGGCGGGGTACACCCTGGACAAGTCACCAGGTCATCACAGGGCTGACACATAGACACAGACAACCATTCACACTCACATTCACACCTACGCTCAATTTAGAGTCACCAGTTAACCTAACCTGCATGTCTTTGGACTGTGGGGGAAACCGGAGCACCCGGAAGAAACCCACGTGGACACGGGGAGAACATGCAAACTCCACACAGAAAGGCCCTCGCCGGCCCCGGGGCTTGAACCCAGGACCTTCTTGCTGTGAGGCGACAGCGCTAACCACTACACCACCGTGCCGCCCATCGAGGAAACTTGGTGTATAAATTTCAAAAAATGGTTGGAATTACAACATTGATAATGGGAATACTACATGAAAAGTGAATAGGAAAGAATGATTTCTGTGTTATAAAGGAAATGATGTTCAAATCGAGTCCTAGATTTATTATCAGCTACCTTTGTCCTAACACATATGGACTCATAGACTATGCAAAGTGTCTTGGCATTTGGATTGTCTTTCTAAGAGCCTCTGAAAGAACCCTCGCTTTTTTCGTAATCTGAAAACAAGCCCATAATGCCCTGAATGCCATTATTAACCCCCCTTCCCCCAAGGAAACGCAGCACTTGATTTGATTAAGTTACATTTTAATTACACCGGCTAAGTGAGGAAGTTAAATCTCTTTGGCTGTCCCTCTAAGCTCCCATTCACCTTGATGGGGGGGGCAGATTTTCTGCAAGCCTAAGCTTCCTGATTGGGTTACACAGAGAGAATAATGAGTGCTTTTCTGTTGTCTCAGCCGATCTTGAGTTAAGCTCTCCAGAACGGGTATTCACTGACGACATTCTGCATTTACATATACATGAGATTGGAAAAAAAAGAAGGACCTTTTGGCATTTGGATTAGTTCAGCCTCCTCAGATAGCCAGGCTACCTTTCCGCACCACTAAATGCTTCATAGGGGAGCTTGATCCGACAATAAACTCCGTGGCCTTTGATCAGGAGTTTAGAGTCAGAATGTCCATTGCAGTATTAAGTGGCGAGTATTTGCTTGCTGTTGGAGACAAACCTGCTTCATAGACTGCAGTTGTTGTTTTTTATTGCAGATTGGCAGATCAGATGATGCCGCATGCACATGTTTATACATTTATTTCACACAGCGTTTTACAAGCCATTTGGGTCAATTATGAATGTTGTTCGCAGCTGGTGTATGTGTTTATTTGGCTAACTAGCAACCCAAAATGTCAGAATCAAGTAGAAGCAGGTGTGCAGTTGGAAGTTCAGTCTCACACACACACACACACACACACACTTATATGCTGTCCAAAATGCTAGAAAATATATGAATTTCAGAGAACTCGTCCTTTAAGCATCTCCTACTTCTCCATTGATGTCACGTCACATGCAGGGCAAGTCCTGTCAAGATACTGTCACTTTTACTGAATAACACAGAAGGGACGTTTTTCTTTGCCCTCACAGTGACTCTGTCGTGAAACTAAAATAAAGCGCTGACTCACTGTCAGAATAGACGCATCTGTAGAAGAGACTCTGAGGGAATATGATGGATGGAAACAAATTGCAGACAGATAAATTAATCTGCTCTTGAGGCAATCCATCCTCAGCTGCTGTTTACACAAAAACAACAATCCTGTCCCAAAGCTAGAGCTGTTTATATGCTTGATTGCATGTTTATTGCTATGCAAAGTTTTGGAGTTTTTTTGTCCTGATTCAGTGTGTAAATATTCCTGGAAGGGGATTTAAGGACTGAGTTTGGACTTGGGTGGATGGGGGATTATCGAATCTTCATTATGCACATGGTGAGGGCTTGACCCTCTTCACAAAACGGATATTGACCTCTGACCTGTGTGCCACTGATGAAATGGGGGTTTGGGGACACCAGGTTCCCTGTGTGTAAAAGGGCAAGTGGTGCAAAGTGAATCTAACATGCCATAAAATTCTCAGAGGCCTTAAAATGTGAACAGACAAGTTTTTGAGATTCAGCTTCCTGTAGTGGGTCTTTAAGTATTTTATTGGGTCTTGATAGAAGTAAATTCATTTATGGCACACTTGATGCAACCATTTGTTTTAAAAGGCACATTTAAACCATTCATGTTTCATTTTCGCAAAGCATGACTTGCAAATGGATGATTCAACAAATCAAATACATTAAATTCACAACTAGTAGGACACTAGGTAGAGTGCATACCTAACATCAAAATCAAACCAACTGAAGCTAAGATAATACTAAAGCTGTACACCAAATTTCATCAAAATCCGTTCAGTACTTGTTGAGTTATACATATCTGGATCCTGGGTCCACATACATATCTGGATTTGCATCAAAATCTAGTCAATTCTTCCTTGGCCCATGGCTCACCTTTCCTCCAAATGTCATCAAAATCCTTTCACTAATTTTTAAGTTATGTTGGGACAAACAAATGGAGGCAAAAACATAACCTCCTCCAACAAAGTTCTTCTTCTTCTTCTTGCTCCCATTAGGGATCACCACAGTGGATCTGTTCGACGTATTTGATTTGGCATAGGTTTTTACACAGGAAGCCCTTCCTGACGCAACCCTCCCCAATCTATCCGGGCTTGGGACCGGCACTAAGTATGCACTGGCTTGTGCAACCACACAGTGGCTAGGCATTTTTACCGAATCTGCATGTCTTTGAACTGTAGGGGAAACCAGAGCATGCGGAGGAATCCCATGCAGACACGGGGGGAACATGCTCCACACAGAAAGGCCCCCGTCGACTGTGAGGTTCAAACCCAGAACCTTTTTGCTGTAAAGCAACAGTGAATGCACCACCATGAATGCACTGCTGCTGCACCATCATGCTGTCAAGTTGGCAGAGGCAAATATTTATGTAAAGGTGAAAGACAATTTAAATATAGGTAAAGTGCCCTTCAGTGTGGTATGGTGGTGGTGCAGTGGTTAGCACTGTCACCACACAGCAAGAAGGTTCTGGGTTCGAGCCCAGCAGCTTATGGGGGGGCCTTTCTGTTTGGAGATTGCATGTTCTCCCCGTGTCTGCGAGGGTTTCCTCCAGTTTCCCTCACAGTCCAAAGACATGCAGTTAGGTTATCTGGCTACTCTAAATTGCCCATAGGTGTGAATGGCTGTTTCCCAAGCCTGGAAATGGGAGGGTTGTGGCAGGAAGGGCACCTGGCATAAAACTATGCTCCAATTAATATGACATGGCTCAGTAGGGTCCACCTGGCAGCATGGAACAAGCTGGAAGAAGTGAGTGAGTGATACATTGTCGCAAAGCAGCTTTACAGAAAATTAAAGACTTTAAACATGAGCTAATTTTATCTCTAATTTATCCTCAATGAGCAAGCCTGTGGCAACGGTGGCAAGGAAAAACTCCCTCAGACGACATGAGGAAGAAACCTCGAGACGAACCAGACCCAATAGGGAACCCATCCTCATTTGGGTGATAACATGATTATAAATAACTTGCTTCTATAACAGTGTCCTATATAGTCACAAAGTCTAACTGTGAAACCAGGAAATTCATTATAGTTGTAACATGAAGTCTGTTTTGTTGAAATTATAAACTGTTCATTGATGGAAACTTGAGTGCAAAACTGTTTATGACAACTGCAGTCCTAAAGTTAGCAAGGTAACTGTAGTCCTCAGCCATAAAAGCTTTACTGTAAGTGTCCAGAGCGTCTTCCAAGTGCGACTTTCGACTGTCCATATGGGGCCGTCCTCCACAGGAGCGATGTGATGAGACTCCAGCCAGAAGTAGGGTGTCAGGATGGATCAAGCAGATCTGAGGAGCAGAAGAGGTCAGCATCTCGATCTCAGGATCGACATGTAACTCAGAGAGACAGACAGAGTGAGGGGGGGAGAGAGAGAGAGAAAACACAAGTTGTTAGGTATGCCCAATATCACCTGATGAGTAGGAACAGTATACATTTTGCACTGAGTGCAAGCAGAGACTCTGGCAAAACTAAACTATGACAGCATAACTAAAAGGGGAGAGCCAGAAGGTAACACAGGCATGAGGGCACCCCGGGACATAAAGCAGCAGCCACTACACCGTCAACAAACCCGAGTGAGCGAGTGAGTGGGGGACTGACAGCATCCATACATCCCAGTTTACCACAACACTATGCCTGAGGACCCTCCAGATCTCCTCCTTTACCTAATAAAACTATTAACAAAAGGCTTGACTCAACAGATATGTTTTCAGCCTCAACTTTAACACTGAGACTGTGTCTGAGTCCTGAACACTACTTGGAAGGTCGTTCTATAACTGTGGCGCTTTGTAAGAAAAGGCTCTGCCCCCTGATGTAGCCTTCACGATATGAGGTACCAACAGATAGCCTGCACCTTTTGATCTAAGTAGGTGTGGCGGGTCATAAAGGACCAGAAGGTCGCTCAGGTACTGTGGCGCAAGACCATTCAGTGCTTTAAAGGTCAGTAGTAGTTGACCTTTAAATTCCATCATCTTAATTTCCTGAGGATCACGGGAAGAAGAAAGGCAAGTTCTCTCATTCGTTTTTCTTTAGTTTCAGTGATATTGTGATATTGACTCATGAAGTTACTTTAAAATTTGTTTCCCAAATTATAGTTTAAAAGTAAATTATTAATGGAACAACATTACACAAATTAGAAAGTCCTTAATGTCCTCATGCCGTTAGTGTGGATCCTAGTTTTGTGCATTTTGTGCATTTGCTAATTCTGTATTCTATATATTTAGCAGTAAAATGTAATCATGGCTCGGAAAACAAATAGATTGTCGCCTGAGATGAGACTTTGAATAGTTACACGCATATTTCTTTTGACACAATGTTGAAAATGTATGAACTCGTACAATCTTACGAGATATAAGGGCTAAGAGACATCCCAAACAAGGAATCACTCAAATATAAAAATGTGATACATGTTAAATGATCTCCAGGTTCAGGGAGAACACATCAGTGAGTCACTTCTCTGCACATTTCTCTACACAAGGATCTCTGTGAAAGCTATCTGAGCTCGTCGTATGATTGGTAGTGATGTTCTAGCTCTCAGGATGCTGCTTCATCAGACTCACAACACAGCTATGGCTCATTTTCAGCTTCATCTCCTGTGATATATAGTGATATATATATATATATATATATATATATATATATATATATATATATATATATATACACACACACACATGCTCTCAATCCAGCTGACAAGAGCAGACGCAAGTGCACAGTGAACTGCACCATTGATTTGTCTTCGAGGCAGCTACAAACACATCACACATGGCAGTAGTTTAGGACAGTGAGTGTAATGTAATGTAATGTGATGTAATGTTGTGTGCCTGGTGAGCACAGAGGCTGTGGCGATGTTTCTGATATGTCATGTCTAATAGATGTCTAGCTATTTCTCTGTGATTTGTTCTTCTGGCAGTAGTCTTGGTCATGGGTATTAATCAACATTAATGGCACATAGTGCACATGCCTTGAGTGATTTAAATTTGTTGGTTTAAACTGTGCTTTACCAGACTGCACACATGAAGATTCCACTACACAAAATCCATCCATCCATCCATCCATCCATCCATCCATCCATCCATTTATTATCTATACCACTTATCCTACTGAGGATCATGGAACCAATCCCAGCGGACATTGGATGAGAGGCGGGGTACACCCTGGGCAGGTCAGCAATCTATCACAGCATGAACAGACAACAGCCATTCACATTCACACCTATGGGCAATTTAGAGTCACTAGTTGACCTCATCCTCATGTTTTTGGACTACACAAAATGAGTGAAATAAATCCCAGACACTTTCAAACACTGAGTTTGTTTATCACCTTTTCCATGTCCTCTCTCATAGTCTGCTGGTGACTAACTCATTCTTCATGTGCAACCATGTGACCAAACAATGTGACCTATGCTTCCGCCGCCATGTTGAATGATATATAAATCCAAAATGCCATTTCATGTGAATAATAACTGCGATGCATCTCTGACTTTATCGAAATATTATGATTCTCTGGAGTCCTCTGCCAAGTCAAGATTCAGAGAAAAAGTTGAAATGTGTGGCTTTGACCTCATCTCATCTCATCTCATCTCATCTCATCTCATTATCTCTAGCCGCTTTATCCTGATCTACAGGGTCGCAGGCAAGCTGGAGCCTATCCCAGCTGACTATGGGCGAAAGGCGGGGTACACCCTGGACAAGTCGCCAGGTCATCACAGGGCTGACACATAGACACAGACAACCATTCACACTCACATTCACACCTACGGTCAATTTAGAGTCACCAGTTAACCTAACCTGCATGTCTTTGGACTGTGGGGGAAACCGGAGCACCCGGAGGAAACCCATGCGGACACGGGGAGAACATGCAAACTCCACACAGAAAGGCCCTCGCCGGCCACGGGGCTCGAACCCGGACCTTCTTGCTGTGAGGCGACAGAGCTAACCACTACACCACCGTGCCGCCATGGCATTGACCTGTATATGTTAAACCCATCGGATTATACAGAGGATTTAGCCTCATTATCACCGATTGAATACCCTTCTTCTTCTTCTTCTTCTTCTTTTGGCTGCTCCTGATTAGGGGTCGCCACAGCGGATCTTTCGTCTCCATTGCTCCCTGTCTTCCGCATCCTTCTCTACCACACCTGCCACTTTCATGTCCTCTCTCACCACTTCCATGTATCTCCTCTTTGGCCTTCCTCGTTTTCGTGTGCCTGGCAGCTCCATCCTCAACATTCTCCTTCCAACATGCTCTGCATCTCTTCTCAGGATGTGCCCATACCATCTCAGTCTCATCTCTCTTAGCTTAATTCCCAAGCTCTCCACATGTGCCATCCTTCTGATGTGCTCATTCCTTATCCTGTTCAACCTTATCACTCCCATCGCAAATCTTAACATCCTCAACTCCGCCACCTCCAACTTTGCCTCCTGTCTCTTCGTTAAGGGTACGGTCTCCAATCCATACATCACAGCTGGTCTCACTACCGTCTTATAGGCAGCTTACCTTTCACTTTTGCTGGGACTTTTCTATCACAAATGACTCCCGAAATCCTTCTCCAACTGCTCCACCCTGCCTGCACTCTCTTTCTCACCTCACCATTGCAGCTCCCATTTTCCTGCACAGTTGACCCCAGGTACTTGAATTCACCAACTTTCTTTACATCTGCTCCTTGCATCCTCACTACACTCTCATCCCATTCTCGTTGATGCACATGTATTCTGTTTTCCTACTGATTGAATACCCTGATATTGCGAAATATCTTGTTCTACAAACCTTGTGGACAACCAACGCACAAGTGAAGGCTTATGAGAGCCTAGATGCCTTCAATTTCTTTTGACTCTGGTACATCCGTAAAACAAAAAGTGCATAAGTAAAATGAAGTTACTGGGCTACTGGAACTGCATTTGCAATCTCTCACCTGGCAAAGTTGACCCACATTGTTCTCCTCATGTATCCAAACTTGCTAAGGTTTGCACTGCTTCTAATCTGGCTTTCTTGGCAGATCTTTTATTTATCCTGTTGCTTCTTGATACTGGAGCTGGAGCCTATCTCAGCTGACTATGGGCGAGAGGCGGGGTACACCCTGGACAAGTCACCAGGTCATCACAGGGCTGACACATAGAGACAAACAACCATTCACACCTATGGTCAATTTAGACCCTCCAATTAGCCTAACCTGCATGTCTTTGGACTGTCGGGAAAACCAGAGCACCCAGAGGAAACCCATGCAGACACGGGGAGAACATGCAAACTCCACACAGAAAGGCCCCCCTCAGCCACTGGGCTCAAACCCAGAACCTTCTTGCTGTGAGGTGACAGTGCTAATCACTACACTACTGTGTCACCCCTGTCTTGATCTTATCATGTCCTAATTTGAGTGTTGGTGCCCAATCTGGACTTGTTTTATCACGTAGGTTTGCCAGTGCTCCTGCAAGATGAGAAGCAGAGTCTTTGCACTAAAGCTCAAAAGTTCAATTTAATCAGCAGAAAACATAGCTTTAATTAGCAATGAACTCTTACCAGATATAAAGTGGTCACCACACACACACACACACACATGCGGGTGTAATTGGCTTTTTCCTCAGTTAAGTCCTTACGATGGAGGTTTTTGAACCACAGTGTACACACAGCATTCTATGGACAGTTCATCTGTTTTGTCACCGTTTTTAATTATTTTGGGAATTCTGAAGGACCGTTTCTCTTTGTCATGATGAGCAGTTATATCCTGCACACAAAGTAGGTATTGTCTTTTTTCAAAGGCAATGAAATTAAAAGAAAATCATGAAACGTTGCAGCAGCTCACACATGAACCACCACAATCTTGGTTGTTGTTCTCATCCAACACAGCAGACTTCCGGTTTTGAAAATACAATAAGCGTGATGTCATGTGCACACGAAGAATAGATGACCACGTGTCAGGCAGTGCTATTCATCTGATAAAGATTTTTGTTTTTTTCAAGTACTTGTAAGAGAGAGCTTTTTCAAACTAAAATCTCCTGCCAAACTAAAATACACTACATCGCCAAAAGTATGTGAACACCTACTACATCAATCACACCCATATGTGCTTGTTAAATATCCCATTCCAGATTTAGTCCTCCCTTTGATGTTCTAATAGCCTCCCGGGAAGGCTTTCTACTCAATTTTGGAGCGTGGCTGTGGGGATTTGTGTTCATTCATCCACAAGAGCTTTAGCGAGGTCAGACACTGATGTTGGATGATGAGGCCTGGGGTGCAGTCAGTGTTCCGGTTCATTTCAAAGGTGTTCAGTGGGGTTGAGGTCAGGACTCTGTGCCGGACACTTGAGTTCTTCCACTCTAACCAGGGCAAACCATGTTTTCATGGACCTCACATTGTGTAAAAGGGAATTGTCATGCTGGAACATATTTAGGTCCCTTAGTTCCAGTGAAGGGAAATTGTAATGCCAGTGTACAAAAACATTCTAGACAACTGTATGCCTCCACCTTTGTGGCAACAGTTTCAGAAAGACCTACATACAGGGATGAATATAACAGGTTTCTTTATACTATATACTGTAGTGTTTGTCTTGTTATTGAAAAATTCATGCCATTGTAATTTCCTTTTCATGGGACTCTGTCGGGATTTAAACTAACAATATCCTGACCAAAGGGCAAACATGTTTCTGCTGTGCCACTCAGCAGCCCATAGATTTATTTAAATGAGGTTTGAAATTATTTAAATAATATTGGCTGGTGTTGAGTGGTATATCAGATATATTCCATTCATGATATCAAACAAGTCAAAGATGAGTAGCTGAATGGAATATATCTGATAGACCACAAAAAAAGCCATTATTATTATTATACATGCACACTCTTCTTATCAGCATTCTCAAAGGCCAACGCTAGCTTACCCATGACTCGGTGCTGTTAGCACGGCAGTCCAGTTACCTTCCAGATGATGTAGCGTTAGCAAAGGCCAATGCTAGCACAGTCAAGCCGAATATTATTATTATTTTCCCTGTGGAATTTGTTTAGTTACTTTTAAAATCAACATCGACAGCTACACACAACGGAGCGACCTGGCAGCCAAAATTCTCTCAAAATCGTCCACTTTTAACATCGCAAACCTGGCAGCCATGTTTGTTTACAAATTGTCACAGTCACTCACTAACGCAGAAGTTTTACGTCTCTGACATGTGACGTCATGTTGTCCTGACAATGTGCAATATTGTAACAATATTGCACACTCATTCTCCATTGGGCAGAGTGGTGTAATACACAGAGGGTAAGCGATATGCTTAACAACATTGCATGCTATCAATAAACTCACTAGAAGGGAATAGAATACATGTTTTTATTCCATGGAAAAAAAGTGTCCAGTATGTATAATAACTGATTTTATTGCACAGTATTCTGGCCAACATTTGTTTTCACTTGTTAAAGCAGAACTGAAGGCAAATTTTTTATTATCAAAATTCTGTTTATCTCATTTTATTAAATATAGGAACGCATTTTTGATTGCTATTTTGTCACTGCTGTGGCAAGTTATGAGTGTTTGAAATATGCTCTGTAATATATCAGTCCATATGTCAAAGCAATGGCCGTAAACGAGATTCATTGAGACCTGTGCGAGACATCGTAGGACGGAAGTAAAACGTACAGCGGAAATCAAAGTGACCGACATCTGCCAACGTTGTCAAAAGACGCGCGCGCTCTCTTTCGAATGCTGACATAATCAAGCTGGAAGTTTTGTTTGTTTTGATAGCAATCAGGAAAGTTTGAAAAAAGTAGGCAGTAATCGTCATTTAAACTCGTTTTTGTGCAATATTTCATTTGGAAAACAGTTTTCAAAATGGCGGCACTGACACATGGCTGACATGTCATGTTTCGAAGTCTCGCAGGAGTCTCGTGAAGATCGCGCGGATAAGCGACGCCTGCCGTGGACCAAACGAACTAAATTCAACATGGCTCAAACCGAACAGGCTGATAAGTATAATATTTAATTGCAATTAGTTGCCAATACGAGTCACGATATAAGGTTACTAAAACCGAAAACGTAATTGAATAATTAAGAAATAAAGCAAGTTTAAAAATGACTTCAGTTCCCCTTTAAATGTGCTCGATAAATACCGTAAATAAAGGACTTGACTTCACTTGGCATGAATGGTGAAAACAGCTCCTTCATTTCTAAATCAGACCAATTTCTAGAAATGTATTGTTGTCTCGTCACTGTATCTTATCTCATTATCTCTAGCCGCTTTATCCTTCTACAGGGTCGCAGGCAAGCTGGAGCCTGTCCCAGCTGACTACGGGCGAAAGGCGGGGTACACCCTGGACAAGTCGCCAGGTCATCACAGGGCTGACACATAGACACAGACAACCATTCACACCTACGGTCAATTTAGAGTCACCAGTTAACCTAACCTGCATGTCTTTGGACTGTGGGGGAAACCGGAGCACCCGGAGGAAACCCACGCGGACACCATGCAAACTCCGCACAGAAAGGCCCTCACTGGCCCCGGGGCTCGAACCCAGGACCTTCTTGCTGTGAGGCGACAGCGCTAACCACTACACCACCGTGCTGCCTCATCACTGTATTAATATTTAAAATCAGAATCTCAGATGATGTCAGTGTGATGCAGTACTGTATGGTTATTGCTCTGTACCAGGAATGTATGAGCTTCTGTTCATACATAAACCTTCCTGATGCTCTCCTGAGAAAATTTACTCGGTATCATGCTGGCTGTTTGCCATGTCAGATTATCCAAATCGTCTCCTTACCTATGAATTACTGTGAAATTCCTGCTTAATATTCCCGTGTGATATCGAGTTGTTTTCTTGAAGACGCACTTCTCCATGACAGTCCTTCAGAAACCTTACACTTATCATAAAACCTAGTCTAAGGCGAATTGTATCAACTTGCTGTGTTCTTCCTTCTCGCTGACACTCACACACGCATTAAAGTGGAGTGTTTGTTGAGTGAGCAGGCTGAAATGGCAGAGCTCTCATCACCACATAAAGAGGATTTGTAGTCTGGTCCCAACCAAATCTCACACCTCTCTCTGCTCACTCTTGTATTTGTTTCCACTTGTCTTTCTTCTTCTGGTCTTTTTCCCATTACACAGCCCTTTATCCATATGTGTGTGTGTGTGTGTGTGTGTGTGTGTGCTGATACCTGCTGAATCAGTGAGCAGGGTGGACTGACCTGTGTGGGCGATTAGATATTACAATGACATCCTGCCAGAACAGGAATTGCGCCTCCCTCCCAAAACAGGAAATGGATAACGGAGGACCTTGACCAAAGCGGTCCCGATGATAACGATGAGAATGAGGAATGCCTCACATATCATGGTATATGGAGTGTATCAGAGTATGAGGATGTGACAAACAACTAAAAGGATGTTAGGGTGCAGTTTTAGTTCTTCTGAAAAGAGCGGAAGGGCATAAGGGCGGATTTCTGGATCTCCTGTGAGGTGTGTGTGTGTGTGTGTGTGTGTGTGTGTGTGTGTGTGTGTGTGTGTGTGTGTGTGTGTGTGTGTGTGTGTAAATGCCTAGTATGAATTTGTTATATTTGTTATGCTCCAACACACAGAGAGAGAGAGAGCTCTGACTGATGGAGATTTCCACAGTGACAGCTCCTGTCTGTATCGAGTTTCGGTGCTATTTTTACTGTCCAGCTGCTGAAAGGCCTTGAGATTCAGTGTGTCAATACCCTCACTCCTTTTCGTCCCACGCTGCCACGTCGTTATTTATTAAGACATCATTTATTACTCAAAGTGTCAATCCTGTGCCAGCCTCTGTAAACAGTTACTCAGGAATCGAGAGCTCGTACCCAGACGAAAGCCTCAGCGTTGTTTGATCGATGCAGTTCAGGCTGCTCTTAACCTCACTAATGTTCCAGGATGTTTGGCAGGGGAAGAGATGGCTGTGGGTTTTTGGAGGTGTTGATGTATACGGCCTGTCTCTCATCTCCAACGACACTTTGTTTGGGTTTGGTGTAAACAGCCAAAGAGAGTGTTTGGAGCCGGGGATGATCAGATGTTTGTGGACATGCTCACGCAAGCAGGAGGCGTACATATGTGCAACCATGAACAGGATCCATTCAGTCACACGAAAGAAAGAAAGAAAGAAAGAAAGAAAGAAAGAAAGAAAGAAAGAAAGAAAGAAAGAAAGTTAAATAAACACTATAGAAGAAGAAACAGAAGAAAGAAAGAAAGAAAGAAAGAAAGAAAGAAAGAAAGAAAGAAAGAAAGAAAGAAAATTAAATAAACACTATAGAAGAAGAAACAGAAAGAAAGAAAGAAAGAAAGAAAGAAAGAAAGAAAGAAAGAAAGAAAGAAAGAAAGAAAATTAAATAAACACTATAGAAGAAGAAACAGAAGAAAGAAAGAAAGAAAGAAAGAAAGAAAGAAAGAAAGAATTAAATAAACACAAAAGAAAGAAACTAACAAAAAAAATAAATAAACACTATAGAAGAAGAAACAGAAGAAAGAAAGAAAGAAAGAAAGAAAGAAAGAAAGAAAGAAAGAAAGAAAGAGAATTAAATAAACACTATAGAAGAAGAAACAGAAGAAAGAAAGAAAGAAAGAAAGAAAGAAAGAAAGACTATAGAAGAAGAAACAGAAGAAAGAAAGAAAGAAAGAAAGAAAGAAAGAAAGAAAGAAAGAAAGAAAGAAAGAAAGAAAGAAAGACTATAGAAGAAGAAACAGAAGAAAGAAAGAAAGAAAGAAAGAAAGAAAGAAAGAAAGAAAGAAAGAAAGAAAGAAAGAAAGAATTAAATAAACACTATAGAAGAAGAAACAGAAGAAAGAAAGAAAGAAAGAAAGAAAGAAAGAAAGAAAGAAAGGCTATAGAAGAAGAAACAGAAGAAAGAAAGAAAGAAAGAAAGAAAGAAAGAAAGAAAGAAAGAAACTAACAAAAAATTAAATAAACACTATAGAAGAAGAAACAGAAGAAACCAAGAATGAAAGATCAAACAAAACATTACAATGAAGCCAATGCCTTTTCTATAACATGACATTTAAGAGTCTATTCTGTGCTTATGAAATGGTCTCACACACACACACACACACACACACGGTGTTATATATCGTACTGATATCACAGTGCTGTTAAATCCTCGATTCTGATTGGTCCGAAGGTCTTTCTGCGGTAAATATAACATGTCATTATTTAATAAATAATAAGAAAGTGTTGGGTGTTTGTAGTGGTATAAAGGCAGTAAAACATTTCAGGATCTACTGTTATTGAAAAATAATCAGCTTTATGCTTTAACAGTAACTTCGTTTCACACAGGGCTTCATCACACCATCCCATCACTGATTACTTTCCTCAAACAGCATGAGCCTTCAGGTTTTATTCCTTAATTAGCACAGGGACTGTAAAATGACACATTAACACCTTACAACAGCACTGTCTTCAAGGTGTGTGTGTGTGTGTGTGTGTGTGTGTGTGTGTGTGTGTGTGTGTGTGTGTGTGTGAGAGAGAGAGAGAGAGAGAGAGAGATGGAAGTTGTGAGACTGTGCTTTCAGCTTGTACAGCTGATGAAGTTTAATCACAGCTCACTGGATTTTCAGCCATTTTACTGCTCTTGATCTTAAACACACATGCAGCAAATACTGTCATATTATTAATGTGATGATTGTGTTTTAGTCTGCGTCTGCAACAGGGTGAGACACTGGGAGGAAGGAAGGAATTTACAGTCAGAAAAAAGGATATATAAGTCAAGACAGAAAGAAAGAATAAAAAATTAAATTAAGACGTAAAAAAAAGTAGAACAAAATAATAAGAATTCAAGCATGGAAAGAAATAAAAACAAAGTAACAAAGTCAAGAAAAAAAGTAAGAATTCAGGCATGAATGAAAGAAAGAAAAAAAAACTTAAAAAGTCAATGTAGAAAGAAGGACAAAAATCAAGAAAGAAAGAAAAAAGAAAGACTAGGAATTCAAGAAGCCAAGAATGAAAAACAAAATGGAAAAAAAGAAGTTAAAAAATTGAATGAACATTAATAATGCATTGATATGAACAGGACGTTAATAATTCACGCATGAAAAAAAGAAAAACAGAAATTCAACAAGTAATAAAGAACAAAACAAAAAAGTCAATAGCTGAAGGAAGAAATAAAAAAAGAAATAGTAATAAACTTCAAACGTCAAAAAATTAAATGAAAGAACGAAAGAAAAAAATGGTATGTTAACAAACGTAATAAAGCATTTCTGTACATTTTAAAGGAAATACAAATAAAATCAATCAAGTATATCAGGAATGAAACATAATAAATAAAGCGGACGTAATAATACACGATTCGAAACGATCTTCGTAATAAAAAGGCACGCTGAGAGTCGGAGTCTCCGTGTAGAAGTATCTGAGACTGAGACAGAGTCAGACCTGTGCAGATGGGTGTCTTTTATTCACTCATTCACCCCCTCCTCCACCTTCATCTGCGCTCCGTCGCTCCCTCCCTTCTCTCCTCCCTTCCCCTCCGCTCTTGTGGATGGTGTAGTGCTCTGTCTTTCCCTCTCAGTCTGCCCGTGCAGTGGACGGGACCTGAAGTGTGTGTCAGAGTGTGTGTGTGTGTGTGTGTGTGTGTGTGTGAGTGAGTGAGTGAGTGAGTGAGTGAGTGAGTGTGAAGCGTGGATGTTACTGGATCCATGACAAAGTCTCCAGTCCCTGGACACAGATTCACACTCAGCGCCTTACAGAGCCAAAGAGGAATACACCTTAAACCCTAACAGACCTCAGACACCACTACCACCACCACCCCCCACCCCCCCACCCCTACATTCCCAACCACATGGAGCCATGTGAGCTCCTGCCTGCCTCACCGGGAATCTGACTCGGATTGCCTCCTGTAGAGACGCTTACAGCTCTGGATCTGCCTCAGAGTGCAGACAGAGGAGAGGAGCAACTGCGTAGATCTTCACCCAGGAGGGAAGTACTCATCTCTGGGCACTGTGGGCCGGGAGCCCCCCGTGGGCTGGAGACCGGCACTCCAGCACCATGGATTACCTGCTTGGGATTGTAGTCCTGCTGGGCATAGCGGCTCTGCCCGGGAGAGTGGCCCCGCAGAACCCCAAGAGGAGCGTTCCACGGCTCCGGCTCTCCTACAAGGGTGAGTTTTATGGGTGAATTTAATGTGTGTTGATTAGTACTTACAAATTCAAATCTATCTATCTATCTATCTATCTATCTATCTATCTATCTATCTATCTATCTATCTATCTATCTATCTATCTATCTATCTATCTGTACACATCTTTGTCTCTGCCTGCTGTCTGTTCAACTCAAGCGTTCTGTATATTTTTACCTCTCTGATTTAACCAGCTCCACTCTGTCTCTCTACTCTTTCATTTCTGTCTATTTTCTCTCCGTCTCGCTCTCTCTCTCGCTGGCGTACGATCGTCTATTCTCATTTTGCTCTGACAGATTGTTTCCATATGTTCCGGGAGGTCTCAGGGAAACGTAGCTGTATGTCTTGGCCCGTGCTGGGATTTCTCTTCAGGTTTGAACTCTCTGCCCGGTCCCCTGTTTTATTGCTGCCATGCATAACCAAGAGATGTCTCCTGCTGTAACGATCCTGAATGGACGATCAGCAGTCCTGTGCTGTGGAGTTTAATGATTGTGTTCAGGGTTAAAAAAAAAAAAAAAGTCACGGATTCAAGTGCATACCGTACATGCACGTAGAGGTAGCGTGGACGTGCCCTGATGCCCTCGTAAACCCTCATGCACTACTGTTAATGTGCTGTCGTGTGAGAAAACTGACATGAATGGTAGTGGTGGTGGGGAACATTATTCTTGGGACAGAGTGCTATTTTGCATGGAGACTGTGGAGAACCAAAAACTGGCACAACGTCTTTTGCAAGCCAGCCCCTTTCATCTCAAATGGAAATAGGCAGCAGCATTTTTGCCATATTTTTGGCCATTTCTCTTTTATTGTCAGCTAGGCAAGCCGCTGCGGTTCTTTGTCCAGACACATGGCTAAAAGTATATGACACGACATAGGGTGGCAATCTCTCTCTCTCTCTCTCTCTCTCTCTCTCTATTTTCTCTCTCCTTCGGTTCCCTCTCTCAATTATTTTTTAAAAGCCCACATTAGTGCATACACTTCTTCCAGCATTGGTGTTGATTGTAAGGTTAGTGTGAAGCCTAGATTTACTCCAGTAGCTACGAGCCATTAAAACACCCTCTCATTACTTTTATAGATGTTATTTTGATCCCCAAGCCTGTCATCTGAAGTGCTTCGAAAATGTGATAGTGTGAGAAATCACACACATGCACACAGAGATTTGTGCTCATTCACCGAAAGTACCTCTCATCAGTGGCTATACATAAAAACTTTAGTGTACCGGATTGGAATGTGGTTGGGATCTGCGCTTCAGGGGAAAGAAATAATAATAACAGCGAGGCTTTAATATGAAAAAGGTGCATGTCCACCTGTAGCCAATCACATGCCTCTTACAGCTAATACCACTGCTGGGATGGCCCAGAGGATTGTGGGAAATGCGTTTTGACATCAAAGCGGCTGCTTTGTAATGAACAAAAAGAAAAACAGAGAGAGAGAGAGAAAGAAATAACCCTTGTCTGCTACCTTACTTGCCATTCATCTTTGATATGACACAGAGGGAGTGGTGGAGTAGGAAGTAATTGACAGATAACTTCACATACTGGGGTTCCAAAAGAATTAAACGGAGAAGAGAGTGACATATTTAAACACACACACACACACACACACACACACACACACACACACACACACACACACACACACACTTCAGTGCCATGTTTGGGACAAAGATACCCGGTTTGTGAGAAAGAGTGGAAGATAGAGGCTGTGTCTGAATGAGAGAGAGAGAGAGAGAGAGAGAGAGAGAGAGAGAGGATCAGGTTGTGTTTTTGGCGAGCAAGATGTGAAGATAAAGCCAGGCTAAGATAATTAGACACCTGGCCATGGTGATAGAGTTAGTGTGTAGAGATGGTGTGTGTGTGTGTGTGTGTGTGTGTGTGTGTGTGTGTGTGTGTGTGTGTGTGTGTGTGTGTGATTGAGTGGTCCACAGGTGTTTGATGGCTCTTTTGATGCCTCACAGAGTGACAGATCGGCGTTCACACCCACACACTGTCTATGTGCCAGCAAGAGAGACGGATGGAGGGATGGAGAGGGAACGAGAGAGTGGCTTAATGAAAGGAGCCAGCAGACAGTAGTTGGCCAGACGAGGCTGGTCGTTAAGTGAAGTGTCATTCATTCGCACTCCCCCCTGTGAATACAGCATAGTAATTAAGCCAAATAAATGTGCCGAGCCACTCTCAAGGGACGCGCTCTTAAACAAGAATGAAGAGAACACACTCTCTAGGGAGGGCTGGTCTCTTTTGCTTCGCAGACGCATACAAAGTGCACAGATTTATCATAGCTTGCATCATCAGTGACAGCCAGGAACGGCAGCGTTCCCTCGGGGAAGGCCTGTCAAACAATCTCTGAGATCGTAGCTGTTGAGCAATGGCCTGGTGATGGATACTCTTCTGTCTGTTGGCCCTGTAATTATCCCACCAGCCTTTTCTTTTTCACTCTGTTCTTCCTGTCGGCTGGGGCTGACAATGGTTCCTGTCAACATTATCGTTGCATTGTTTCACACATTATGCATGGTACTCCCTCACGCTCCGAATTTAAATAAATTAATTAATTAAAACTGGATTTTGAGCTTCAGTACTTCACCCAGGTAAAAGGTTTCCTCGTCCACCCTGTGATGCCGACACATACAGTAAGTAGACCAACTCTTCTCTTTTGCTCTTCTCTCGGTCTGGCTCCCACTTAGTGGAAATGAAAACAGTGCCCCCTGCAGGCAGCAGCACGTGTCTGCAGCCCACTGTTTATTTAACAGGGCAACCCCGTTGCCGAGTCCTGGCCAACCAGCATGCGCGGAGGAGTTTAAAGAGCTTGTGAAACAACCTGATAATTACTCACTGCAGAGTAATTATGCAGGGCCTCCCATCTCATTACCCTGGCCAGCACCATCCTGGGATTGATTGGGATGGCGCTGGGATGGGGAGCCACTCTGAGTCATCGGAATTCAGCCTAAATCTTCCGAAATAGACGCCGGGTGCAGTCTGGATGAGGTCTGTAATAGCGACTGCTCTCTTGTTGACAAAGGAAGTGCCGGATGGCACCAGCCCAGACTTCAGGGATGGAAGCTATTATACAAGGAGGCATTAGTGCTGTTCTCGATTTCTCCCAGTTCACTGTCTCTCACACACTCTTTCTGAACTGTTCACTCCATCTTGGCCTTCACCACCAAGCCACAGCAGTTAACAATATCAGTTCAGTCTGGCTCCCTTTCTCTCATTTTATCTCCATCAGGGTATTTGTTTGTTCTGCATTGTCTGACTCATAATAGGAGAAGAAATCACTAGATACCACACTATCCACTTTGTAATTCATGGCTCCATGAATGGGATGTTGCTGCCTCACAACTCCAGGGCCTCTGGTTCAATCCTGACTTTGGGTTCCAGTCTGTACGGAGTTTCTGTGTCTGCGTGGGTTTACTTCTACTTCCCAAAAACATAGTGGGAGGTGGATTTGGCGACTAGTGGATCCAGCGCGACCCTGACCAGTTATAGTTATAGTTCACAGTGGAATTATTCCACAATTCAACTGATTGTCTACAGAGTCGATATAATTTTCTCTCTACTGCACTCTTAGAAAAGGGTTCTTCAAAGGGTTCTTTTATTATACAGTATAAAGTAGTACAGGTGTGTGCAGACTTCTTTAAATCCGACCCCATCCACTCCCAAAGGACCAGACCAATCCTGTCTGCTCCCACAGAAACTTTTGACCAACCACATCTGCCAAGTATGAGAGTAGAAACTACCAACTCACACAAATTCTTGGTTGGGTCTTTCCAGACGTCAGTACCAACACAGGGTAATTCTTCAGCAGAGAGGCCAAAATTATGAAATGATTAAAGCTAGACGGCCTTTTGATTTCATAAAATCGGTGAAATTTAGTTCCCTCTGAAATTTGGTCATTGTGATATATGTTTATTTCTGTAATATCTCACAAAATATCAGGCCATTCTGTGGCTGAGAAGTTATTTAATTTGAGGGGATTCCCGAGCAAATAGCATGCATGAAATCACTCACTTCGTGCAGTCAAGCAGACAGAGGAAGTCCGTGTGCACATGCGCAGGTTTACCTTGACAGTGCACTGACACAGTTCCATCATTCTGTCGCTAAACGAACAGCTGATCACACCAAGATGTTCGCTGACCGCCGATATTTATTACTTTGGTCCTGCATTTCCTTTCCTTCATATATAACATAATGTCTTTTCTTCTTGCTTTCCGTTACTGTAGTCGGTCTTTCACGTTTCATTTGCATGCTCACATCCTCCATTTTTCTCTCCTGTTTCAAATTTGTATCCCACAATGCCTTGCGCGAACGGGGAATGCCCACCACATGATGCATGATGTAGTATCTTGAATTGGGTCATGGTGAAGCATGAATAAATAGTGGAGAATTTAGGGCCACATGGCCCTAAATTCATTAATTGTTCTATTTTAAAAAAAACTAATAAAATTGGAAGTCTGTGATTCAAATTCAGTAGCTTTCAGTCCACTGAACAAAAATAATTGAGTGTCAGGGAAAATTCTTTTTATGACCTAAACTTGAAAAATCTGAAAGGCAGTCTAGCTTTAAGATTGCTTTAACTTGTCAGCTCAGTGATCTTGCTAAAGTATGGAATCCAAGGCAAAATGTACTGAAAACCATATTTGAAAATCATCACCCCAGTTACAGCAATGTCGCTTCAGAGGAATCTTGGTTTGAACTTTAAAAAATGAACGTTCAAGTTTTTCTGACGTAATTTCGTTACTGACTTTTCTTTCGTTATAAAAGATTTTGTGTTCAGAGTTAAACATAGCCAATTTTTCTATGCTTTTTTGGGGTCAAAAGATGCCCCATACAGTATGACATTTATATTTAATACCATTATCTTGAGTACTAGGGCGGCACGGTGGTGTAGTGGTTAGCGCTGTCGCCTCACAGCAAGAAGGTCCTGGGTTCGAACCCCGGGTCCGGCGAGGGCCTTTCTGTGTGGAGTTTGCATGTTCTCCCCGTGTCCGCGTGGGTTTCCTCCGGGTGCTCCGGTTTCCCCCACAGTCCAAAGACATGCAGGTTAGGTTAACTGGTGACTCTAAATTGACCGTAGATGTGAATGTGAGTGTGAATGGTTGTCTGTGTCTATGTGTCAGCCCTGTGATGACCTGGCGACTTGTCCAGGGTGTACCCCGCCTTTCGCCCGTAGTCAGCTGGGATGGGCTCCGGCTTGCCTGCGACCCTGTAGAAGGATAAAGCGGCTAGAGATAATGAGATGAGATGAGATCTTGAGTACTGCAACTAAAAAAGTTACCACATTTTGCTGTGAATGTGATTTCATTACTGAAGAACTACCCATCACAGTCTATTAAGGGTTCTTGGCCCCCTAAAATGGTACTAGTTTGGAAATTTCTGATAAGGAAACAATTCTTTAAGGGTTCCACCATTAAGGGTTCCAGATTTGAGCTTTTGCATTTTTTAAAGCTACAGTAAGCAAAATGTGAAGTGTTTTAGGCCTGTAATCATCATCATTTCCAAGAAACCATGTGAAAACTGTGACTTCCAATATTGCTTTTCAGTAGATCTCACTAATTTCTGAAATTCTTTTTTCTGGCCCATCATTTAGCTCCTCCCCCAACAAGTTCATCTCTGAAATCATCTTTCCTTTACCTTTAAAGACAACTGATGGCTATGATAAGGGATGGGTTTGGTGAGGGGGGAACTGAAAAACTGTTGCACTCCTAATTCCTAAGAGGTTTTTTAATTCTTTTTTTTCTGGCCCATCATTTAGCTTGGCGGCATGGTGGTGTAGTGGTTAGCGCTGTCGCCTCACAGCAAGAAGGTCCGGGTTCGAGCCCCGTGGCCGGCGAGGGCCTTTCTGTGCGGAGTTTGCATGTTCTCCCTGTGTCCGCGTGGGTTTCCTCCGGGTGCTCCGGTTTCCCCCACAGTCCAAAGACATGCAGGTTAGGTTAACTGGTGACTCTAAATTGACCGTAGGTGTGAATGTGAGTGTGAATGGTTGTCTGTGTCTATGTGTCAGCCCTGTGATGACCTGGCGACTTGTCCAGGGTGTACCCCGCCTTTCGCCCGTAGTCAGCTGGGATAGGCTCCAGCTTGCCTGCGACCCTGTAGAACAGGATAAAGCGGCTAGAGGTAATGAGATGAGATGAGATAATTTAGCTCCTCCCCCAACGAGTTCATCTCTGAAATCATCTCTCCTTTACCTTTAAAGACAACTGATGGATATGATAAGGGGTAGGTTTGGTGAGGAGGAACTTGAAAGATTTTTGCACTCCTCCTAACTACTCCTTTAATTAAAACATTTTGTAGATAGATAGATAGATAGATAGATAGATAGATAGATAGATAGATAGATAGATAGATAGATAGATAGATAGATAGATAATTTTATTTATCCCAAAGGAAAATTTACAGATTACAGCAGCAATCCAAAATGTAGAACATGCAAGCAAGAGTATTCAGAATAATAAACATATTTAGTCCAAAATTATAAAATATAATATTGTCAGTTTAACATTAAAAACAATTATGCATATGCAAATCAGATAGAATAACATATCCAACATGGTCAAGAACTCTTAATAGATTGTGTTGGTACTGGCATCTGGAAAGATCCCTTATCATATCCATCAGTTGGGGGAAGCCATGACCTAATGGTTAGAGAAGCAGCTTTGGGACCAAAAGGTCACCAGTTCGATTCCCTGGGCCAGTAGGAATGGCTGAAGTGCCCTTGAGCAAGGCACCTAACCCCCAACTGCTCCCCAGGCTGCTCTGGGTATGTCGTATATTGCTCTGGATAAGAGTGTCTGCTAAATGCCATTAATGAAAAGTCATGTCATGTCATGAATAGTATTTGGATAAGCTACAGCGGACCAGAGTCTGGGTTTGTAGGGACGTGTTATAAATCAGAGGATAAGTATGATGAGTTTTTCATCTGTATAAAAAACAAAATTTAAAAATTACGACATGGTTGCAAATCACCATTCAGAGTCAATAAACGCTTAACTTTATTTCCCACATTCAGTCCTGCAGTGTTCTAGTTTCTGCATTCCAAGAGTTTCTCATTTTTGTGTGCACCTTTGAAAGTAAGAAAAAAAGAGAATGGTGACTCCGCACTAATAGGACGTAGGCACTGTTAAAGCAACACGGTCTTTCGATTTCATAAAATCGGTGAAATTTAGATCTCTTTGAAATTTGGTCATTGTGATATATGTTTATTTCTGTGATATCTCACACAGTATCAGGCCATTCTGTGGTTGGGAAGTTATTTAATTTGAGGGGATTCCCGAGCAAATAATGTGCATGAAATTGCTCGCTTCGCACAGTCACGCAGACAGAGGAAGTCCGTGTGTGCATGCGCAGGTTTACCACCTTCTTCTTCTTCTTGTTCTTTTGGGTTTTACAGCAGCTGGTATCCAGTGTTGCATTACTGCCATCTACAGGTTTACCTTGACAGTGCACTGACAGTTCCATCATTCTGTTGCTAAATGAACAGCTGATCACAGCAAGGTGCTCGCTGAGCACCGATATTTATTAGTTTGGTCCTGCGTTTCCTTTCCTTCATATATAACATAACGTCTTTTCTTCTCGCTTTCCATGACTGTAGTCGGTTTTTCACGTTTCATTCGCACACTCATGTCCTCCATTTTTCTCTCCTGTTTCAAATTTGTATCCCACAATGCCTTGCATGAATGGGGAAAGCCCACCATGTCATGCAAGACGTAGTATCTTGAATTGGGTCATGGTGAAGCAAGAAGAAATAGCGAAGAATTTAGGGCCACATGGTCCTAAATTCATTAATTGTTCTCATCTCATCTCATTATCTCTAGCCGCTTTATCCTGTCCTACAGGGTCGCAGGCAAGCTGGAGCCTATCCCAGCTGACTACGGGCGAAAGGCGGGGTACACCCTGGACAAGTCGCCAGATCATCACAGGGCTGACACACAGACACAGACAACCATTCACACTCACATTCACACCTACGGTCAATTTAGAGTCACCAGTTAACCTAACCTGCATGTCTTTGGGGGAAACCGGAGCACCCGGAGGAAAGCCACGCGGACACAGGGAGAACATGCAAACTCCGCACAGAAAGGCCCTCGCCGGCCACGGGGCTCGAACCCGGACCTTCTTGCTGTGAAGCGACAGCGCTAACCACTGTACCACCGTGCCGCCCCATTAATTGTTCTATATTTAAAAAATGTAAAAAAAAAAAAACTGGAAGTCTGTGATTAGAATTCAGTAGCTTTTGGTCCACTAAATCAAATAATTTGGTGTTGGGGAAAATTCTTTTTATGACCTACACTTGAAAAATCTGAAAGGCAGTCTAGCTTTAAAGCTGACCAGGAAGCTCTAAAATATAATTAAATAGATCCTAAATGTCCAGCTAATAACAAAGTCAAAGAAAGGCAGTACATATTTATGAAATTATTAATTTGTATATTGCTGAAGGATTTGTCAAAAGTCAGACTGTCTTTTTTTTCATCTTTTTCCTCTTTGTGTCGTCTTAGCTTTCTTCCTCTTCTGCGCCTTTGTACATCTAAGGAGACTTTTCTTGGATTAGAAAGTGAGCTGAAGTGAAGCGTGTGTGTTGTGTACATCTGGGCAGGGAATTCACTTTCTTTGCTGAAAGATCTCATCTTCAGGCTTGACCTTTTCACTGAACTGTGTTACGTTCAGTTAAAGCTTATCAACCCCTATTTGGCTTCATTATATTGTTTCCTCGATGAGGTAGACATAGAGGTGATATAGATGGTAGTGTGCTTTAGTATGTACACCTGTGTTTCATGTGTTGTGGATCTGGTTACAGACTGGACATTGGGTGCGGTGTGGCAGGAAATAGTGCACCTGTCTGGGAATATCAATATCCATAGAAAAGCACTTTGGGAGTATTGAATGTCACAAGACTTGTGTGTCTGTGGGCGTTTGTGTGAATATGTCCCAAGTAAGAAACTTTTAGCTCCATCCCAGCAATGCTAGGAGAAAACCTAAGGCCTGCCTCTCTCTCTCTCTCTCTCTCTCTCTCTCTCTCATATTCTTCTCCAACCACACCACAGACTTTCTCTCTGTAGCGCCCCAGCTATTACTGATATTAATGATGTCCTGCTCTCTCTCTCTCTCTCTCTCTCTCTGTGAGTCAGTGTGTAATCTAGGACACTAGGGAGGAGAGTTAGGTTCTGTCTCAGCAGTGTCTGGCTGCATGCTCTGTGGCCAGAGGCGTGCTTCGAGCCGTCTCTGCGGTTTGCCTGGCATGTCCAGGGCACATCCAGGAGTAATTAAACACTTCCACACACTCTCCAAGCAGGACCGCCTCAGGATAACATGCCAGTACTGTTTCACAGCCTTAAAGAGAGGAGATCAGCAAGGAATTGGGAATTTTTAGACACACTAATGAATGTGCATGCAAGTAAAAGAATGCATATATACATATATACATAAAGCTTTCAGATCTGCTTTTGAATTTGCCATATTTTAGACTGTAGTCTTGTTTCAAACCATCCATCCATTATCCGTAGCCACTTATCCTGTACAGGGTCGCAGGCAAGCTGGAGCCTATCCCAACTGACTGTGGGCGAGAGGCGGGGTACACCCTGGTCAAGTTGCCAGGTTATCGCAGGGCTGACACGGAGACAAACAACCATTCACACTCACATTCACACCTACGGTCAATTTAGAGACACTAATTAGCCACATGTCTTTGGACTGTGGGGAAACCAGAGAACCCGGAGGAAACCCACGCAGACACGGGGAGAACATGCAAACTCCACACAGAAAGGCCCTCATTGGCGGCTGGGCTCGAACCGAGGACCTTCTTGTTGTGAGGCGACAGTGCTAACCACTACACCACCATGCCACCTTGTTTCAAACCACATTTTATTTTTTAACTCTGTGGAATTTTTAAGATGTTTAAAAAATGTACAACCCCGATTCCAAAAAAGTTGGGACAAAGTACAAATTGTAAATAAAAATGGAATGCAATGATGTGGAAGTTTCAAAATCCCAAATTTTATTCAGAATAGAACATAGATGACATATCAAATGTTTAAAATGAGAAAATGTATCATTTAAAGAGAAAAATTAGGTGATTTTTAAATTTCATGACAACAACACATCTCAAAAAAGTTGGGACAAGGCCATGTTTACCACTGTGAGACATCCCCTTTTCTCTTTACAACAGTCTGTAAACGTCTGGGGACTGAGGAGACAAGTTGCTCAAGTTTAGGGATAGGAATGTTAACCCATTCTTGTCTAATGTAGGATTCTAGTTGCTCACCTGTCTTATGTCTTTTTTGTCGTATCTTCCGTTTTATGATGCGCCAAATGTTTTCTATTGGTGAAAGATCTGGACTGCAGGCTGGCCAGTTCAGTACCCGGACCCTTCTTCTACACAGCCATGATGCTGTAATTGATGCACTACGTGGTTTGGCATTGTCATGTTGGAAAATGCAAGGTCTTCCCTGAAAGAGACGTCGTCTGGATGGGAGCATATGTTGCTCTAGAACCTGGATACACCTTTCAGCATTGATGGTGTCTTTCCAGATGTGTAAGCTGCCCATGCCATACGCACTAATGCAACCCCATACCATCAGAGATGCAGGCTTCTGAACTGAGCGCTGATAACAACTTGGGTCGTCCTTCTCCTCTTTAGTCCGAATGACACGGCGTCCCTGATTTCCATAAAGAACTTCAAATTTTGATTTGTCTGACCACAGAACAGTTTTCCACTTTGCCACAGTCCATTTTAAATGAGCCTTGGCCCAGAGAAGACGTCTGCGCTTCTGGATCATGTTTAGATACGGCTTCTTCTTTGAACTATAGAGTTTTAGCTGGCAACGGCGGATGGCACGGTGAATTGTGTTCACAGATAATGTTCTCTGGAAATATTCCTGAGCCCATTTTGTGATTTCCAATACAGAAGCATGCCTGTATGTGATGCAGTGCCGTCTAAGGGCCTGAAGATCACGGGCACCCAGTATGGTTTTCCGGCCTTGACCCTTACGCACAGAGATTCTTCCAGATTCTCTGAATCTTTTGATGATATTATTGCACTGTAGATGATGATATGTTCAAACTCTTTGCAATTTTACACTGTCGAACTCCTTTCTGATATTGCTCCACTATTTGTCGGCGCAGAATTAGGGGAATTGGTGATCCTCTTCCCATCTTTACTTCTGAGAGCCGCTGCCATTCCAAGATGCTCTTTTTATATCCAGTCATGTTAATGACCTATTGCCAATTGACCTAATGAGTTGCAATTTGGTCCTCCAGCTGTTCCTTTTTTGTACCTTTAACTTTTCCAGCCTCTTATTGCCCCTGTCCCAACTTTTTTGAGATGTGTTGCTGTCATGAAATTTCAAATGAGCCAATATTTGGCATGAAATTTCAAAATGTCTCACTTTTGACATTTGATATGTTGTCTATGTTCTATTGTGAATACAATATCAGTTTTTGAGATTTGTAAATTATTGCATTCCATTTTTATTTACAATTTGTACTTTGTCCCAACTTTTTTGGAATCGGGGTTGTATTATTATTATTATTATTATTGTGCACACATGGAATTCTCACGTGACGTTTCTGTAAGGATTTGATTCCAAATCCATGGGGGATGTAAACTTCTGCACTCACTCAACTGTATTTATCTCAAGGTAAATAGATGCTAGGCTTTACCTCACTGATTGCACTGTTGCCTTGAGTAATCTTTCTAAGCCATTAATCACTCCAACTCGTACACACCGTCTTTTGGGGGCTATCTGCTACACTGATTATATTTCCTATTGGTGTCGTTGGGAGTCGAATGACTCCGCGGGTGTCTGCTTCCGCTCAACCGCCTGTCCTGAGCTGTCAATCAAAACGCCTTCATAGCCTGGCGCACAGCTCTGTTACCGAGGTTACTGACACAAACCTGCAGCCAGAGCATGATATACGAAGAGAGGTTTAAGCAAAAGAGAGTTTAAGCCAAGCACGGTGAAGCAAAACTGGAGTCTTGGGGTGACATTCAAACCAGTATGTTAAGCAAAGGTCCAAGTTTCCAAAAGCTTAGTGAACTCTGGCATTGAACAAACATTGAACAAAACCGCACCACACACTTTGCCTGCTAAGCGCTGGAGAGGATGTGAGTGAGCTGTCTGGCACTGAGACTGGGGCCAAAACCGGGTCAGGGGCTGACGCGTGGTTTGAAGTGCACCATTGTTCTGACTTAAATAAATAGGTAGCGCCCAAAACCATCTGAAATAATGCTTTGCTTTTTATTAATTTTTTTCATCCTCTCTCTCTCTCTCTCTCTCTCTCCCTCTCTCTTTCTGTCTCTCTTTCTCTCTCTCATCACTGAATGGCCAGTGGTAGACTGCGCAGACACAGAGGAGCCCTAAAACACACAGAACACACAACTGCTGCAAATGGGCTGTTTTGACTGATTGAAAATGTCCTACAATAATCTTGTGTGTAATAGTGCTTGTCTCTTTGACTCTTTTAAATGTAGCCAAGAATATAAGCATCCAACTAAACAATTTTCGCAGAATATAATAATTTTAGGAACTTTTTGTTTCAAGCAAATCGCGGTCCACGAATCCAGGCATCCATGACACACATACAGGGGGGTCTGTGATGCTTGATGCTTAAAGTGCCATTCCACCATTGGATGTATTCTTTGGCATAAAATACAATATATTTTATGACAACATGACTAGACAGAGAAATCTTTTAGCTTCAAAATGATATATCAAACATAATTTTTTGACAACGACAAGTATATTCATTTTGCGACCAAAGTCACCTACCCTTTTAATTTCCGTGCGGTAGTGAAACGTGATGTCATCGGCAGGTTCCCTTTCTTGTGTACCACGTCACGTGTGACGTTGCACAGATTATCAGCAATGGCGGATAGAACACGATTTCCACTTGTCGATTGCTGTGCCGATATTCACCATTGACCGTCTCCTTTGGGCATCACTTGCTATTTTCCTTCGCTTCTTTTCCGAAGCTGATAATCGCGTTCTATCCGCCATTGCTGATAATCTGTGCCACGTCACACGTGACGTGGTACACAAGAAGGGGAACCTGCCGATGACATCACGTTTCACTACCGTGCGGAAATTAAAAGGGTAGGTGACTTTGGTCGCAAAATTAATATACTTGTTGTTGTCAAAAAATTATGTTTGATATATCATTTTGAAGCTAAAAGATTTCTCTGTCTAGTCATGTTGTCATAAAATATATTGTATTTTATGCCAAAAAAATACATCCAATGGTGGAATGGCACTTTAATTTTGTTACAGTGGTGGAAATCACGACTACGTTTTTATGTTTAGGATTACGGACTTAAAGTTATTTGCTTACTTGAGTGGGTTACTGATATTGGAATGGTTTTAATGCAAACCTCACTACCTCAAAAACAAGTAGGCCTGAAAATAATGTCAGCTTAAATATATATATATATATATATATATAAACAATTATTCCATGAAATCGAGTCGTACATGAGCTGATAGCCAACGAGGCGTGTAGCACCGAGTTGGTTATCATCCACATACGACGAGATTGAGTGGAATAACTGTTTTATTCTATCCACAGTCACTAGATTTTGAGAAACAGAGCATTTTTATTTTTCATCTCATCTCATCATCTCTAGCCGCTTTATCCTGTTCTACAGGGTCGCAGGCAAGCTGGAGCCTATCCCAGCTGACTGCGGGTGAAAGGCGGGGTACACCCTGGACAAGTCGCCAGGTCATCACAGGGCTGACACATAGACACAGACAACCATTCTCACTCACATTCACACCTACGGTCAATTTAGAGTCGCCAGTTAACCTAACCTGCATGTCTTTGGACTGTGGGGGAAACCAGAGCACCCGGAGGAAACCCACGCAGACATGGGGAGAACATTTTATTTTTTGCAAATTCGATAAAAACTTTATACAAAATGTCCGGCAAAATTGTTTCCACTTAGAATGTTAACAAGCCAGCGAAATGACAGGAGCAATTTGTGAAAAATGCTATAATAATAATTCTTGAAAAATAAAAAAATACATTCTTACCATTAAATGCTTTCATTCCATATTTTGTTGCTTTTTTGTATTTTTGGAGTTTTGTTTTCGAATAGAGTTTTTATTTCGTCCTCGGTTGATTAAGCAACATGCTCCGCTATTTTGTTTTTCTCTACTCACAGTACTGTATATGAGCTGATAGCTGTCAATAACGTGATAGAGAGTGCCACTTCCAGTCAGACTACAAACATGGCCGATCTGAACTACAACACCCAAGAACCACAGCGCCCTCTATCGCTTGCCTATTAATTACACGTCATTCATTTCCTAGTTAATCAGCCCATGCTATATAAACACTTCTCCCATACTCACTCTATGCGAAGTATTGTTCAGTGTCTTACCAAGCCTTGTTATTCTGCTTGCCTTATCATGTTCTCGACCCTCATTATCGTCTCATTCTTGTTACTCTTTAGTCTAGCCCTTATTATTCTGTCTGCTGATCGACCGACCCCTGCCTGTCCCTTGACTTCGATTTTGTCTAGAGTCTTGGATTTGTTTGCCAGTCTGTGTTCCCCGCTCTCCCCTGTACAGACATCCGTACGTGCCTGAATTCTGACAATAGCCTAGTAGTAGAGAAGCCAGTCAGAGCACGTGATTGCTCATATCCAGTGAATGTGGGTAGAATATATCTAACTTATCCAGCATAATATTGATCAAGCCATTAATAGAGCAGATGTTTTAAGCTTTATTTTTTAACATTATAGCCTACCCATGTTAGAACCTGTTGAATGCTTACTGGATGTTCTACAACCCCGATTCCAAAAAAGTTGGGACAAAGTACAAATTGTAAATAAAAACGGAATGCAATAATTTACAAATCTCAAAAACTGATATTGTATTCACAATAGAACATAGACAACATATCAAATGTCAAAAGTGAGACATTTTGAAATTTCATGCCAAATATTGGCTCATTTGAAATTTCATGACAGCAACACATCTCAAAAAAGTTGGGACAGGGGCAATAAGAGGCTGGAAAAGTTAAAGGTACAAAAAAGGAACAGCTGGAGGACCAAATTGCAACTCATTAGGTCAATTGGCAATAGGTCATTAACATGACTGGGTATAAAAAGAGCATCTTGGAGTGGCAGCGGCTCTCAGAAGTAAAGATGGGAAGAGGATCACTAATCCCCCTAATTCTGCACCGACAAATAGTGGAGCAATATCAGAAAGGAGTTTGACAGTGTAAAATTGCAAAGAGTTTGAACATATCATCATCTACAGTGCATAATATCATTAAAAGATTCAGAGAATCTGGAAGAATTTCTGTGCGTAAGGGTCAAGGCCGGAAAACCATACTGGGTGCCCGTGATCTTCGGGCCCTTAGACGGCACTGCATCACATACAGGCATGCTTCTGTATTGGAAATCACAAAATGGGCTCAGGAATATTTCCAGAGAACATTATCTGTGAACACAATTCACTGTGCCATCCGCCGTTGCCAGCTAAAACTCTGTAGTTCAAAGAAGAAGCCGTATCTAAACACGATCCAGAAGCGCAGACGTCTTCTCTGGGCCAAGGCTCATTTAAAATGGACTGTGGCAAAGTGGAAAACTGTTCTGTGGTCAGACCTTGCATTTTCCAACATGACAATGCCAAACCACATACTGCATCAATTACAGCATCATGGCTGCGTAGAAGAAGGGTCCGGGTACTGAACTGGCCAGCCTGCAGTCCAGATCTTTCACCCATAGAAAACATTTGGCGCATCATAAAATGGAAGATATGACAAAAAAGACCTAAGACAGTTGAGCAACTAGAATCCTACATTAGACAAGAATGGGTTAACATTCCTATCCCTAAACTTGAGCAGCTTGTCTCCTCAGTCCCCAGACGTTTACAGACTGTTGTAAAGAGAAAAGGGGATGTCTCACAGTGGTAAACATGGCCTTGTCCCAACTTTTTTGAGATGTGTTGTTGTCATGAAATTTAAAATCACCTAATTTTTCTCTTTAAATGATACATTTTCTCAGTTTAAACATTTGATATGTCATCTATGTTCTATTCTGGATAAAATATGGAATTTTGAAACTTCCACATCATTGCATTCCGTTTTTATTTACAATTTGTACTTTGTCCCAACTTTTTTGGAATCGGGGTTGTAATAATGTTCTCTGGCAGATGTATTTCTGTGTGTTTGTGTGAATTTTTTTCCCCCCTTCAGCTTAAGCGCTGCACTTAAATGCCATTTTGGGTTCAAATCTCGTCCATCAGCCAAGTCATGTTTGGTTTCAATCAGTTGCTTCTTTACTTTTTGTACTATCTCTGCAAGAAAACTAATACAAGTCTATCACTCAAAGTCTTTTTGGTAGCATTACTGCAAAACAAGCTCCAGACAAATCGATTGGCTTTCTACACGTGCATTTCTTTTAACCATGGTTACACGATGACCTTTTTTGAAGCAAGATATAATAATTGACAAATGTTCATGGCATGCTATCTGTAAAAGTTATACAAGAGTCTGCTTGAAGTGCTTAGTAGTGAGTAAACATGAAAGTAGGCAGTTATTGGCTGCATTCGATAACAAAACGTACCAGACTTTATAGCAAGAGCTAGAAGTCTGGCTAATGAGCCAGACGTTTCTTGGCTGATCGACTTCATTTGCGTTAAGAACATTATGTTAGTTTCCTTTTTTGGCTGAACAATTCCTTTAAAATCATATCGTACCCATAAAGATGTTGGCTAGATAAGGTCTATAAGCACGGTCACATTCTGAAATGGTGTGTGTGTGTGTGTGTGTGAGAGAGAGAGAGAGAGAGAGAGAGAGACTGTGCTTAATCACAACCAATTTGCAGGCTACCTCTTGTGATGACCTTTTAAGAAAGAATGTCTTCTTTCTGAAGTTCAAGCAGCAGTCATACTTCCGCTCTCTTTAAGCTTCGAGAAGGCAGAAACTCACCGAGCCGACAGATCTTGTGCCAGAATGGCAGAAGTGATAGGTGTGAGGCAGATGGGGCAGAAGGAAGGAGAATGAGAAAAAGAGGAAGCAAAAAACAGTACATCCTGAGCAGAAATGAAAAAACTGAAATGGACGAGGTCATAAAAGAAAGGGAAAGAAAAGAGAAAACATATCTGTGCACATAACTATACTCTTTTTTTTGCATTCGCATTTGCATACCTTCTCTAAATCTGTTTGAGAAAGGTTTTAACAGCTCTGTTATCCAATGAACAAAATGTCTGCATTCAGATTCGAACCAGAACTGGGCGTGGTCTTGACCAGAAGGGCTTGTTGTTGTTGTCATTATTGTTGTTGAACCTTTCTGGCAAAATTTTAATCTCATGTGACTGAGTAAGCTAAGGAATGAAGGTATCTTTCGAAACAATGTCTTTCCCAAATCAGTGAACTGTTGTTTACAGTTAAGAACAATAGTCACCTCATTATAATGTATCACGTTGACTGGACACACACACAGCAGTGCTGCTGCTAGTCAAACTGGAGTCCTTTAAAGCTAGACTGCCTTAAAGATTTTTCAGGGTTAGGTTATAAAAAGACTTTCCCCGACACTCAATTATTTTTGTTTAGTGGACCAAAAGCTACTGAATTCGAATCACAGACTTCCAATTTGATAATTTTTCTTTAATTGAACAATTAATGAATTTAGGGCCATGTGGCCCTAAATTCTCCGCTATTATTTCTTGCTTCACCGTGATGCAATACAAGATACTACGTCATGCATGACGTGGTGGGCTTTCCCCGTTCGCACAAGGTATTGTGGGATACAATTTTGAAACAGGAAAGGAAAATGGAGGACGCGAATGAAACGTGAAAGACCGACTACTGTAACGGAAAGCAAGAAGAAAACGTTATGTTGTGAAGGAAAGGAAACGCAGGACCAAACTAATAAATATCGGCGGTCAGTGAGCAACTCGGTGTGATCAGCTGCTCATTTAGCGACAGAATGATGTAACTGTCAGTGCACCATCAAGGTAAACTTGTAGATGGCAGTAATGCAACACTGTGGATGCCAGCTGATGTAAAACCCAAAAGAAGAAGAAGAAGGTAAACCTGCGCATGCACACACGGACGTCCTCTGTCTGCTTGACTGTGCGAAGCGAGCGATTTCATGCACATTGTTTGCCAAGGAATGCCCTCAAATTTAATAACTTCCCAGCCACAGAATGGCCTGACATTTTTTAGATATTACAGAAATAAACATATATCACAATGACCAAATTTCAGAGGGAACCAAATTTCACCGGTTTTATGAACTCGAAAGGCCGTCTCACTTTAAATGGCATTTCATAGTCATGCCTGTGTCCCATCTCATTATCTCTAGTCGCTTTATCCTGTTCTACAGGGTCGCAGGCAAGCTGGAGCCTATCCCAGCTGACTACGGGCGAAAGGCGGGGTACACCGTGGACAAGTCGCCAGGTCATCACAGGGCTGACACATAGACACAGGCAACCATTCACACTCACACCTACGGTCAATTTAGAGTCACCAGTTAACCTAACCTGCATGTTTTTGGACTGTGGGGGAAACCAGAGCACCCAGAGGAAACCCACGCGGACACGGGGAGAACATGCAAACTCCGCACAGAAAGGCCCTCGCCGGCCACGGGGGTTGAACCCAGACCTTCTTGCTGTGAGGCGACAGCGCTAACCACTACACCACCGTGCCACCCCATAATGCAAATTGATATTTTTCATTTAAAAATTGGTCTGCTTGTACTATACGGAGTGAGGGCTCTATCAGTTAAAGCATGTTTGGTGAACTGTTTTGGGGACTGTTATAGAAATACATTAGAAATGTGGTTCTACGGTATTTTGGAGCTCAGGGAAACAGCGTTTAGTTCAGACTACTTGAGGAAACAACTGACAATTAATGCTGATGTGATCAGTACTTAATCAGCAGTTATGATAAAGCAGTTGTCGTGAACTAGTAGCTCTGGAGGAGAAATCTAAGACTCAATATTTATTGCTTAGTTAATAGTGAACTCATCCTAACACAATTAATGTGTAATAAACTAGCAGTTGTTTGGTAGTTATTAGGAGTCTTCATAAAGAAGTGCGGCATGGTGGTGCAGTGGTTGCGTCACAGCAAGAAGGTTCTGGGTTCGAGCCCAGTGGCCAATGAGGGCCTTTCTGTGTGGAGTTTGCATGTTCTTCCCACGTCTGTGTGGGTTTCCTCCGGGTGCTCTGGTTTCCCCCAAAATCCAAAGACATGCAGGTTAGGTTAATTGGTGGCTCTAAATTGCCCATTGGTGTGAATGGTTGGTCCCAAATCCGGAAATGGGAGGGTTGCAGCAGGAAGAGCACCTGGCATAAAATTATGCTCCAATAGCCCCCAAGCATAACTACATCATCAATTGTGTACCGCAATGCATTGTGGGTGATAGCCGGGGTCAGTAGTTGAGCGATGTGAGGAGCAATTTTGCCATGCTCTGTCATGGAAGACAATGAAATTGGTGATTTAAAGAGGTGGATAACATGTCGAGGGTTTACAGCAGGAAAATCGGAATCCAAATCAAGCTTGGTGAGAAGGTAAGAGTCTAGACCGAGTCTACCACACTGTACAACAACAACATCAAATCTCAGAATGTCTTGTTTCTCAGGATGTATATTGGATCACGAAGCAATCTTAGACTTGAGACTAGATTTGTTTCTTTTAATCTTCAGTTGTTCCTTACCATTTTCTAAGAAGCTTTGTTTGAATGAAATCTTCGCCTTGTACTTAACCTTGATCCAACACAATGAAGGTTACAGATGCAGTAAGGGAAACTATTATGAAAAATAAACTGCTGACTTAAGTCTAAGATTGCGTTGTGATCCCAGGCCCAGATGAACAGCATCAAAACATTTATAAACAAGTGTTGCCAGGCAAAATAAACTTCACCTGGTAGCACTTATGATGAATATGAAGGAAGATATTGCGAAAAAAAACGATTTTGACCTTTTTGTTGACCTTGACCTTGATTTTGACCTTGTGTGTGAACATACTTGGCCAATAAATATGGTTCTGATTCTCTGCTGCTCTCAGCCAATCAGAACACACGGTACTGCTTACTGCTCTCAGCCAATCAGAACACACCGTACTGCACGATTGTTACACTCTTACATTCTTACAGCACGATGACATGGTGGCTACTGCCTCTATACCGTATGAAGCAGTAGCCACAGAAACCTTGACCTTGACTGGATGACCCCCAAAATGATGGAGGTTTTATTTGAGACTGTACTGTAACACTTCCTGATGTGGGTGGAGCACAGAAGCACGGCAGGCGAGAGTTGATATTTATACGAATACGTTTATTCGGGCTTTTCAGCTTGCTTGCTTCCTCTCATCACTCACTCACTCACTCACTCACTCACTCACTCACTCACTCACTCACATGCATTGTGGTTGGGGAGAGAGCCCCCTTTCTCTGCTCTCTTTCCTTTTATCCTCCGTCCCTGTAACGAACAGACACACACACATTAATTGACAGCAGGTGGAATGACTTGGCCACTTACCTTCCCCGACCCCGCCCTCCATTCACAGACTGCTGCTTGGCCACGCCCCCGCTGCCACAGAGATCAATGCCCATCTATCCTGAAAGTTTCATGAAGATTGGTCCAGTCCTTTTCCCATAACATTATTAACTAACAAACAAACAAACCACACCGAAAACAATACCTCGTCCCCTTGTGGACTCCGTCCCGGGCAAGGTAATGAGTGATTAGTTAAATAAAACTTGATATCAGGAAACATTACCAAAAAAAAACTTTGGAAACTTACTGATCTGCCGTGTCATGTTCAGTATAAATGCATTTTCTTCAATAAATGCCACTAGTAAAATACACTGAACATTATACATACCTGAAAGAGAACCATTGGTGGTTTGGGAGTTTTATCGGTCCGACAGGCTCGTTCTGCTGCCGAGTGCTTCAGCATGTTGAGAGGCAAAGGCCAAAGAATGCTTCTTTGTTTTCCAGGCTTTGGGATATCGCTAGTTTCAGATGATGAACAGTGTCAATTGTTATAATCTTCTATAACCAAAGGCCATTCCACAGACCATGGAAATATTGCTGGGCCACAGTTTAAGTACGTCTTTTTTCCACCAGAGAAATGTAAGCTACAAACACTTGTCCATTTTGATTCAGTTCGAAGGTTTTCATTGCGGATTAAACTTATCCATTTCTTTCTTCTCTTCTTCTCAACTGGCAGCTGATAAAAGCTCAAATTAGGTGTCCTCTTTGTTGTGGAGACATAGTAAGGCGCACAGCAACTCACATGGTTAAAACCACTTAGACAGAACAATGATGTGTCTAACAAAGACGAAAATAAACAATACGGCAGAGTTGACCCCGGGTATCGCCCATAATGCATTGCGGTAAACAAGCAATGACGTAGTTATGGGTTCGGGTCATTAATATGACATGTCAAGGACATGACAGCGACCACACACACAAGTGTGACAAGCTGGAAGAAGAAGAAGAAGATGATAAGCGTTAATGAAGAACTACTCATCCACTCCTGTTTAGTTCCTGGATAGTTATTTATGAGTTATGGGTCAGTATTATAAAATGTCACTTGTGCCTCCTATCTGTTAATTTGAATACTCGTATTTGTATTCGTGTCTGAACACAGATTCGAAACTATTTTTCATTTTGGTTCGTTCTGAATAAAAACCATATTTTCACATTCAGCATTTTACTCCTCCATCTTTAGATGGAAACTGGTTAGACTGAAATGTTTAATAACATTCTTTACATACTGTATGATAGCCTACTTATAGGAAGCCGAGGGTATAAATAAAACCAAACGCTGTAATTAACCACAAATGTATCTTTATTTTTAACATTTTCAGAGCCTTCTTCTACTGTAATTTGTTCCATGCAGAACTGTAGGAAAATACTTTCTAGTTTTTTTCTACTTGCTTTTCTACTTTTCATCTTTGAAAACTCAGCTATAGCGACTATCGAATGTTATATCTTCCTGTAACCAGGCACGCAGGAAGTTATGAATCCTAGACAGGAATGTAGGCCTGTTGGGAAAATGTTCAATTCAATCTATACTTTTTCTTGAATTCACACTGGAACAGAAAAATAATGTTATAAACCAGTTAAACACATTTTCACTCTGGAATGATCTTTTATCCTTCATGTTTTCAATTACATTCAATGAAAAATGTTTGGTTTTGTTTTTATTCCCTGTAACGTTTCTAATCCCTGTGTATAACACTAGTTGAGTTTCATTTGGGAGATCACCATGGTTTCTTTTTACTCAAGAACATTTGAACAAATAATGTGAGATGGATCATTTGGGGCCTTTACAAATCCAGTCCAGCTTTCTAAGTGCACGAGATCCATTTGGGACGTTTCTGTACTGCTTGTACGACGTCCTTAATGGCTACTGCCACATCCATAGACGAGTCAAAAAGCTGCTCCTTCTTCCAGCCTCTGTTCTGTGATGTACCGTACGCACAATTGTCCCATAGTCCCTATGGGGCATTTACTTAACCGGTGATAGATGAGCTCTCGCTTTCTATCGTTCTCTCTCAGTCGCTCTCTCCCTCTCTCCTTTTCTCCAAGCTCACAGATGTCCAGAATCAAATGCAGATGGCTACTACAGCAGCACGTCGATCTGAGCTCTAGAGACTCACTGCAGTCTCTACGTGTCACTGATCATTATGATTCATAGACAGTCTGTGCTGATCGCTGTCCAAGCATTGCAGAAATGTTCGCTTCTCCTGTGGAATAGGCAGAGGTGCCGGGAACGGACTGAGTGGGGATTTTTCACAGTCTGGCAATGATTACACAGAGCCTGGCTTTCCTTACCTTCACCTCATTTACCTCTCCTGCACTTCATCTCTACCTCTCCGACTCTGCCTTCTTTGACTTTACACTTTGGTAACCTTACTGCCTGTAGCAAGTTTAGTATAGTTTCACTAATTGGACCCATTCTCATTCACATTTTTTACAAATTCCAGTGATGTGGTTGGATTTAATTTGGCCTCATATGAATAAAGTTGGAAGAAAAGGTACAAACACTGACCAAAGGTGGAAAGTAGAGCAGCATTCATTTTCTATGAGAGTAATATTACATTAATGGCATTTAGCAAACACTCCGATCTAGAGCGACATACAACGTACCCAGAGCAGCCTGGGGAACAGTGGGGGGTTAGTTAGGTGCCTTGCTCAAGGGCACTTCAGCCATTCCTGCTGGTCCAGGGAATTGAACCAGCAGTCTTTTGGTCCCAAAGCTACTTCTCTAACCATTAGGGCATGACTTCTTCATATTAGTGGTGTAGCCTGAGGCAACCATTCACATGTCAAAATGAAATTTTGACATTTTCTACTATATATTGACACTCACTGGCCACTTTCATAGGAACTTGTTCTTGATTCTAAGATTCCTTTTCTTGGCTGACAGGACTGGAACCCAATGTGTTCTTCTGCTGTTGCATGCTGAGATAATTTTCTGCTCACCACGGCTGTAAAGAGTTACTATGAGTTACTATATCCTTCCTGGCAGCTCGAACCAATCTGGCCATTTTTCTCTGACCTCTCTTATCATTTGTTTCCACCCACAGAACTGTCACTCACTCATTCACTCACTCACTCAGTGTTTTTTGTTTTTCGCACCATTCTTTGTAAACCTGACAGACTGTTTGTGTGAAAACCCCAGGAGATCAGCAGGTTCTGAAATACTCAAACCAGTCCATCTGGCTCGAACCAACACCCATGCCACAGTGAAAGTCACAGAGATCACAATTTTTCCCATTCTGATGTCTGAAGTAAACATCACTGCATAAAATAGCAGGTGTGTATGGGTGTTCCTAATAAAGTGGCCAGTGACTGCAGTGCAGGAGCATCATACATTATTCTGACAGCCAGTATCTGATGGTAAAATGTATTGAATTAAGATTATGTCTATTTCTCTACACAACACAGCTTTCAAAATCTTGATCAATGCCTGACATTCACTGTGTAAGCAAATTGCACTTCGCTAGCTCGGTTTCAGATGACTTGAGGCAGACTGAGTGTTTTTACCACCATCTTTGTTATATTAGAGCCTTACTCAAAGTTATCTTTGTAGAAAGATAGAAAGAAAGATTCCAAACAAGCTGGGATGCTTTTGTAAAAAAAATAAAAAAAAGAATGCAATGACATGCAAATCCTTTTCCACCTATATTCATATATCAATGCAATACAAAGCCAAGAAATTTAATGTTCAAACCAGTAAGCTTTATTTTATTTTTCATAAATATACACTCATTCTGAAATTGATGCCTGCAATATGTTCCAAAAAGCTTTGAGACAGGGGCAACAAAAGACTGGGAAAGTTGTGGAATGCTCAAAAACACCTGTGTGGAACATTCTACAGGTGATGGTATCATGATTGGTTATGAAAGGGGCATCATCAAAAGGCTCAGTTGCTCACTTTGTGAAAAATTGCATGGGCAAGTAGTCCAACATTTTAAGAACAACATTTCTCAATGTACAACTGAAAGGAATTTAGGGAGTTCGCCATCAGCAATCCATAATATCATCAAAAGATTCAAAGAACCCAAAGACATCGCAGCATGTAAGGGGCAAGACCGAAAATCAACATTTCATGTCTCAGGCTACACTGCATTAAAGGAAAACTGAAGGCAATTTTTTTTATCATCAAAATTCTCATCTCATCTCATTATCTGTAGCCGCTTTATCCTGTTCTACAGGGTCGCAGGCAAGCCGGAGCCTATCCCAGCTGACTACAGGCGAAAGGCGGGGTACACCCTGGACAAGTCACCAGGTCATCACAGGGCTGACACATAGACACAGACAACCATTCACACTCACATTCACACCTACGGTCAATTTAGAGTCACCAGTTACCCTAACCTGCATGTCTTTGTGGGGGAAACTGGAGCACCCGGAGGAAACCCACACGGACACGGGGAGAACATGCAAACTCCGCACAGAAAGGCCCTCGCCAGCCACGGGGCTCGAACCCGGACCTTCTTGCTGTGAGGCAACAGCGCTAACCACTACACCACCGTGCCGCCTCTCATCAAAATTCTATTTATCTCATTTTATTAAATCTAGGAATGCATTTCTGACCGCTATTTTGTCACTGCTTTAGCCAACATTGTCAAAAGACGCGCGCGCCCTCTTTCGAATGCTGATGTAATCAAGCCGGAAGTTTTGTTTGTTTTGATAGCAATCAGGAAAGCTTGAAAAAAGTAGGCAGTAATCATCATTTAAACTCGTTTTTGTGCAATATTTCGTTTGGAAAACAGTTTTCAAAATGGCGGCACCGACACCTGGCTGACACTTCACGTTTCGAAGTCTCGTGAAGATCGCGCGGATAAGCGACACCTGCCGTGGACCAAACGAACTAAATTTAACATGGCTAAAAACCGAATAGGCCAATAAGTATAATATTTAATTGCAATTAATTGTCAATACATGTCACGATATAAGGTTACTAAAACCGAAAATGTAATTGAATAAGACATTAATTAAGAAATAAAGCAAGTTTAAAAATGACTTCAGTTCCCCTTTAAATACTGACATGATTGTATTAAGGATATTACTACATGAGCTCACTAACCCTTTGGAAAACCATTGTTGGTACACACAGTTCATCGCTGCATGTACCATGCAATTCGAAATCAACAACATACATCAACAATATCCAGAAATGCAGCCAAATTCTCCTGGCCTGAGCTCATCTGAGATGGATTGACGTAAAGTGGACAAGTGTGCTGTGGTCTGACGAGTCCACATTTTGAATTGTTTTTGGAAATCATAGACGTTATGTCCTCCAGGCTCAAGAGGAAAAGGACCATGCAGATTGTTACCAGCTCAAAGTTCAAAAACCAGCATCTGTGACACTATAGGGGTGTTTTAGTGCTCATGGCATGCGTAACTTACACATCTGTGAAGGCACCATTAATGCTGAAAGGTACATACAGTGTTTAGAGTAACATATGCTGCCATCCAGATGAAGCTCTTTCAGGGATGTCCCTGCTCATTCCAGCAGAACAATTCCAACCCATATTCTGTACTGTATGTGTTACAACAATGTGGCTTCGTAATAAGAGTCTGGGTGCTAAACTGGCCTGCCTGCAGTCCAGACCTGTCTCCCATTGAAAATGTGTGGCACATTATGCAAAATACAACAGAAAACCTGAACTGTTGAGCAACTGAAGTCAAGCAAGAATGAGAAAGAATTTCACTTTCAAAACTTCAACAATTAGTGTCCTCAGTTCCCAAATTCTTATTGAGTGTTGCTAAATGAAAAAGGTGATGTAACACAGTGGTAAACATGCCCCTGTCCCAATGTTTTTGGAGCATGTTGCAGGCATCAAATTCAGAATGACTGTATATTTACAAAAAAATTTTGATTAGTTTAAACATTAAATATCATGTCTTTGTATTGTATTCAATTGGATGAAGGTCAAAAAAGATTTGCAAATCAATGCATTCTGTTTTTATTTATGCTTTACACGGTGCCCAAACTTTTTTTTTTTGGAACTGGGGTATATATAATATATACATTGAAAATAGTGCAAAGACATATCAAATGTTGAAACTGAGAAATTTTATTTATTTATTTTTAAAAACTATATGTGCTTATTTTGAATTTGATGCCAGCAACAAGTTTCAAAAAAGTTGGGACAGGGTATGCTTGGGAACTGAGGAGACCAGCTGCTGTAGTTTTGAAAGTGAAACATTGTCCCATTCTTGCATGATATTCAATTTCACATTTGGGGTTTCCTTTGTCATATTTTGTGCTTCATAATGTGCCAGATGTTTTCAATGGGAGACAGGTCTGGACTGTAGGCAGGCCAATTTAGCACCCAGACTCTTTTTACTATGGAGCCGTGCAGTTTTAATATGTGCAGAAAGCAGTTTGGCATTGTCTTGCTGAAGTAAACAAGGCCTTCCTTGAAAAACATGTCGTCTGGATGGCAGCATGTTGCTCCAAAACCTGTACAGTGGGGCAAAAAAGTATTTAGTCAGCCACCAATTGTGCAAGTTCTCCCACTTAAAAAGACGAGAGAGGCCTGTAATTTTCATCATAGGTACACTGCAACTATGAGAGACAGAATGGGGGGAAAGAATCCAGGAAATCACATTGTAGGATTTTTAATGAATTAATTGGTAAATTCCTCGGTAAAATAAGTATTTGGTCACCTACAAACAAGCAAGATTTCTGGCTCTCACAGACCTGTAACTTCTTCTTTCAGAGGCTCCTCTGTCCTCCACTCGTTACCTGTATTAATGGCACCTGTTTGAGCTCGTTATCAGTATAAAAGACACCTGTCCACAACCTCAAACAGTCACACTCCAAACTTCACTATGGCCAAGACCAAAGAGCTGTCAAAGGACACCAGAAACAAAATTGTAGATCTGCACCAGGCTGGGAAGACTGAATCTGCAATAGGTAAGTAGCTTGGTGTGAAGAAATCAACTGTGGGAGCAATTATTAGAAAATGGAAGACATACAAGACCACTGATAATCTCCCTCGATCTGGGGCTCCACGCAAGATCTCACCCCATGGGGTCAAAATGATCACAAGAACGGTGAGCAAAAATCCCAGAACCACACGGGGGGACCTAGTGAATGACCTGCAGAGAGCTGGGACCAAATTAACAAAGGCTACCATCAGTAACACACTACGCCGCCGGGGACTCAAATCCTGCAGTGCCAGACGTGTCCCCCTGCTTAAGCCAGTACATGTCCAGGCCCATCTGAAGTTTGCTAGAGAGCATTTGGATGATCCAGAAGAGGATTGGGAGAATGTCATATGGTCAGATGAAACCAAAATAGAACTTTTTGGTAAAAACTCAACTTCTTGTGTTTGGAGGAGAAAGAATGCTGAGTTGCATCCAAAGAACATCATACCTACTGTGAAGCATGGGGGTGGAAACATCATGCTTTGGGGCTGTTTTTCTGCAAAGGGACCAGGACAACTGATCCGTGTAAAGGAAAGAATGAATGGGGCCATGTATCTTGAGATTTTGAGTGAAAACCTCCTTCCATCAGCAAGGGCATTGAAGATGAAACGTGGCTGGGTCTTTCAGCTTGACAATGATCCCAAACACACCGCCCGGGCAACGAAGGAGTGGCTTCGTAAGAAGCATTTCAAGGTCCTGGAGTGGCCTAGCCAGTCTCCAGATCTCAACCCCATAGAAAATCTTTGGAGGGAGTTGAAAGTCCGTGTTGCCCAGCAACAGCCCCAAAACATCACTGCTCTAGAGGAGATCTGCATGGAGGAATGGACCAAAATACCAGCAACAGTGTGTGAAAACCTTGTGAAGACTTACAGAAAACGTTTGACCTCTGTCATTGCCAACAAAGGGTATATAACAAAGTATTGAGATGAACTTTTGTTATTGACCAAATACTTATTTTCCACCATAATTTGTAAATAAATTCTTTAAAAATCAGACAATGTGATTTTCTGGATTTTTTTTTCTTCATTTTGTCTCTCATAGTTGAGGTATACCTAAGATGAAAATTACAGGCCTCTCTCATCTTTTTAAGTGGGAGAACTTGCACAATTGGTGACTGACTAAATACTTTTTTGCCCCACTGTATATATTATTCAGCATTAATGATGCCTTCCCAGATGTACAAGCTACCCATGCCATGTGCACTAATGCACCCTCATACCATCACAGATGCTGGCTTTTGAACTATGCACTGATAACAAGCCGGATGGTCCCTTTCCTCTTTCGCCCGAAGGATGCAGTGTCAATGATTTCCAAAAAGAATTTCAAATTTCAATTCATTAGACCACAGGACAATTTTCCACTTTGCCTCAGTCCATTGTAAAAGAGCTCAGGTCCAGAGAAGGTGGCGGTGTTTCTGGATATTGTTTATATCTGGTTTTAACTTGCATTTGTGGATGCATTAATGAATTGTTTTCACAGACGATGGTTTTCTGAAGTGCTCATGAGCCCATACAGTGATTTCCACTACAGACACGTGTCTGCTTTTAATGCAGTGTCGCCTGAGGGCCTGAAGATCATGAGCATTCAATGTTGTTTTTTGTCCTTGTTCCTTGTCTTCAGAGATTTCTCCGGATTCTCTGGACTGTTTAATGGTATTATGTATGTAGATGTGATCCCCAAATTCTTTGCACTTTTACATTGTGGAACGTTATTCTTAAATTGTTTCAATATTTGCCCATGCAGTCTTTCACAGAGTGCCGAATCTTTACTTCTGAGAGACTCAGACTCTCTGGGATGCTCGTTTTAATACCTAATCATGTTACCAACCTGTTGCAACTGACCTAATTAGTTATTTTTTTAACATTACATAAACTTTCCAGTCTTTTGTTGCCCGTGGGCCAAATTTTCTGAAACGTGTTGCTGGCATTAAATTCAGAATGAGTATATGTTTTTCAAAAAAACAATAAGATTTCTCAGTTTCAACATTTGACATGTCTTCGTTGTATTTTTGTATTTGATGTGAAATATAGGGTCCCAAATTTTTTGATATAGGGGTTGTACATGTAGCATTATTACCAAAATGACTTTCTGTACTTTGTTCCTATATGCATCATTTAAGATATTTGAACTTTACCTGAGAAATTTTAAATACTTGTGCGATGACAATTTTTTAATTATTATTCTTTATAAGTTTTTGTTAGAAATCTAAAAAAAAAAAAACACATTACAAATATGTTTTCTTTTCTCCGATTACTAATCAGTCATGTTTCTGCATTCCTACATTTTAAATTATTGTTGCTATTATTATTATCTTTGTGATTCGCTTCAGCTCAAAGGTGTTGGTCTGGGTTGCTATGCATCATGCCTCAGCTCCTACCCGCAGCTTAGAGGCACAACACCTTCCTCAGGGTGTGAGCCATTCCTAGCAAGGCCAATAACTGTGCACTGCTGGTTATGTCTGGTATGCCTAGCCTTTTTTGTATACCCAATAC